>NC_042617.1:183161269-183477298 GCF_901001135.1 Rhinatrema bivittatum | reverse complement strand
AAAAACAAAAACACCCCAACCCTTCACATTTACTTTCTTATAACCCCCCCCTCCCCCCCACCATCCCGATCTCTCCACAAGACTTACTAAAAGTCCCTGGTGGTCCAGCAGGGTCCCGCGAGCAATCTCTCCCTCCATGCCATCGGGCTGTCGAGCCTGCTATGACTCAAAATGGCGCCGATAGCCTTGCCCTTACGATGTCATAGGGGCTACTGGTGCCATTGGTCAGCCCCTGCCACATGCTCCTACCGATTCGCGTTTTTTTTCCAATTTGTATTTTTTTTATTCGTTTTTTCCGGTTTCGGGTTTGGGTTCCAGTTTCGTTTTCGGTGAAAAATGATCCGTGGGAAAACGAGTTTTACCACGAAGTGCCCAAACTGAAACCCGACCCAAGCCAGAAAAATGAAGCTCATCTCTAATATGCATCACCTTGCACTTATCCACATTAAATATCATCTGCCATTTCGATGCCCAATTTTCCAGTCTCACAAGGTCTTCCTTGTTGCGATCCTGCCCGCGGCAGCGCCGTGAGCAGGCTTACTTACCTCCGCGGCCTGGGCCGCTATCGCGTCGGCACGGCAGGAGCCGTGCCTGGATCTTCCATGCAGTAGGAGGCTGTCAATATTTTTGTCTTAACTGCGGCGGGAGCCACGGACTTCAGGGCTCCTCTGCACGGCATGGAGCCGCTTCCCATGCCATCTCTAGCAGGCCTGGAGGCCTGCCCTCCGTGGCAGGATGCCGCCATCTTCTCATGGCCAGGAGGCCACCTCCGGTGCTCCCATGCGGCAAGAGGCTGCTGCCAACATCATTGTCCATTGCGACCTGGAGGCCGCGGGCGTCGGTGTTCTCCTGCGGCAGGAGCTGCCGCCCACGTCGTCCTTAGTAGGCCTGGAGGCCTGATCCTCAGTGACTGGATGCCACCTTCTCTCTGCCTCCAGTGTCGGGCCTGGGCTCGGCCTGCTCCGTCTCCTCCTACTTCAGCTTTGTCTGCAGGGCCACTGTCCAGGGTCCTGCAGACTTCCTCTTCCTGCTTTTGCTTAGGCGCGGGGCCACCTCTCTCTGCCCTTCTTGTAGGGCCAGTGAGGGAGTGGGTCCTGGACAATTTCATTTCCTGGATCCGCCTCTTCAGCCTACAAAAGGCTCCTCAGCTCAGTCCTTCGTCGCCTTCGCAAGGAGTAAGTTCCTCCCTGGAACTTGTCCTCTCGGAGATGGTCTCCTGAGGACCCCTCGTCTCTGCTACTGCTGGCATTCATGTATCTTCTTGGGATCCCTCTTCGTTCCATGTTCCGGTCCCTGCTCTGATGTCCTATGTTCTTTGATGTCCTGATGTCCTGATGTTCGTATGTTCCTGAAGTCCAAATGTTCCTGTCATCTTGATGTCTTCAGGTCCGTCTGACCCATCCCTCGTGGTCCAAGACCACCCCGCTGGGGTGTGTAGGGCGCTGGTGGGCCTTTCCATCCGATGGTGCCTTGGAGTCATCTCATCTCTTGCCTGACCTGCCTTGTTCCTTCCTGCCCTGTTTCCTGTTTGGAAGCTCAAGTCTCCGGACCTTCATTGCCCCTGGTACCAGCCTCGGTTCTGGTCTGTCACTGAGCCGCCGCTCCGAGTTCTGTTTGCCGAGCCTGGGAGTCTGGGGTTCTGTCCGGGTCTTCGGAGGGCTTGTCTCTGCTTCCACCCTAGTCTTGTCCTCGAATGAACTCTGTCTTGCCTGTCTAAAGTGTGGTCCGCGACCAGGCTGGCTGGGTTGAGTATCGCACCCTTCGGCATTGGCCTTGAGTCTTCGTCTGCCTTGCCATGCCTGATGTCTTCAACTGCCTTGCCATGCCTGATGTCTTCGTCTGCCTTGCCATACCTGTCCTCATCTGCCTTTCCATTCCTGATGTTGTCTGCCTTGCCACGCCCGATGTCTTCGTCTGCCTTGCCAGGCCTGATGTCTTCATCTGCCTTGCCACATCTGATGTCTTCGTCTGCCTTGCCATGCCTGATGCCGTCGTCTGCTTTGCCACGTCCGATGTCTTCGTTTGCCTTGTCCTCTGTCAAGCCTGCTGCTTCCTGCCGCTTCCTAGCGGGTAGTCCGAAAGGGCTTGGAACGGTCTGAGGACCATTCAGAGACCACCATTGCGTTGACGGTCTCAAGGAAACATGCAGGTCCGGTCGACGCTCAGGGTAAGGGCGTTTCACCGCAAGGGCACACATCTCTCGTCCCGCACTAGAGAGCGCCCCGTGGTGCTCTCTTCCATTTGCAATGAAACATTCCTGCAATTTATCACAATCTGCTTGTGATTTAACTACTCTGAACAATTTTATATCATCTGCAAATTTGATTACCTCACTTGTCGGATTTCTTTCCAGATCATTTATAAATATATTGAAAAGTAAGGGTCCCAATACAGATCCCTGAGGCACTCCACTGCCCACTCCCTTCCACTGAGAAAATTGTCCATTTAATCCTACTCTCTGTTTCCTGTCTTTTAGCCAGTTTGTAATCCACGAAAGGACATCGCCACCTATCCCATGACTTTTTACTTTTCCTAGAAGCCTCTCATGAGGAACTTTGTCAAACGCCTTCTGAAAATCCAAGTATACTACATCTACCGGTTCACTTTTATCCACATGTTTATTAAAACCACTTGCAGCTTCCCATGCTTACCAGAAAGACACTCCTAGTCATCTCCTTGATTCCCTGGTATCCGCTCCCTGGCTGGATCACCCTAGCCATCGCATACTTGTGCCTATGCACCGGCTTGCTACACATAGAGAGCATAGTCTTTCATATCATCAATAAGGTGGTACATTCCATTGTGCTGGGCTTACCCTGGTTGCAACCCCACTCTCCGCACTTCAACTGGGCTTCATTATAGCTAACCAGCTGGGGCCCTTAAGGCCACAGCTCATGCCTGTAATGTGTTGAACCACCACCTCGCTTGCCCTTGGCAACAACTCTGGTAGGGCTGCCTCCACAGTACACAGATTACACCGATGTGTTCTCCAAGAAGGAGGCTGAAGAAATTTTGACTTCCCACAGGGTATAGAATGTGCCATCGATCTGTTACCCAACACCAAACTACCTTGTGGGAGAGTTTATCCTTTATCCACCCTGATGACTAAAGCGATGTCAGAATACATCAAAGAAAACCTTGATCGGGGTTTCATCAGGCCTTCCACTTCCTCCACTGGGGCAGGTTTTTCTTCATCTCCAAAAAGGATGGCTCATTACGTCCATGCATCAACTATAGAGGGTTGAATGCAATAACGAAAAAGGACTGGTAACCCTTACCACCTCATTTCTGAGTTGTTCGACTGTCTCTAGGGATCTAGAGTATTTATAAAGCTGGACTTTAGTGGGGCCTACAATCTAATTTGGATCAAGCACAGAGATAAATGGAAGACATCATTCAATACTCGAGATGAGCATTATGAGTATCTAGTAATGCCCTTTGGGTTGTCTAATGCCCCTGCAGTATTTCAGAAGATGATGAATAACATCTTCAGAGACCTCCTCTATGTCTGTGTCATCGTGTACCTCGAAAATATTCTCGTCTTCTCTAAAGATTTCAATTCCCACTACCAGGATGTTTGCCTAGTCCTCCAGAGACTATGAGATAAACTGTACGCAAAGTTGGAGAAATGTCTTTTTGAGAAAGAGAGTCTCCCTTTCCTAGGATACATCATATCTAGCAAGGGCTTCCATATGGATCTAGATAAGGTCAAGTGCATCCAAGACTGGCCGCAACCCTCTGGTCTTCATGCCCTGCAGAGATTCCTAGGCTTTGCCAACTATTACCAACATTTCATTCCTAACTACTCTCGAATTGTCCACTCACATCCCTCACTCGAAAAGTAGCCAACACTAATTCCTGGCCTTTGGTCATTGCTTTCTAAGAATTGAAGGTTGTGTTCCTTCAAAAGCCATGCCTCAATCACTCTGACCCCACACATCCTTTAAACCTCAAAGTCGATGCTTCCAGGCTGGGGGTAGGAGCAGTACTAAGTCAGCATTCTGGTATGGGAGTCCTTCATCCATGCTCCTTCTTCTCATGAAAATTCTCCTCCACAGAACACAACTATGGGATCGGAGACATAGAACTGCTGGCCATTAAGCTGACGCTTGAGGAATGGTGCCATTGGCTTGAAGGTGCTAAACCTTGCACTACCATTTACATCAATCACAAAAACATAGAACATCTTCGGCTCAATGGCTGAATGCATTTTAACTTTGAGCTGAGGTACCGGCCATCCATCAAGAACACTGGCAAGGATGCCCTCTCCCAATCTTTCCTGGCAGAGGATGTCCCGGACCCTTCCAGACATATTATTGATCCCACTGGGATCCTCCTAGCCTCCACCATGACTGACCCTCCAGGAAAGCTGGTTGTATCACACAAACTCTGAGAAAAAGTGTTAAAATGGTGCCATGACTACCATGTCCCAGATCACCCTGGACGAGCTTGGATTCTCGCGATGCTCCACCAGTACTACTGGTGGCCCCAAATGCACAGAGATGTCTGAGCCACTATGTGGACTCCTATCCACCTGTGCACAGGAGTAATAGGACAACCCTGGGGCTTTTACAGCCATTGCCAGCCACCAAGGAACCCTAGATCTGAATACCCACCAACTTTGTGGTGGACTACCCTCTCTCGAATGGCTGCACTATTATTTGGGTCATAATATGGCCCATTTCATTCCACTTCCTGGATTTCCCATGGCCCCAGAGTTGGCCCGCTTATTCACGCAACACATCTTTCACCTGCACAGGCTGCCTAAGCACATCATCTCTGATTGGGGAGCCCAGTTCATGGCCAAATACTGGTGTCTTTATGCAAGAAATTTAACATCTCTCTGGACTACATGACAGCATACCACCCCCAAGCAAACAGCCATTCGGAATGGACCAACCACACCCTGAAAAGCTTCCTCAGAGCTTATACCAATGACCGTCAAGATGACTGGGCCTATCTCCTCTCATGAGCAGAGTTTTCCCAAAACTTCCACATCAGCACAGCTATGAGGTCTTTGCCCTTCCAGATCATATATGGAAGACAACCATTCCTTTTCTTGCAGCCCAACTGACAGCCCATGAGCTCCAAGAACTCTGGGTACTCTCCATGGAGATGCTGAATAAAGTGACCAAAAGGGCCAGGAAGACTACTGATGCTCACTGGATGCCTGCCCCACATTTCAAGCCAGGGGACAAAGCCTAGCTCAGCACCCATCAAAATCAGCTCCAGATGCCCTCCATGCCACTTGCTCCCCGATACTTCAGCCTGTTCCCAATACTACATCAGTTGGGTCCGGTAATCTATCAGCTATGGCTACCTACCTCTCTCGCAATGTGTTCCACGTTTCTCTCCTAAAACCCTTAATCCTCTTGTGGACCTCCCAAAGTCTCCTAGAACCTAAAAAAATTTCCTCAGAAGAGGACATCACTGATTAGTTAAAAGAGGTTCTGAATGTCAGGTGACATGGCAAGAGATCAGAGTACCTGATATCCTGGGAGGGATATGGCCCAGAGAAGAATATATGGGAACCTACCTTGAACATACTGGAAAAGAATCTTCTGAGAATGTTTCATGCCATGCACCCCCAGAAACCCAAATCCTCAGGAAGGGGGTTTACAGGAGGGGGTACTGTTGCTTTCTGTGGCCCACGGGCCCATACCGTGGATGGCCGCCCTTACCACTAGGTCAGACCAGCCCTCTCTGCCTCTTGATGTCGCACTGGCTTTGAAGGACATGGCTGTCTGCCGCACCTGCCTCCAGGCTCTTGTCTGCTCCCCGGCAGCAGGCCCTCCTTGGAGTGCAGTGAGAGGCTGCACCACAACTGCTCTCCTCTTTGCGGCAGTACATCGTTGGATCCTCCAGGTGGGTCCCCCTCCCTTAGGACACGGGCGTAACAACTGCCCTAAATTTAAAAGGCCAATGGCGGGAAACCTCTGGAGGTGCCCCCCAATAATGTTGTCCAGCCAGTCATATAAAGGGTTGAGAGGGAAAACCCTCCAGTGCCTCATGAATAGGTCAGCTCCGTTGGAGAAATGCTTTGCCTCTGCATTCTTGTTTCCTGGTTCCTGATTCTACTGTGTATCCTATTCCTGGTTTCTTGGCAGTCTGGTTTGTCTTCTGAGTTCTTGTCTTCGTGGTCAGTCTTCCCTTCATCTGTCTTCAGTGTTTCGTCTTGCTCCTGTGGTTCTTTGTCCTCTCTTGTTCTCTTTATTCCTCGTCTCATCGATTGGACTTCTGGCTTTGACCTTGGATTGGATCTCCACGCTGCTTGACCCCCCGCTTGCCTCTGTCTGCTTATTGTTATTGCTCAAACTCTGCCTGCCCTGAACACTGCCTGAACCACGACACTGGGTGAACTCTGGCAGCCTTTGACAACAGCCTGAACCTGTCCATTTGCCCACTGCCTGTCCCGACTGCTGCTCTTCTTGACTCTGCTTTCTTCACCGTGCTGGCCTGAAACTTCTTCTACGCAATGGATCTTTACCTCCACAGAGATATGCGCCAAGTCCAGTTGGCCCCGGCACCTGAAGGCTCAACCTAAAGAGACTGAAGGCTAGTATTGGTGAAGTTCCAGTTGGGCCTCTGCTCCAGCCAGCTCTGCCTACTGATGGTGGGGACTCAGAGATCCTCCCTGAAGGTTGCCCCAATTCCACCTCGGCCTAAGGATCCACTTCTGCAAGGGATAGTAAAGAATTGTCTGATGTATTGCGTGTTCCCGTAGTGAATTCACAAGTATGGGTGCTGAGCCATATGTGTCAGGGGAGGCAAAGGCAGCAGGGGAGGAGGAAATATCCTCCATAAAATATTTATAAGCACAGAATACACTATCTGACTGTATCTGATCAGCAAGTGTTAATTAGATGTAGATTTGACAAACTAACACTTTCACATCTCCGGCAGGAGTTAAAGGAGGATTTAGAGACACCAATCCTAAGACGTCATGTCTTGTCTGTCAATTTAAAAGCCACAAGTATTTGCTTTTTAGCTGCAGTAGCTTCCAAACCACTTTTGCAGATCTTGTAGGAATTTGTCAGTCAGCCATGTCTCACCATATTGAACAGCTTATTAATGTTCTTCTTAGGAGTACTATTCAATATTAAAGTAATTTTCAAAGCTTTCAAAAGCCCATTTACATGCTTAAAGTGAATTCATGTCCGTAAAATCTATTAACAATTCAATGGCATATATTGTAGCAATTTTCAAAAGCCTACTTACATGGGTACAGTGCATTTACATGTGTAAAACCCAATTTTAAGTGTGTAAATCATTTTGAAAATGACCCCCCATATTTCTTTTCATCAGGAAACACAGTATCAACAGTAAACTATGAAAGGCTTTTATGAGCTAGCTAATGTCCTTCAAGTTTTGGGGGTAATTTATTGTATTAAATTTCAATGAGGCAACCAGCTGTTACTGAGAGAAATTACAGGAAGAAATATTTCCACTCCCTCTATGCAAGTAGTGTGCAATGACACAGTTCTCATTACTGAAGTGGTATTTATGTTTTCTGAATCATTATACCATGATTACTTTTTCTCACACACTCTGGGACACAACATGTTTTTCAGAGTGGCCAAATCAAAAGTGAATGGCTTATATACAGTTGGTAAATGAGTGAGTTCCAGTTCATTATCTTACAATGTTCCTAATCTTTGACAATCTATTTTATACATAGTTTACATTTTAGGCTTTCATGTTTTCATTTTCCATCCTATATAAAACAGACTCCCCTCCTGAGCTCTTATCAAGTCTGTTTAAAACTGGCTAGTGACTCCAATTTCTCATCCTCAAACTTCTAGAGAAACATTATAAGGAAGCTCATGCACTCACCAGATCAATCATTGAAAGGATTTTCTGCATCTATAGTTATGTTTTAGATGCCTAACTAATTCTGACGATATTGGTAATCTGGAACCCACTCAGTGAATACTGTATGACAACAAGCAGATTATGAATTCACCTACAACAGTCACTGAGCCATAAAGATACAAGTTTCATACACAAGTATAGTATGACCTCATATTAAAGATGCAGACTGCACTCATAAGTTGGAGTGTCTGAGGTCGTACTTGGATGTGTCAAATTTTATAATAATAGGTCATATAAGTGGCATGTTTCTTTCTTTTTTTTTTGTGTATTGCAGATAAAAAGGAAATATCTCAAGAATGAACGTGTCAATTGTTTTGGCCTTCAATAGCAACCCGACACTGTATCAGTGTTTAATTATTTCTATGTACTATGTGTTGTGGTCCCGGCACTCGCGACTGGGACCTTACCTCGTTCCTTCGGGCTCCAGGCTGGGGGGCTCCGCGGCGGGTCTCCAGGCTCCGGCCCCGACTTTTGGGCGACAGCCGCGTGGCGTGGGCAGGCCAGCAAGGCCTAGCTTCAGCGGCATCTCCATGAGGGAGACGCCATTGGCCCGCTGTAGCTAGCCCCTCCCTCCTTAGGCGCGCGCGTGAAAGGCCGGGATTTAAAGGGCCTTTCCCACCTTTGGGCGTCCCGCCTCTTCCAGTGACGTCAGACGCCGGCAGATATTTAAAGCCGGCGTCTGCTCTAGTTCAATGCCTTGCAACAAGGTTGCTTCGGATCCTCGTTGCTGTGTGCCTCTGGAGTTCCTGCCTGTGGTTGTTCCAGTCCAGATCCTTGTTTCCTGTACCACTCGTCTGCTTCAGTTCCAGTCTCGGTCTTGGGTTCCGGTTCCAGTCCTGGTTCGTGGAATCTGCCTTCGGTTCCAGTTCTGCTCCTGTTCCAGGTCTTCTGCCTACCTTGGTTTGCTTCTTCGGTTCGAACCTCGGCCTGCTCCTGCCACCTCCCATCTGCTACCTGCCTTGACCTCGGATCGTCTCAACGGATTTCGCCTCTTCGCCTAAGTCCCAGCGGCCCGGCTCCTACGGGCTCCTCCTGGGGGAGTGCGGGCTTCCAGGGTGAAGAGTCTTCCCACCAGTCCGCCCAGTAATCCACCTCCTGGCCTCTTTCCCAGCACAGAGACTGTTCCCTTTCTCTCCATCAGGCCGGCCCAAGAGTCCACTAAACCTCCTCAACACTATGATAAATATTCATCCGTGACAATGGTGACCGGTGTCCTGGCATCTGAACATAACATCTTCTAATTAATGTAAACAATTTTATGCATTCATTTGGATAAAGTAGTGTTGAAATAAAAATTAAGAAAGACATTTTAGAAATGTTATAAGAAGTATTTTGATTCACTTGTATTTCTATGGTAATGAGTATGCTTTGACATTCTCATTCCTATATTGATCTAATGAAGGAAGTATAGTGTTCCTGAAGGCTAGACAAGAAATGTATTAAGATAGTCCAATCAAAAGAGATCACTTTATAATACTAGTTTGATAACCTTTATTTTTGGGCATGTAATCATTTGGAATAGTTGTTTTGCTTGATCTTTTAGTTTGAGATAATATTCAGTCTTCTAGTTAACTCATTGTCTCAAAACAACGCAGAATGTCTACATAAATTAAAAGAGGCTTTGTTTGGATTAAGTGTACTGTGCTGAGAGTTTAGTCATGTTATTATGTAAGACATTACAGAATAGAAAACATAGACAAGACTTTAAATCAGGAATGAATAATGCATATTCTGCTGAGGAAGACATTCACTTTTTTTAAATTTCATTTGCTATTAGACTGATGGATCACTGACAGTATTCCCATAAATATTTGTGCTGACAATTAGTGGTAAAGTATAATAGATTAATGCAACTGTGTGTTCCTTTACTTTTCCTGTATTCATTCAACAGCTAAGCAATTTGATGATGTAAAGTAAGCTGATTGGTGATGAAAAGAAAATGTGGTTTTATGTATAACTATAGAACAATTATCATTGTACTCAGGAGCAATGTAGTCAAAATGGTAGCAATAGTGAACTGGGATAATATGTTTGGAAAATATTTGAAGAAACCTGTTGGAGCGTGAAATAGCTTCTAATGGAGGGAATGAACACTCAGAAAAGGTGACCTAGAGAAAAAATATTTAGGGGGTAATTTTCAAGAAGATTTGCAAGCATAACCCTCGTTTATATGCATAAATCAGCTTTTGAAAATCATCCAGGTTGCTGCACAGGGAAAAGTAAGCATGTAACTGGATTACGCATGTACCATTCCCCACATTTGCAGTAGATATTCCAGGGGGTGGCATTGGGGCAGGGAACGAATTAACATGCATACTTTCAATTTTTTAATGTATGTGTGTAAAGGTGCATACAAAAAGTCACACCTGCTCAGGAGCAGGTGTTACTTCCTCTACATATGTCCAAGAGTATACTGCCACAACAGGGGAATTTTCAAAGCATACTTATGCTCATATGTCTACTTTGAAAACTGGGGCGATAATCTGTGGATACTTTGTACCCACAGACTTTAGCACTATGCAAGCTGTTGAAAGTTATCCTTCCTAAGTAATGATAGGCTGGCACTGTTTCCTTCAGGAATGAGTCTGAGAAAGAGAATGTGAAATGAATGAACAAAGGAAGAAAGAATGACTGATGAAACTCTAGAACACAGGCATGATTCAATACAATGAAAAAGCTCAGACTAGCGAGAGTTCGATAGCTTTTGAATTTAAGTGTGAGAAATTTTTTCTTTGACTTTATATAAACAGATAGTAGTTAATTCACTGTTATACTTACATTTTCCAGCCTGTTATTACAATTTAGAGTTCACAGAAAGCTCTGTTTATGAAAACTCTAAAGTTATTTTAGGTTTTGGAATTAATAATAATCTTTTCTATGCGATCCTTTTTATGTTATAAACTGTGGGGTAGATTTTCAAAAACCGCGAATAGGCGTACTTTTGTTGGCGCTCCAGACGCAAACAAAAGTACGCTGGATTTCAGTAGATACGCGCGTAGCCGCTGAAATCCGGGATCGGCGCGCGCAAGGCTATTGATTTCGTATAGCCGGCGCGCGCCGAGCCGTGCAGCCTACCCCCGTTCCCTCCGAGGCAGCTCCGAAATCGGAGCGGCCTCGGAGGGAACTTTCTTTTGCCCTCCCCTCACCTTCCCCTCCCCTCCCTTCCCCTACCTAACCCACCCGCCCGGCCCTGCCTAAACCCCCCCTTACCTTTGTTGGGGGATTTACGCCTCCCGGAGGGAGAAGTAAATCCCCGCGCGCCAGCGGGCCGCTAGCGCACCGGGACGTGATCTGGGGGCGGGTCCGGAGGGCGCGGCCACGCCCCCGGGCCGCCCCGGGCCATAGCCACGCCCCCGGGCCCGCCCCCGGAACGCTCCCGACACGCCCCGAAAACGCCGCGCGGTTCGGGCCTGCCCCCCGACACGCCCCCTCCGAAAACCCCGGGACTTACGCGAGTCCCGGGGCTCTGCGCGCGCCGGTAGGCCTATGTAAAATAGGCTTACCGGCGCGCAGGGCCCTGCTCGCCTAAATCCGCCCGGATTTGGGCGGATTTAGGCCAGCAGGGCTCTTAAAATCCGCCCCTGTATGTGCAAACTGTTTGAGTTTATTTCTCAATTCAAGATTATGCAATGTAAATTTTGGACTGGTTTGAGTTCAAGAGAAAAGGTGAATTTCTGTGAAATCTGTTTGGAAAATCTATCACATTTTCTCCATAGATCTGAAGAAGTCTGAAGGGGATCCACCAATCTGAGAAAATCCATGCCAGCTTTGTCAAATTTGCCTCAGATTTTACTGGAAATGCACCTTTAGCTTTAAATGGAGCTCATCAAACTGATTCAATAAACCTATAGATTTTTCAAGGGTTCATTAAATTGTGTGGCAAAAGTTGCACACATCCCTAGCCTTTAACATAATTATGTGTAATGTATTCTAAGTCATGAAAAGGCATGAGTGATTCATAGAATTCCCTTGTATTGTTTCCATTCAATAACAATCTTCATTCTATATAATAACCACTATCTTTCATTCTGGGAAATGTGTAACTATTACATAGTAACATAGTAATAACAGCAGAAAAAGACCAAAATGGTCCATCCAGTCTGCCTATATTTTCAAAGGTTGTGGGGCATAAATTGCCAGGAACAGTAATTAATAGGGATGTGCAGAGGGACACCATACGTTGCATTTGGGATTTGGATTCGTCGGGGGTGGATATGTTACATTCGGCCGTATGGCGCCCCGATTCGTAAATACGTCCATTTCGATTTGTTCCCCCGCTAAAATTAAATTAGCTACCACCCCCCACCCTCCTGACCCCCCCAAGACTTACCAAAACTCCCTGGTGGTCCAGCGGGGGGTCCGGGAGCCATCCCCTGCACGCACACCCTCGGTACTGGTTTCAAAATGGTGCCGATAGCCTTTCACCTACTATGTCACAGGGGCTACCGGTGCCATTGGTCAGCCCCTGTCACATGGCCATCGGCGCCATCTTGTGCTCCTACCATGTGACAGGGGCTGACCAATGGCACCGGTAGCCCCTGTGACATAGTATGGGCAAAGGCTATCGGCACCATTTTGATTATTGGCATCCAACGGTCCGAGTGCAGGAGGTCACTCCCGGACCCCTGCTGGACCACCAGGGACTTTGGCAAGTCTTGGGGGACCCTCCTGACCCCACAAGACTTGCCAAAAGTCCAGTGGGGGTCCAGGAGCGACCTCCTGCACTCCGGCTGACTGTCGGCCCCTGTGACATATAGCAAAGGCTATCGGCGCCATTTTGTGTACTGGCATCTGACGGCCGGCATGCAGGAGTTCGCTCCCGGACCCCCGCTGGACTTCTGGGAAGTCTTGTGGGGGTCAGGAGGGTCCCCCAAGACTTGCCAAAGTCCCTGGTGGTCCAGCAGGAGTCCGGGAGTGACCTCCTGCACTCGGACCGCGGCTGCCAGTAATCAAAATGGCGCCGATAGCCTTTGCCCATACTATGTCACAGGGACTACCGGTGCCATTGGTCAGCCCCTGTCACATGGTAGGAGCACAAGATGGCGCCGATGGCCATGTGACAGGGGCTGACCAATGGCACTGGTAGTCCCTGTGACATAGTAGGTCAAAGGCTATCGGCGCCATTTTGAAACCGGCTCCGAGGGTGTGAGTGCAGGGGATGGCTCCCGGACCCCCCGCTGGACCACCAGGGAGTTTTGGTAAGTCTTGGGTGGGTGGGGGCGAATAATTCAGCAAAGATTCGTGTATTCCTGGGGGAATCGCGATACATAGAAATGACGGCAGAAGAAGACCAAACGGCCCATCCAGTCTGCCCAGCAAGCTACGCACTTTATCCATTTTTTTTCCCTTTTTCTCTCTCCCACCTGTTACTATTGGCTTCCAGTACCCTCCAGCCCTAATTCCCCTCCACCCCACCACATATGTAGAGAGCAGCACCGTATCTGCATCCAAGTGAACATCCAGCTCAATTAGGGGTAGCAACCGCTGTAACAAGCAGGCCACACCCCTGCCCCATACTTTTACCCACCCCTGGTTGTTTTTTTTTTGTTTGTTTGGTTTTTTTTGTTGTTGTTTTTTTTTTTTTTTTTGGAGATGGCAGCCCTCCATCCTTCCGCTCCGTGAAGGTGAAACACCAACCACTGGCATCCTGCTCCGTGAATGCCTCTGTGGCTACTGCTGCTCCGTGCAGTGTTTTGCTGCCTCCTCTTTATTCACGCCCTCTAGACTTGATGGATACATTTCGCTTCCCCATGAATACAACGACTATGGCCACATTCGTTGCAGATTGCCAATACGTAGGGACCAAATGCACACCCCTAGTAATTGAAAAAGCTGTTTTAGGGCATTAGGCCTGAGTACATTGGAGTTAGGCCACTGAGGAGCGGATGGGCAGGTAAGAGGCATTCCAAGGAGAAGTGGAGTTAGCTGCATAAGTTAAGTGGATAGCTCCAATATTTGGAGTTAACTTATGCAGCTAACTCTGGTCAGGCTATAGGGCTGTCCTAAAGTTAGCCAGTTAGGCATAACTGGCTAACTAAGGCCTGGATTTTCTAAGGTCGTAGACCTTAAAAAATCCAGCGGTAATGGGGGGGCCGGGCCTGCGAAAGCCGGCAGTCATCGCACCACTACAGTGCGCTGGCTGATGGCTTTCACACCAAATAACTACACCATAAAAGGTGTAGTTATTTGTTGAGAAACTGGCGGTGATAAGGGTCCTTACCTTTCGCTGCCAGCGATGTGTCCGCAGCGTTGGCCCCGGTGCTGCCCCCGACTCCTCCTCTTCCGGGGCCGACTCCGCCCCGACTCTACCACCATTTTGTGATCACTTTTGAAAATGACCCCTAAGATAGCCAGGTATATTCAGCAGTGCCTGTGTAACATTTTAACAGATTTGAAAGTTTATTTTGGGGATTTTGGCTGCCTTAGGAAGTGGTGGTGTATGAGAGAGATTTGCATGCACACTGCCTTTGTTGTATGCAAATCTATTTCTTGCATATTTATTAGTAATATCATGATAACCTGACCAGTTTTCAGCCCTCAAGGACCAGATGATGCATTGGAGGTGGACTCTTGGGCTGAGGTGGGGTTGATGCAACCCATAGGCGAGAACCTATGGGTCCCCACAGTCAGCAGGTGGAGTGGACTGAAGCTAGAGGCTGCTGGAGCTTCACCTATACCAGCCCTCGTTCCCCTCGGGTTGAGCATTTGGGTGCCGGGGCCAGTAGGACTTAGGTGGGCCTCGAGGTTAGCTAGAGAAGAAAGGTGATTCAGCCCAAAGACAGCAGTCGGTAGATGGCGCAGTCCTATCCTGGACTGGATTCGATATTGGAACTCAGGCGCCAAAGGAACAATGAGAAACTGAAGGCGCTTATGCAAAGGAAGACCGAAGCCTTGGAAGTCCACATCCATAGGATAGGTGAGGAGAGGCATCACTGACAGGCTAGGGTTAGAGCCGGCGACGAGTAGAAGTTGTGGCAAGTAACGTAGAATTCTGGACAGTGGATAGTCTGTAGCATAGTCGTTCAAGGCAGTGGTCAGGGCACGGAGAAGGCAGGCGTAGTCAAGGCAGTGGTCAGGGTACGGAGAAGGCAGGCGTGGTCGAGCGTGGCAAAGGTCCGGGGCTGGAGAGAAGCTGAAGAGTAGCTACTGGTTAATTTCCCCTTTAAAAATGGCGCGAAAGCGGCCCCTCTGGTAGAGGAGAATCATTACTATTCCGATATGCTACGCTCTCTATCTCACGTTAGTACCCTTGGGATTGTTGGATGTATAATAACTATTGCTGTTACATTGTCATTAATCCATTTTTTGTATTCATAGATACTATTAGCCCTTGACGAAGGCTATTGACGAAGGCTATTGATGCCGAAACGCGGTCCGTGTCGGGCTTACCTGCTTTCAAGACCTCACGACCATGTCTCTGGCGATTCTCCATATATGCTTATTAAGCTAAGTAAAACTTCTTACAATAACCTAATATAGGTCACGAATGGACTATGTCTTACAATAACCTAATATAGGTCACGAATGGACTATGCACTAATTTTTGCACCTGAGCAACAAGAAAATTTTCATAAAAAATACATCTAAGACCTATGATTATATTGCCGGTATACCTTTTGCTAAATAGCAATGAAAATGTATGCCTTGATATGAGGTCTGTCTGCAACCACTATACTGTGTACTTACACCATTAATTGCATGGATTGTTTGGGATCATAGCTTTTGTTATATTTGTTTACCTGATCGCTATTCCCTGCTCACAATTTTTGCACTAGAGGATACAATAATTTTTATATTTAAAAAGTCGCCATTTGGCCAGATAACTTGTGAGTTATCTGGATAAATAGCTTTGAATATTGATCTCAATCTGTAGTCTCTCTTCAAAAGATCGCTTTTGTATTCCCATTATCTTTTCTTGCCAGTCTCTTTATCTTTCCCAGTTCAGCTACAGTATATCTTTTTTTTTTTTTTAATTTATTAATTTATTTTGGATTCTTATATACCGATATTCTTGTATGATATACAAATCATGTCGGTTTACAATACAACAGAACAATCGCAGCATAGGCGTTACATTGAAACATAAAATACAACAGAACAATCGCAGCATAGGCGTTACATTGAAAAACATAAAACAAAGCATCTAATAACAAATAATATAGTACAACCGAACAATCGCTGCTAAGGCATAACATGAACCTTAGTGTCTGAAAGAATATAAATATAAATATGCAAACATATGAGATTTTTGGGATGGAGCAACTGCAGTTAAAACATGAATCAATACAGAGGCATTATAATATACTCCATTGTATTCCTTTCCAAATAATTTCTATAAATAAATGCAGAGGCTCTACCAAGACTCTATTAAAGGAGTATACAAATTAACTAAGTGGATAAAGAAAATAATAGGTTTAATTGGGTTCTAGCTCCCCCATGTGGGAGAATGTAATGGTGTAGCCCTTGCTTAGAAACACCCAAGGCACCATTTTGTAAGTGTGGATTTCGAGTTGCCCTTTCCAAAGGTAGCATACTTTCATGCTTACTCCTCACATTTGTTTGTTTTTTGGGAGAAGGATCTTTGGGTTATGGAAGAGAAGACAAAGTACCTTTCACTCTCTTAAAGAATCAAGTTTTTAACCCTTTTATTTGGAGGAAGAAGTTCTTTCCACCTTTCTTTCCTGATTTTGACATATTTTTGTGTAACCCTCTCTTCAGTTGATATCTATAATATAGGGCCTCTCACAGTTCCAAGGCCAATCTCATCTTCCCAGAGCTCTAATTCTCTTGCTACATACTCCACCATGTGTTGGCCACTTGAATGTCGGGGTTCTACCGATGGGGAAGAGGACAAGCCTCTGGGGTCCTAGGTGCATGAGGGTGGGGGATCCTTACACAGTCTCTCCAGTTCCACTTGATCTTTCTTAAAATGGTACTCATGCCTGTAAATCTCAGCAGGCTTGTTCTTGAACTCAGAAATAGAAGACTACAGACTTGAAGTGGTATTCAAATAAAACTTTAATGTAATTCAGAAAAATTTTTCATAATCAAAAATCACATAAAAGAATATTGCAGTTTCTTGGTGCAATATCAACAAAAAAAATCAAGTGCTTTAGTCCTCTCACTGTCCAAACTCTGAGTCAATGTCTCTTCCTGGTGATGGGAAAGTGGAAAAATTCTCTCCTCTCAAACTGCATAGGAGGGTGGTGGTCAAAAGGCTTCCTCCCATCACAAAATAGAAAACAAACAAAACATCTCCAAATTAGTTCTTACACCTGGGTAGCTACAGTCCTCACTTGAGCTGGACATAGGTCAAAGCAACACCCTATCCCATTTTTCTCAGGCAGGGTGATTTCCCTCCTGAGCTAGGAACAGGTCAAGAACAAAGAAACCCAACTCTTTCAAAAAGTCACAACTCTCTTTCCCCTTTGCTTTTCACCAAGGGCAATCCCTTCCAGGTCTGTGAGGGCATTAGCACAGATACTGTCCTTGTTTTGCTAATTCTGTAGGTTACATAATAATATAGTAATGACAGCATATAAAGACCAAATGGTCCATTCAGTCTGCCCAGCAAGTTTCTTATGGTAGTAACTGCCACTCCATGCAAGTTAACCCAATGTTTCTGTTAAGGGTAGTAATTGCAACTCCATGCAGGTTACCCCCAAGCCTTATGTTAAGGGTAGCAATATTTACAATCAAAACCAAGCAACTGTCTAACCCACAACAAAATTACCTCTAGCAACATTTTTATGGGTGAGCAGCCTTCTTGATAATTCAGACAATGCTGCTTGAACGTGCTTTGCTTTTGGACTTGGCTGTTGAAGCAGTCCTGTGCTTTATCCCTAATGTCTTTGGATCAGTACCCTAGACATTAAAAGTTGGGCCCCAGCATTGGCTGTCTTCTGAATCCAATTCCCCTTTTCCCCCCACCATCAAAGCAGAGAGCGATGTTACAGTTGCGTCACAAGAATCAAGGCTAATTGGTTAGGGATAGTAATCCCTGTGACTTCTGCTAAGGGTATTAACTGCTGTTCTGTGCAGATTACCCCCATGTACCTTTTCCTTTATTTCCAACTTCTAGTCTTTAGGGATCTACAGTGTTTATACCATACTCTTTTGAATTTGTTTACTATTTTTGTTCCACTTCTTCAGGAAGGGCATTCCAAGTATCCACCAACCTCTCTGTGAAGAAATATTTCCTGATGTTGGTTCTGAATCATCCCCCTGGGAGTTTCATTCTGTGACCCCTATTTCTACAACTTCTTTTTCAATGAAAAAGGTTCTAACTTTGTGCATCATTAAAACCTTTCAGGTATCTGAAGGTCTGTATCATATCTCCCCTGCACCATCTCTCTTCTAGGGTATACATATTTAGATCCTTCAGCATCTCCTTGTAAGTCTTCCGATACAGATGCCACACCATTTTGGTCACCCTTCTCTGGACTGCCTTTGTCCTGTTCTTATTCTTTTTGAGATATGGGCTCCAGAACTGCACACAGTATTCCAAGTGAGGCCTCACGAAGGACCTGTACAAGGGCATTTTCACCTGCTTTTTTACTGCTGGTTATTTCTCTTTCTGTGTATCCTAGCATTCCTCTGGCTTTAGCTAGCACCTTGTTGCATTGCTTCACCACCTTCAGATCACCAGACACTATTACTCCAGGGTCCCTCTCCCAGTCTGTGCACATTAGTTTTTAACCCCCCGATTACATATAGCTCTTTTGGATTTCCACAGCCAGATGCACGACTCTGCACTTCCTGGCATTGAATCCCAACTGCCAAATCTTAGACTACTCTTCAAGCTTTCTTAAATCACTTTTCATTCTCTCTACTCTTTCATGAGTGTCAACTCTGTTGCAGATTGAAGTATCACCCGCAAATAGACACAGTTTACCATCTGTCCCTTCTGCAATGTCGCTCACAAAGATATTGAACAGAACCGGTCCGAAAACTGATCCCTGTGGCACTTCACCTAATACCATTCTCTCTTCCAAATTGGTTCCATTTACCATTACATGCTGTCTGCTCTCAGTTAACCAATTTGTAATCCACTTCACCATCTTGGTGCCCACTCCCATGATTCTTATTGCATTCACGAGCCTCCTGTGTGGGAACATATCAAATGTTTTGCTGAAATCCAAATAAATCACATCAAGTGCTCTTCCTTGATACAACTCTCTAGTCACCCAACCAAAAATATCAATCAGATTTGTCTGATAGGACCTTCCCCTGGTAAATCTATGCTGTCTCGGGTCCAGCAGCCCACTATATTGTAGTTTTCTATCCTTTCCTTCAGCAGAGTCTCCATTAATTTTCCCACCAGCGAGGTGAGGCTAACCGGCCTAAAGTTTCCAGCCTCCTATTTGCTACCATAGTTGTGACGTCTACTGGGATTCACTAGAAAAACACACTCTTCTCCTGCCAAATCCAAAAGCTACAAGCAACTACATATCGCACATAGTCAACCCAGTTTATAGAGGAGAAGCCTGATCAATCCCAGCACTCAAGGTGGGGAAAAAACTTGGGGATCTTCCAAAAAATGCCAAAAATCTCTTCTATAGATGGAAAAGGGAAACATTAGTTGTAAGGAAATGAAGTATTCCTTACATCCTTCCTCTGACAAAAAAAAAAGGCTGACAAAAAAAAAAGGAAAAAAAACTCTGGGTCAGGTAGAATGACTCAGATTTCTTTTTGCTTACTTCTACCCTATGTAGGCACAATTATGATAAAATACACACAGACATGCTGGCCTATAAAATGGTCCTTACCAGCTCTGCCTTGATGCCTCATCAATAGGTCCACTACCGTTGGTAGAGCTAGTTGCCTTAGCATTTCTGTGTTCCTGTCATTCGTCTCTTCGGTTGAGAATATGTGGCTGTAATTTTCTAAGTTAGTCAATTGGGGGAGCTCATAACCCATATTGAAGACCATGACCTACACAACCTTTTAACCTTAAGGCATCATTGAAAATAGAACACAAATATATCATTTACAATGACAATTTCCTGCGCTACCTTAAACAGTGAAGCTTTCCAGATTGGAAACCTTAACTTATAATAGTTACCTATCCTCTCTCAAATAGCATTGACATTAGCCAGCTCTCCTGGCTGAAGAACTACGAACAGTGGTCATCCCCACCCAAACAGAAGCTGAGAGAAAACATCCCTTAATCTTGGCACACCTGGTCCCCTTTTGCAAGTAACTCAGCCATGGTAAGAATACCCATTAGGAGGCATACTGGTTCTACTAGCATAGTCTTCCATGCTAGTCCCTCCTGCAGGAAACAATACAAAATAGCACAATACACTATTGGAAAATACCACAATCACCCTTTGGATAAGGTACTGTAGAGTGCTGCTTCCTCATCTAAGGCCCTCTGGGGCTCCCTGAGCTATGGAACAAAGCTATGAAGCACATAGCACTTGAAGGAAAAAGGGACTAAAAGCAACTCCACACCAGGCCCCGAAAAGAATGAAACAAAAGATTACGAAGCACATGTCTCAGGAAATCATAGAAGAACATGGGTGTGGTAGAAGTTCACCAAGAAAAATAATCAGTGTTAGACATTAATCAATAAAAGAAATACAAAGACCACCAGAATTTTTGGTATTTTTTCAAAAGGTGTTGCTGATTTTTATAGAATGGATTTTTTTTTCATACTTAAATAGCCATACAGCAATAGCAACAGTCCCACCCTGTCATGGGATTAAACAGTCCATAAACCACAATTAATAATGAAAATCCAGTCACCTGGAGATCTTCAAGGCCTCTTCATGGCCAGGTGCCCATAGCTTATTGATCAATTTTGAGATAGCTTCTGCAAAATAAAAAAGAGCAAGACACTCCCCACCATAGGTAACATAATTTCAAGTAACTTTATAATTTTTCATTAAATTCAATAAATTCAAACTCAATAGTAGAACTTCAGTCCCATTTACCCTCTAATAGGAAAGAAAAATGCTACCACCAGTTCACTCACATTCTTCCCTCATCTTCATTTTCTGGTGGACGGGGATCATAGTGGTTGGAATGTGGCTTCTTTACTGGGTAATAGGCATTCAATTTGTCATCTGTCCACAAACTCATCCCATCTAAATTATAGGGTTGCATGTTTATAAATATTCCTTCCAATTTTCATCTCTCAGATCCTCTTCTCCATTTCTATAGGATAGTCCAGATGGTTTCTTACAAAATCGTGGTCAGTTTTGTCTTTGATTACGCATTTGATGTCACATTCTCATATCCAATTTTTTCTCGCTCTTTCCACATAATTCATAACATGGACAAGGACATTTGATCAATGAACTATAAATAGGGCCCTCACCTTCTTCCACAGCAGGTGCTCAGCTTGAGAAGCCATCCTGATGGTCAACCTGTGTTCTATAATGCTTAAGATCACCCATGAAATAGGGTGGCCTACGACTCCAGTATATGCTAGCCCTTCAGGTCTGCTCCTGACAGAAGAGATCTCATTGCGAGAAAGGGACAAATCTTTACCCGGTCCAGTATAGGAGGAAATTAGGGATGCTATGGCACTATATGACCATTTGGAGGACACCTCTGAAATGGAAATTGGGGGATGAATGATCCAAAAACTGCCTGAAGAATTCTAACATAGTCTCTGGGCCTTTTACTAGCACATTGCCTCATGGTGCTTTGATAGCAAACCGTTGCCTATCACTGGACGCACTTACGGCGACATTACATTCTTGCAAGTCATAGTTCCAGCTAACTACAATTTTACCTCCCTGCTGCGGGGAACAGGACTCTGTGGATCTTTCATCTGAACATTGACTCCATTTGGCCTCCCTAACAATACTGGGGGTATCTGACAAACTCCAAGCAGAAATCAATGCAATGTGGTTCATCCATGCAAGGACAATTTCCTCCTTCTTCTTGTGCCGCCCACTTAGAAACATAGAAACATAGAAATGATGGCAGAAGAAGACCAAATGGCCCATCCAGTCCGCCCAGCAAGCCACGCACTTTATCCTTTTTTTTTTCCTTTCTCTCACTCTCACCTGCCACTATTGGCTTCCAGTACCCTCCAGCCCTAATTCCCCTCCACCCCACCACCAATGCAGAGAGCAGCGCCGGATCTGCATCCAAGTGAACATCCAGTTCAATTAGGGGAAGCAACCGCCGCAACAAGCAGGCCACACCCCTGCCCCATACTCTTACCCACCCCTGTTTGTTTGTTTGGGTTTTTTTTGGAGATGGCAGCCCTCCATCCTTCCGCTCCGTGAAGGTGGAGCACCAACCACTGGCATCCCGCTCCGTGAATGCCTCTGTGGCTACTGCCGCTCCGTGCAGTGTTTTGCTGCCTCCTCTTTATTCACGTCCTCTAGACTTGATGGATCCACAGTGTTTATCCCACGCCCCTTTGAAGTTCTTCACAGTTTTAGACTTCACCACTTCCTCCGGAAGGGCAAAGTATGTAGACACTTGATGGTGTCTACATACTTGGCCCACAAAGGGCTGGCAGCTCTACTCAGTGCTGCGGGGATGACTTCCTCCTCAGTGACCATCATTTGGGCCTCCACTAGAAAAGGCACTGGAGCAGCCAGATGGGCATCACCCCTCTCACTATTGACTGGTAAGCTGGGCTGGGGGGGTCAGACATCCCTCTCTCTACTGCAGTGGCATCCTGGCTATGGCTGCGGGCTTCACTCCTTTCCCCACTCCATTCACATTCTACTGGTGAAGTGGACTCTTGTTGTACCCCACACCCATGTCGGTTAAGATACTCATTAATGATGTCTCCAAACAGGCCAGCCCAGAGCTGGCACTGGCTTCGAAAAACATAGGGGCACAGCACTAGCAACACTGTAGTGTGATCACTTGAGGCTGCTGGAAGGTGTGATACTCAGCATACTTAGCAGTGCCCATCATCATGCAGCTGATCAACGAGACAGGCTGATATTCGGAGCAATCCCACTGGTCAGGCTGCTGGTGGTGAAGGCCTGATCCTCCTCTGGGTGAAACAGCAGGCTGATGTCTCCCACCGAGGACAGAGTAAGATCAGATATTGTTAGCCACTTGTTCAAAATCTGAGTAGTGGTCTCATGGCAAATCACAGTTTCCACATCTCACACCTCCCGCTCTCTCTCACAGGGAAGCATTTGGCACAAACATTTTCTCCTGTTGTCCTCAAGCTGGGCCGAGCCCACCCCCTCATGTTAATTTGTAATTCCAGAATGGCTGGCTCGTGTTGATGCATTTTTTATCATCATGATCCTGTGAACAACCTTCTTCTTGTAGATTCGGTGCGCTCTCGCTCTCCAAGCTGTCTCATGGTCGAAACAGCACCATTTTGGTATTTCTTCATGTTTTTTGGCCAAAACCACTGAAACCATACAAAAGTTGAAAGATACAGCTCGCATCTTCACAGTCAACCTCCATGACATGAACACCTTTGGGTCCCTGTTTAGGCACCACCTGTATTCCCTTCTTCGATTGATATTCAGAATATAGGGACCACTCACAGTTTCATGGCTAGTCTTATCTTGACCTCTAATTCTTTCTGCCAGGTACATCACCATTTGGTTACTGGGATGTTGGGGTTCTACTAGTGGGAATGATCCATACCCTTATGCATCCAGGGCCCCGGAGGCTTATCTTCATCTCTGCCGGTAAAATCCTGGCATTCCAGTGTCCAGCACATAGTGGTGTATATTGCAGAAAGAATTAAAGGTCCAGGAAAATAAGATTGGCCCTGGGACTGTGAGTGGCACCTATATTCTAGATATCAGCAGAACAAGAGGTTACATTTGGAAACTGGTTTTATTTGTATCATTCATCTGAATTCCTTTTGGGACACAGGAACTCAGAGAATGTCATTCTAAATGAGAGTAGTAGTTTCTCATCTGAAGAGACCCAATAATGTTCCAGAGATTACTGAAGGAACTGGTCCTCAATCATTCCTTGGAGGAGGAGAATGGAGAAATTACTTACCTGATAATTTTGTTTTCCTTAGTGTAGACAGATGGACTCAGGACCAGTGGGTAATGCTCCACTGCCAGCAGATGGAGACAGAGCAAACTGACATCACAGTATATATATTCCTGCAGTGACCCCAGCCTGCCAGTATACTCTTCAAAAGCAACTGTGTACAGACTAGAACAAACGATTAAAAACAGGCAACCATAACTGTACTCAATCAACAAGAAACATTGAACTCATGTAAGACTGGATGAACACTTACTAGTAATCCCTTTAGACCTGTAGCCCCACAGGAAGGCAACAAAACCAATTCTACAGCAGCCGAGGACAGGAAAGTAAGTCGATCTGTCTACACTAAGGAAAACGAAATTATCAGGTAAGTAATTTCTCCATTTGCTAGCGTGTAGACAGATGGACTCAGCACCAGTGGGATGCACCAAAGCTACTCCTGAACAGGGTGGGAGGCTACCTGCAGTCCAGTCAACACTGCACGTGCAAATGCCGCATCTTCCCTGGCCTGCACATCCAGATGATAAATCCTGGAAAAGTATGTAAAGAGGACCATGTTGCAGCTTGGCAGATATCAATGGGAGACAACAATCTAACCTCCGCCCATGACACTGCCTGAGCCCTAGTGGAATGAGCCCTAATCTGAGTAGGCAACGGCTTTCCAGTATCCACATACACAGCCATTACCACCTCCTTAATCCAGCGAGCAATTATATCCCGTGAAGCTGGCTCACCCTGTTTCCTTCCACCATAAAGGACAAGCAGGCAAGCCATCTTTCAAAAAGATTCAGAAACCTCCAGATACTAGAGATGTGAATCGTGTCCTCGATCGTCTTAACGATCGATTTCGGCTGGGAGGGGGAGGGAATCGTATTGTTGCCGTTTGGGGAGGTAAAATATCGTGAAAAATCGTGAAAAATCGTGAAAAATCGAAAAAACGTAAAATCGCAAAACCGGCACATTAAAACCCCCTAAAACCCACCCCCGACCCTTTAAATTAAATCCCCCACCCAAATGACTTAAATAATCTGCGGGTCCAGTGGCGGTCCGGAACGGGCTCCTGCTACTGAATCTTGTTGTCTTCAGCCGGCGCCATTTTCCAAAATGGCGCCGAAAAATGGCGGCGGCCATAGACGAACACGATTGGACGGCAGGAGGTCCTTCCGGACCCCCGCTGGACTTTTGGCAAGTCTTGTGGGGGTCAGGAGGCCCCCCCCCAAGCTGGCCAAAAGTTTCTGGAGGTCCAGCGGGGGTCAGGGAGCGATTTCCCGCCACGAATCGTTTTCGTACGGAAAATGGCGCCGGCAGGAGATCGACTGCAGGAGGTCGTTCAGCGAGGGTTCCGGCGCCTCGCTGAACGACCTCCTGCAGTCGATCTCCTGCCGGCGCCATTTTCCGTACGAAAACGATTCGCGGCGGGAAATCGCTCCCTGACCCCCGCTGGACCTCCAGGAACTTTTGGCCAGCTTGGGGGGGGCCTCCTGACCCCCACAAGACTTGCCAAAAGTCCAGCGGGGGTCCGGAAGGACCTCCTGCCGTCCAATCGTGTTCGTCTATGGCCGCCGCCATTTTTCGGCGCCATTTTGGAAAATGGCGCCGGCTGAAGACAACAAGATTCAGTAGCAGGAGCCCGTTCCGGACCGCTGCCGTTCCGGACCGCTGCTGGACCCGCAGGTTATTTAAGTCATTTGGGGGGGGTTCGGGAGGGTGGGGGATTTAATTTAAAGGGTCGGGGGTGGGTTTTAGGGGGTTTTAGTGTGCCGGCTCACGATTCTAACGATTTATAACGATAAATCGTTAGAATCTCTATTGTATTGTGTTCCATAACGGTTTAAGACGATATTAAAATTATCGGACGATAATTTTAATCGTCCTAAAACGATTCACATCCCTACCAGATACCGCACAAGTCTCTTGACATCCAAGGAACGCAGGAGGCGATACTCTTCCATGTCCCTGACCTTATCAGGGATGGCAAGGAAATGGACTGATTCAAATGAAACTCTGAGATTACCTTAAGCAAGAAGGATGGAGCAGCTGTAATGCCCCGGGAATCACCCAAAGGATTGGCTCCCGGCATGACAAAAGCTGCAGCTTGGAAATTCGACACACTGAACATACAGCCACCAGGAACACTGTTTTCAAGGGAATAACCCCAAGAAAAGACTACAAGATTGTCGGCATGTAGGGCCCGCCAAAAACCCAGCACCAAATTAAGACTCCACAATGGACCTGGTATCTGCAAGGGAGGCCTAAGATGCTTCACTCCCTTCAAAAAAACAGGACACATCAGGATGAGACAATAAGGAATCACCATTCATTGGGCCTCTGAAGTAGGCAAGAGCCGCAACCTTCAAGGAATTAAGGGCCAAGCCTTTATTTAACCCATCCTGCAAAAATTCCAGAATAAGCGGGACCTTGATTGAACAAGGAAGAAGACCGCACTTCTCGCACCAGCCTCAAACACTCTCCAAACTCACACTTAGGCTAAGGAATTGGAGAACTTACAAGTGTAAAGTAAGGTGGCAATCACTGCAGAAGAATATCCACGCTTCAACATGCGAGCCCTCTCAAGGTCCAAACCATAAGGCAGGACCGATTCATATCCTTGTGAAGAAACGGTCCCTGCTGTAACAGATCCATGTGCAGCAGAAGGCGAAGTGGGGTCTCCACCAGGAGTCTTCGCAAATCCACATACCACAGACACCGTGGCCAGTCCGGTGCTATCAGGAGTAATAGCCCCCTGTGGCCTTCAATTTTGCGAATTATCCTGCCCAGCAAGGGCCACATAGAAAAGGCATAAAGTAATCTGTCTTCCGGCCAGATCTGTACGAGAGCATCTATTCCCAGGAACCATGAATCTCTACTGCAACTGTAGAATCGAGGAACTTTCGCATTGTGAAAAGTCACCAGCAGGTCTAGGAACAGAAGGCCCCAGCGATCCACAATCAGCTGAAATGCCTTGGCCGACAACACCTGGGTCCAGACTCTCGCTGCTTAGAAAGTCTGCTCTTACGTTGTCTTTTCCTGCAATGTGAGAGGCTAAGATTATTTGCCCATTCCATATGCTGGTCTATTTCCTGCAACACTTGTTGGCTCTTGGTTTCTCCCTGGTAATTGATGTAGGCCACCGTTGACACATTGTCCAACATCACGCAACCCGCTTGACCCCGCAACCTGTAGCTGAACTGCAAGCATGCCAGTCATACCGTCCAGGCTTCCAGGTGATTGATGTTCCAGCAGGACTCTTCAGCATTCCAATGCCCTTGGGCCACAAGCTCCAGACAGTGAGCCTCCCAACCTTGGATACTTGCATCTGTCGTATCAACCAGGTTGGAGAGGACAAGGAAAATCCCTTCCTCAGAAGATCCTCCTGCAACCACCATTGGAAGCGGGAGCAGATTTTCTTCGACAAGTGGAGCCAAACCACATAGTCTTGAGACTGCAAGTTCCAATGAGACAGCAGAGAGTGCTGAAGAAGACACATACATGCCCTCGCCAACAGCAGCAATTCCAGGTTTGCCATCATCCTGCCGATCACTTGTAGGTAGGACCACACCATTGGGTGTTCACCAACTGACGTACTTGACACATCAATTTCTGAATCCAAACTTTCGGTAGGAAAACTCTGTCCTGCCCTGTGTCAAACCAGACCCCCAGAAACTCCAATGACCAGGATGACTGAAGATTTCTCTTGGTCAGGTTCACCACCTATTAGGGATGTGGACCCTTGGGCTGGCTGAGACTGATGATATTGCACTGTGGAGAACCCACAGTGGACGTTGCAGCCGGGAGGCGGCACTGAAGAGGCAGTCCAGAGAAAGCTTCACCACTGGAAGCCCGAGGTCCCCCCAGGAGGAGTCTGTAGGGACCTGGGCCTCTTGGTCTTAGGTGTGATCCTCTGCGACCAAGGACCAGAAGAGCAGCCCGAAGAAGTAGTCCAACGAAGCAGCTGAGCCCAGGAGGTCAGAAGAGACTTCACCCTTGGAAGCCCGCCCCCCCCCCCCCCCCCCCGGGAGGAGCCTGTGAGGACCCAAGCTGCTGGGACTTAGGCGAAACCTCCAGGCAAGTGAAGATCCGGATACCTGCGGAAGAGGAGAGAGCTGTAGCCGGAGTCCAGGGACAAGACAAGGTCAGAAGCCAGAAGTCAGATGCCGAAGACAAGCCAAGAATGGAAGCTGAAGCCGGAGTCAATAGACGAAGCAGGGTCAGAAGCCAGAAGTCAGAAGCTGAAGACAAACTAGGGTCGGAAGCCAGAAGTCAGAAGCCAAAGACAGTCAGGGATCCTGATGCAGAACTAGTAACTTAAACTGAGTGAACCTCGTTGCAAGGCAAGGTATTGAGGTGGCTGCAGGGTTTAAATAACCCAGCAGCATCTGACGTCATCAGAAGGGGCTGTCCCAGAATTCCCGCGCTGGCCCCTTTAAATCTGGAACCCCTGCGCGCGCGCACGCCTAGGGGTGGGGCCAGCAACGGAGGATCGGCGGCGTCTCCCTCGCAGAGGGAACCCCACAGCAGGCTGCAATTCGGGCCTAGACGGCCGAAGAAGGCTTCCAGTGGCCCGGGCTGGCCGCGAGATAAGCAGAGGTCCCGGGGCACGGCCCTGGACTGTAACACCACCCAAATGAGCTCCTGCAATGAGGAGATCACCTTGTGTGTCACCAGGTGGCTATCTTCCTGAGACTTGGTTTGAATAAGCCAGTCATCCAAATATAGGTGCACCAGGATCCCTTCTCTTCACAAGGTCACTGTAAAGACCACTATAACTTTAGAAAATGTTCTGGGAGCAGTGGCTAGACCAAAGGGCAGCACCCGAAACTGATAATGGCACCCCAACACTGCAAAGTATAGAAAGCATTGGTGTTCCAATCAGATGGGAATATGAAGGTAAGCCTCTGACAGATCCAGGGAGTTCAGAAATTCCCCCGACTGCACCGCCATTATCACAGAGCGTGAGGTTTCCATGCGAAAATGAGTCATCTTTAAATGACAGTTGACCCTCTTGAGATCCATGATGGGATGAAAGAAGCCCTCCTTCTTGGGCACAACAAAATAAATGGAATATCGCCCCATGCTTTCATGAGAAATGGGCACCGGAACCGCAGCCCTCAGCCTAAGGAGCCTTTGAAGCGTGAACTCCACTGCCTGCTTCTTCTGTGGGGAGTGGCAAGGGGACAACATGAACATGTCCTGAGAATTACTGCGAAATTCTAGCGCATATCCTTCTTGTATCATCTCCAGGACATAAGAACATAAGAACACAAGAAAATGCCATACTGGGTCAGACCAAGGGTCCATCAAGCCCAGCATCCTGTTTCCAACAGTGGCCAATCCAGGCCATAAGAACCTGGCAAGTACCCAAAAACTAAGTCTATTCCATGTAACCATTGCTAATGGCAGTGGCTATTCTCTAAGTGAACTTAATAGCAGGTAATGGACCTGATGTGATTTCGCCCCACCTCTGATAAAAGAGAGAGAGACGTCCCCCTATCTCTTGTTCCCGAAGGTGGGTTGGCAAACCTTCATTGGGAAGCTCGGGAAGGTCTGCCACCTGAGCCCGCTCCTCTCTTGGGCTGTCTGCTGAAAGGTCGACCCTCTGTAGGGACGAAACTGCTTGGAACCCTGGAGACAACCCCTCATACCAAAGGGGCACTGTGACTGCTTTTTATCTTCCAGCAACCGAGGAACTGGAGATTTGCTCCACTTACTGGCCAATTTCTCCAACTCGCTCCCAAACAAAAGTGAATCTTTAAAGGGCATCTTCGTTGGTTTAGCTTTGGAGGCTGCGTCAGCAGACCAATGTCACAGCCAGAGTTGACTCCTGGCCACTATCACCAAAGCCACTTCTATGGGTGAGGTACGGACCAAATCACAGCCTGTGTCTGCTAAAAAGGTGGCAGCAGGCTCTATAGCCACTCTGTAATTCCCTCCAGACTCATCAACATCCTGAGAGAGAAGCAGACAATATTGCCCCACTAGGGCACAACAGGAAGTGATCAGTAAAGTCATTTCCACTGCCTTAAAGACTTGCTTAAGAATAGCTTCAATCCTTCTATCATGTATATCTTTCAAGGCTGCTCCTCCCTCTACAGGGATAGTTGTCCGCTTAGAGACCGCACATACCAGTGCATCCACTTTGGGAAAATGCAAACCTTATCTCACAGCCGGATCCAGAAGGTACAGGCCTTCCAATTTCCGATCCCCTTTAAATGAACATTACTGCTATATACAAAGACTGTTTTAACAACTGAAGAGAAGCCTCCCCCTCCCTCTCCAACAGGGAATCTTGGAAAACAGAGAGGGATTTAAGACTGAATATCATAAGCCTGTGGATTTGAGGGTGGCCATGTACTCTCTAGTGAAGACCTCAGCCCACAGATTACATAAAGGATAACAGAAAAATAAAATCTATAGCTATAGCTATCTATGGGGGTCATTTATCAAAATGTGCTAAAGCGTTTTCGCATGCATTAAGGGCTTATCACATGCAAAAAGCCCCATTAACGCATGCGAAAACGCCTTTAACGCATGTGATAGCACCATATTGTATGGTGCGATGCAAATCTGAAAAAGAGGAGGAGTTTGCCAGTCTGTGAAGTGCTATTGTACAGACTTAATGCTGATTTTAACTACATTTTTTTCAGTAGCATTAAGCCATGCAATAGCTTGTATTATGGGGTAGTAAGGTGATAGTGCATTTTGTGATGTCTCATGAAAAGCCTGTTTTAGTTGGTTTGAAGCTCTTGGAGTACCAGTTAAGAGAGAGAGAGACAGAGAGAAACTAGCCATAGTATCCTCACACTAGATAGGTATTTATATCTCTATGGGAGGCCCACCTAGTAACTCGAGGTAAGGTTTAGGTATTAGTGTAGGGGGTTAGAGACCACTTTGACATTCAACGTGAGACGTATGAACAGAACAGTGGTCTCTTGTGAAGATTTGATGACCTTCAGAGAGAGGAAACTCACCCAAAGATGACATTTGTGCAATGTTCTCTCCACTTAGCTTGATGTTACCCAGGTAGAGTGTCCATCAAGCTAGGGTGAGAGAACTTTGCACAAATATCATCTTAGAGTGAGTTTTCTCTCTCCGAAGGTCATCAAATCTTCACAAGAGACCACTGCTGTTCTGTTCATACGTCTCACGTTGAATGTCAAAGTGGCCCCTAACCCCCTACACTAACACCTAAACCTCACCTCGAGTTACTAGGTTGGCCTCCCCTAGGGATACAAATACCTATCTAGTGAGAGGACATTATAGCTAGTCTCTCTCCCTCTCCCCCCCCACCAGTGGTTGCATGCAGGAAATAAACAGGTCTGGCACTTATCACAAAGCCTGAAAACATTATCACAATTTGCACTAACTTAGCTCTTTGCATAGCTAATTAGCAAAAATTGCAATAAACTGTCTATTAGCATAAACCATGCCCCTTTTGCTATCACTTTTTGATAAATCCAGGCCTATATCAGGTAATACCTTTCAATGGACTAAGTTAATACATTTCTTCACTATCTTTCGAGAGTTGGAACTCTCTACTTCAGAACAGGATTCAAATGAGTGAAAGATGACTTTTCCCGAAAATATAAATGAGTGTGACTGCACTGAAGGGGAAGGGAGAGAATGGGTGAGAGGGGTTTGGAAACTTTTGTTAAGACCTTTTTGTGTCAATTACAAAGTGTCTAATCATTTAAACTTCAAAATTCTTGTGGTCCTGGATTGTTTTAAATTTATCTTTTATTATCATGGTAGTAAGGTCAAAGATGAGGGGTTTGGTTCCAAAGAGTACTTCCCCACAGAGGCATCAGCCCGGTCTTCCCTATAGTGGGGTAGATTTTTAAAGGGTTATGCACGTAATCCCCGAAAACCTACCCAAACCCCCCCTGCGCGCACCGAGCCTATTTTGCATAGGCTCGGCGGCGTGCACAAGCCCCGGGATGCCCCTGTCGGGGGCGTGTCAGGGGGGGCGTGTCACGGCGGCGCTTCATCTGAGGGCGTTCCAAGGCATGGCCGCGGGCGTGGTTCTGGCTCGGGGGCTTTATGTGGGCGTGGCCACAGCCTCTGGACCAACCCCCGGACTGGAGCCTGGCGCGCCAGCAGCCGGCCCGCGAGTAATGCCTGCCTTGAGCAGGCATAACTTTGGGAATAAAGGTAGGGGGGTGTAGATAGGGCTGGGGGGGGTGGGTTAGGTAGGGGAAGGGATTGGAAGGTGGGTGGAGGCGGAAGGGAACGGGCAGCGCGTGCAGGGCTCGGCGTACACAAATGTGCACCCCCTTGCGCGCGCCAACCCCGGATTTTATAAGATACGTGCGGCTACGCACGTATCTTATAAAATCCGGCGTACTTTTGTTTGTGCTTGATTTTATTTTCCTGGGAATTTATCAGTGTTTATTATAACTAACAAAAATGGGCAAAAATCAGTGGGAAAAATACCTCATTTGTATTCATTAATTTTCTCCCATTTTTGTTCATTATAATAATTACTGATACAGTCCCATGAAAAAAAAAAACTAAAAATGAAGGGGAGGAACATGAGCAGGATCTCCTTATGTTGAATGTTTTCCTTGTGTGGGTGACTGTGGGGTCTTGTGACGTGCTGGCAGAAATTTCAGCATGGTGCAATGCAGTAAGTGCCATCAAACATGCATCACCTCTTCTTCCCTTTCCCCTTATCACTGGAATACCTTATATGGGTCACTTATAGCAGCCACCCTAGTTTATATTTTCTGATAATGTCATATTTTGCTCATTTTTATTTAACCTGATGAAGAGAGTTTTAGCTTTCAAAAGCTAGTCAAGAAATGGATTGTTAATCCTATAAAAAGTTTTCACCTTATATATATATTTTTTTTTTAAATTAAATTTTATTTCTGTGCCTTCAAGTGGACTAACATGGTACACTACTTTATTCAAATAATTCCTAACAGTCTATTTGCTTTTTTGGATTGCCACCACACACTGACCTGAGGATTTCAAATGTATTATCTATAAAGACTCCAAGGTCCCTTTCCTATATTTAGGATAATTTTACCCTATACACATCACTTTGCACTTATCCACCTTAAATTTTATCTGCCAGAAAAATGTTTGGATGCTTAAGGAGAGAAATGGTTATCAGAGAAAAGGAGGTGATATTGTCCCTGTAAAGGTCCTTGGTGACATTTCATTTGGAATATTGTGTTCAGTTCTGGAAACTGCACTTTCCGAGGGTGGCTACTAAAATGGTCAGTGACCTTTGCTATAAAGCATACGGACACAGACTTAAAATATCTAAACATGTATACCCTAGAAGAAAGGCTGGATAGGAGAGATAGGATAGAAACATTTTAATAATTCCAAGGTATCAATGTACAGGAGATGGACTTATTTCAATAGAAAGAAAGCTCTGGAATGAAAAGTCATGGGATGAGGCTGAAAGACAATAGACTCAAGAGTAATTTAAGAATATATTTCTTTACAGAGAAGGTAGTGGATGCATGGAACAACCACTCAGTGGAGATGGTGGAAACAAGGACAGTATCTGAATTTAAAAAAGCATGGGTCAAGCACAGAGCATCCCTACAGGAGTGGTAGGAATTGTAGTCATAGGGGGTCATTTATCAAAGTGCTATATGGCATTTTTGCATGTAAAAAAAACGCCTTAATGCATGCAAAAACGCCATTAGAACATGCAAAAGCACTATAACGTTTGGTGCAATGCAAATGAGAAAAAGGGGAGGATATTGGGGGGCGGGAATTTTGGCCAAGTGGGCTGGGCTCGCAGTTTTGCGAAGCCACATCACATGGCTTTAATGCAAATTTTAACTACACCATTTTCATTTGCGTAAAGCCGTGCGATAGGGCTTTATTGAGGTTGTGATGTTTTTCGCACATGCCGTTTTGAGTGGTTTTAAGCTACTGGAGAGCCAGCCGAGCCCTCCTGGGGAGAGAGAGAGAGTGCGAAAAAGTTATCGCAATTTGCACTAAGATAGTGCTTTGCATAGGTATTAGTGCAAATTGGGATAAACTATTACCATAAAGCACACCCCTTTTCCTATCGCATGCGATATTTAGTGCATTTTGATAAATCCAGGCCATAGGCAGACTAGTTATGATCTATGGTCTTTTTCTGCCACCATGTTTCTATATTTATGTGCCCAGTTTCCCATTCCCACAAAGTCCTTTTACCATTCTTCACAATCCGCTATAGTTTTAATAACTTTGAATAATTTTGTGTTATCTGCAAATATGATCACCTCACTTACTGCTCCCTTTCCTAGAACATTTATGAATATGTTAAACAGCACAGATCCCAGTAAAAATCCAAGAGGCACCTACTATTGACCTTTCTCCATCTGGTGAATATTTAGACAACTCAGAGTTTCAAACATAATGGCATCGGACACACCTGAGAAAGACACCAAATTGACATCACTTTGATGCCTCTCTCCATGTAGCTGATACCATTATTAAATCTATCATCAGTGGGGCAGGATCATGATTTACCTTTGCATACTAAGGACCCCTCAGAAGGGGGTAAGTGGGGATTGGGAAGGAGATCCGTGGCCCTGGCAAATGTTTCAGTGGGGGAGGGGTCCATATAGGCCTCAGACCTAAAGCTTGATTGTTAAGAGGCTAGAAAGGATTCACAGGGTTCCAGGTAGGCCCCAGCTGAAACTGGCTCAGCTCAGTCCTCGCTTTCTTGGGGTAGAAGGGGGAGTTGGAGGGCCTCTGGAAGGCCTGGTTTTGTTTGTTTGTTTGTTTTGGGGTTTTCTTTCTTTTTTTTTTTTTTATGTTTTTCTCAATTCTGAAAGTGAACCAAACTGAAAAAATAATTAAATGAACCAAGACAATGAACTCCTCCACATACACACTCGAAATAAAATAAAAATATATATATTTTTTGCTGCTCATCCTTAGTGAATGTTGTCCCTATTCATAAAAGTGGCAATAGAAAGCCAATTAAAAACTACAAGCTGGTTAGACTTGGTGGTGGGAAAATTAATGGAAACTCTATTGAAGAAAAGTATAGTAAAATACCTAGAATTCAGCAGGTTGAAGGATCCAAAGTAGCATCGTAATACCAGGGGGAAATTGTGTCAAAAAAATGTAATCAAGTTTTTATTTACTTATTTAAAAGACATATATGCCACCTACTGCCAAGGCTCTAGGTGGCATACAACAATATAGTAATAATAAAATACAAAGAAAAACAACAACCAACAATACAACATAAGAAAGTCACAGAGATTACTACTAGGCTATACTTGGGAATTAGATAAAGATTGTATGGTGAATATGATATACTTGGATTTCAGCTTAGTTTTGATTCTGTCCTTTATAGGACGCTCATAAAAAACTGAGCAGCCTGGACATGGATTTGAAACCAGTTGAGTGAGAGAACAGAGGGTAATGGTAAATGTAATGAATGCTAAGGGAACGATGATTAGTGGAATGCCTTCGGGATCTTTCCTAGGATCAGTTCTGTTCAATATATTATGGAAGAATTGGAAGGAAAAGTTTGCCTTTTTGCAGATGACAATAAAGTCTGTAACAGAGTTAGACATTCCTGAGTCAGTAAACAAAATGAGAAATGTCTGATGATGTCAAGATAGTGAAACAGTGTAATGAGGCAGTGGCTAGAATAAGAGACATACCAAGATGCAAAGGGAGAAGGATAACCAGCAACAAAAAATAAGTGATAATGCCTTTGTATAGGTCATTGGTGAGATCTCACCTACAATACTGCATCCAATCAAATTCCTCCAGAAACACATGGAACTCCATCCCACCGGATCTTCAACAGGAACTGTGCCTGCTAACTTTCAGAAAAAGGCTTAAGATGTGGTTGTTTAAGCAAGCCTTCCCAGACCACAACTGATCCCTAATTCACCGACAACCACAGTCAGACATTCTTAGAACATTGTAAATATTTGCTCTTCTGTTAAATTCCTCTCACCTTTTACTCCTTCTCCCAGTTTTAAACATCCCTGTTTTATTGTAACTTAAGAGCTTCTCCTCACTTGTTACAGTTCTATGTTATTTCATTTTACACCCCTTGCTTAAATGTAAACCAGCATGATGTCAACTTTATCGTGAATGCGGTATATAAAAACACTAAATAAAATAAATAAATAAAATAAATCATGTGGGTTATTTTAACATATTATTGTTAGCCACTCTGAGCTTTAGCATAGGCAGCATATAAATGCTTGCAAATAACTATTATTCATAACGCAAGTTATGTTGTTTTGGATGATTTTCTGACAGCTAACTTGGGAGAAAATACTTTTTGTTTGTCTAACAGCTTTCTTAAATCATTTTATGTGTTCCAGACACACCAATTTTAAATTGCTATGATTTATTCCATTTCCTTTCTAATTTTTCAACCTTTTTGTTTCATTTCTCCTAATGCATCCAACTGGTACAACAGTTAGAAGCCAACATGACCTAACTGGAGCAATGAGTTTTCTAGCATATGACAGTTCCAAATTTCAAGTTTCTATAACTAAATCAATTGACCTTTGAGTTTCAAAAATATCTTTTGAAGATACCTGTTTAAGTAGAAAGTTATCTGGCCACATAAGGCCGAATTACTTTGGACCTGCTATGAAGGAGGTCCAAAGATATCCAGCTATCAAGTCGGTTATAGTTAAAAATCAGCTAATAGGGTCATTCATCAAAATGCATTATGGTGCTAACGCATGCGATAATTGTATTATTGCATGGTTAGAAGGGGCGGGATTAATAAAAATGAGGGGCAATATCGCACGGTTTTAATGGGGAGAGAGAGAGAGATACAGAAAGAGAGACTCTCTGGGGAGGCCTTCACAGTATTCAACTATTATATGACTATAGGAGGGCCAGCTAATAACTCGAGGTGAGGTGGTGGTGGTGGTTTAGGGGCTAGTTTTATATGCTGAGTGACGTACAAGCTGCACAGTACACTTCGGTGGAGTGAGGAAAATCTCACAAAGATGAGATTTCTACTTTGTTCTCTTGCCCTACTTTGATGGTACCCTATTATAGAGTCCATCAAGCTAGGGCGAGAGAACATTGTAGAAATCTCATCTTTGTGAGACTTTCCTCACTCCTAATGACATCAAATCTTCACAAAGGTGTACTGTGTAGTTCATATGTCTCACTCTGAATGTAAAATTGGCCCCTAAATCCTAAACCAACACCTCACCTCGAGCTATTAGCTGGCCCTCCTATATGCCTATAAATAGTTGACTTCTCTCTTTCTCTCTTCCTCCCATAGTAATAGCCTGTCTGGGCACTTCGGGGTACATTTTCAAAGGTACACACGGGCATCCATGTGCGCGCGCTACTCAGCGTGCACACATGGATGCCCAATTTTATAACGTGCGCATGTTATAAAATCAGGAGTCAGCGTGTGCAAAGGGGTGCACACTAGTGCATCTTGTACGCGCTGATGCCCACGGCCTTACCCCATATCTAATCTTCTCTCCCCTTCCCCTAACCCTTCTGCCCCCTAGCCCTATCCTAACCCCCCAAAATTCCTTTAACTTACCTTTTGCACCTGTTCCGGGCATGTGATCCTCCAAAACAGCAGCAAATGGCCGATGTGGCCGAGGCCTCTGGCCCCGCCCTGCCTCGCCCCCTCCCCGCCTCTTTTTTGATGCCCCGGGACTTAGACGCATCCCAGGGCTTTATGCGTGACGCCGGGCCTTTATAAAATAGGCCCGGTGTGTGTAATCCCATCTACGCAAGTAAATCCTTGAAAATCCGGCCTTTTGTGAGCTGCAAAATGGAAGTATCGTGAGGTGTGAAAACTTTACTGCACCACACAATACTACCTATGCAAAGAATTATGGTACTGTGAAGTGCAGTAATTCTTAAATTTACATAAACACACCCCTTTCTCTTACCGCAGGCATTATCCATTCGATATTATAGCATTTTGATGAATCTAGGGGTTAGCTGGATGACTTATTTGGCTAAAATGTAGCCAGATAATTGGATCAATATTCAAAAACTTGACATTTAGCTGGATACCTTGTGAGTTATCCAACCAAATGGCTCTGAATATTGACCTCTTAGTGAAGAGAGTTCTAAATTTTTGTAGCTAAAACTGCTACCCTCATAGGGACAGTAACTTTCAAACTGATGCGGATGCACAAATGTGCACGCGGTTGCCGGCGCATGCACATGGACGTGCCAATTTTATAACATGCTCGTAAGGTTGTGGGAGCCCGGTATGTGCTAGTGCACGTAATTGATTTCATGGGTGAAGTTAAACCTGCCCATTCCCCGCCCTGTCCCACCCCTTTTTTGTCCAACCTTTTTTATCCGTGTACCAAGAGATATGTGTGTGGCTGCGGGCTTCTTAAACTCCTCGCAGCCCACGTGCGTCCCAGTCACGTGCATATTTCCCAGATTTGCCATGCGTAGGGCTTTTAAAATTTGCCCTAAATTTAGCTGGACAAGAAAGGGCTGGGTTCAGGCATTCCTTGGGGTGGCTTTTTTAATTTAGTAAGGTAGCATGATATTCAAAACTAACCAACTCATTTTCTTTGGATAATTCCATCTCTCTATTGCTGCCCTAAATTTCCTTGCACAAAATGTATGCAGGTAGCTTTAACTGGATATTCAGTAGCACTTTTAGCCAGATAGGTGCAACTGAATATCCGGAAAAAGATAAATGGTTAAACTTATCCACTAATCTTTACCCCCTCTGTAAACTTTTAAACAGAAACCCTCAGGAACTTTAAAGGTGAATTTTCAATAAGTTATATGCATACAAATCAGCACATACAGATATAAATAGCATATACTTTTGCGCTCCTCCCGCGTCTGGAGCCACGGGAGGCGCTTACCTGTGCGGCTCAGAGGCCACAGAAGCCGGGGCATTTCCTGCAGCAAGAAGCCGCCAACCCATCTTCTCCCCGCGGTCTGGCCGCCATCTTGCCGGCGTGGCAGGAGCCGTGCAGGGCTTTTTTCAATGCAGCAGGAAGCCGCCAACAGTCCTTGCTCCCTCCGGAGGGAGGGGCCCTCATCCACGGTCCTTCCTGCTGCAGTGGAGCTGCTCCCAGAGGCCTTCCTGCAGCTCGGACACTGCCGCTCCCTCGACGGGGCCTGATCTGAGGCCTAACTCCTCCTCCTGCAGGGTAGCGGCAGGGATGCCACTGTCCAAGGTCCTGGACTTCCTCTTCCTGCTCCTCCTAGGGAGCAGACCCATGGCTCTCTTCCCCTCTTATAGGGATAGCAGAGGTGGGGCCCTCCTGTGGACTCCTCCCTGGGCATCTTCCTTCTTCAGTCCTATAAAAGGGCTCTTCAATCATTCAGTCCTTGCTTCAGCAAAACAAGGGTTAGCTCGTCCAAAATGCGCGTCCAATTGAGCACATAGATAATAGTGCTCATCACATGTAAATTCGTATTTATGAGGCTACTGCCTATTTTCCCCCGATTCAAAATAAGTGCGTCCGACGTGCACATTTTAACCCACAAAAATTAACGCCTGCCCAGAACAGGCGTTAAATCTTGAGGAGCGATTTTAAGTCGGAGGAACCAAAATAGTTGAAGTTTTAAAAAAAGTGTGCTGGCGGTCAGGTTAAGAAAATGGATGCTCATTAATTGAACGTCCCTTTTCCTAACCTGACCACCCTCTCTCCTGGGCACCCACTGCCAAGGAGGCGCTAAGGGCGCACAATTTCCCCTAGCGCCTCTTTACCGCGGCACCTGATTTAAAGATTACATCAGGCTCCCAAGAGAGGTGGATTGGCACACGTTAAGGTAGCAGGCGCTCAGTCTTGAGCACCCATTTAACGAGCGCCAATATTACATTGGCCTAAAAGTGTTATGAACTTTTCCTCCAGGAACATGTACAAACCTCTTGTAAAGCCCGCTATTATAGTTGCCCTGACTACATCTTCTGGCAACAGAATCCTCAGCTAGAAAGTACATTGAGTAAAAAAGATACTTTCTATGATTTGTGTAAAATCTGCTGGTTGTTAGTTTCATGGAGTATCCCTTTGTTTTAGTATTGTTTCAAAGGGTAAACAACTGTCCTTCATTTACCTGTTCTACCTATTCATGATTTTACAAACTTCTATCATATCCCCTCTCTTCCATTTCTTTCCCAAGTTCAAGGCTCCTAACCTGTGTCTCATTATAGGGGAGCCATTCTACCTCCTTTATTGTTTTTGTTGTCCTTCTCTGCACCTTTTCTAGTTTTGCTGTCTTTTTTGAGATTGGGTGAGCAGACCTGCATACAAAACTCAAGATATGGTCATGACTATTTTACAGTGAAATGAAGAATTCTATGTTGGAAGTCGGATTAAATATATTTCATGGGAGAAGAAGATTATATGTGAAGTTTGGGAATTCAAGGTCACATGATCTATAAGAGGGAGAAGATTACATGTGAAGTTGATACGAATTATTTGTTTATTTAAAAAATCTTCAAATAGAACAGTTTTTGATGGTATATTGGGTATATAGGAAAACATTGTATTAGGTTTTTAATGGTGTGTTTATGTGATTTTGGTATGTATGAGTACATGTTGTGTTCCGCGCCCACGGCCATCCGCGGGCGCGGTCCCCTACCTCCTCCGACGACCAGGGCAGCGTCGGGACCGACTGCCCTGCCCCGATCTCTGCACCCCTGCGCAGTGGCGTGGGCCATCGGGCTGGCCGCTGGGATCAGAGCCATCCCTGCTCCTCCCGCGCAGCCGCTGCTGCTCTCCTCCGCGGCCCGGATCCAAGATGGCCGCTGCCATGCTTGGATGCGAGGCCACACCCCTTTTCCAGAGTTAAAGGGACCTCGCCCCTTTAATTGCCTGCAGCTGGTTCTTACCTCTAGGGCCAGAGGAAGTATATAAGGAGACTTCCTCTGACCATTCCTCGACTTGGCAACTTCCTTCTACACTGTCTAGTCTGCTTGCTTCGGTGAGTTCCCTGCGCTTGGACTCTGGTTCCTGTTTCGTCTTGGTGTTCCTGGTTCCTGTCTTCGAATTGGCTTACAGTGATTCTCTGGTTCCTGACTTTGGATCGGCAAGCGGTAACTCTCTAGTACACGACCTCGGACTGGTGAGCGTTGAACCTCTGGCACTTGACCTAGGACTCCTTCAAAACTACCGTCTTCAAGGGCCCACCTAAGTCCCAGTGGCCCAGGTCCCTACGGGCTCCTCCCGGGGGGACCGCAGACCACCAGTGGTGAAGACCATCCTTCTGCTCATCTCCTCGTCCGTCTCCACCGTAGCTTCTGTCTTCAGTGCCAAGGGTTAGCTGCTCTCCTCCTCTGTCCTGCCTCGCCACCCGACGAGAGAACCTACGGATCCTAAGCAAGGTGTAACATCCCCTCGTCGGCCCAAGGGTCCACAAGCCGGAGCATAACAGTACGAGAGGTAATTTTATGGATTTTATAGTTTGTGAGTCAGCGTATTACATAATTAAGAAGTGGATTATATAGGAAAGATGAATTTATTTGGTCTTCATATATATGCATATGTATTTGAATAATTTCGTAATTTTCTAAGCTTTATATAATAAATCATTTAAAATATATGTATGTATACAAGATAGTATTGGGGGTTGTCTATTTTTAGTTTTTTTGCATGCTATGGATCAATACAGAGGCAACATGATATTCTCTGTTTTATTCTCCATTCTTTTTTGGATTATTCCTAACATAAGCAGTGTATACCTAAGTAAAAAATTTGAATAGTTCAGCTCAGTTACTCACCTTGGAAAGGTGTTGAGGTAGTGTGATTGGGTTTCAATAAGGACCAACATTTGTTAATCAAGAGAGCAGTGAGTCAGTCAGGCTGACTAACTGAAGTTAGACTGGACCGCCGCTGGACCCGCAGGTTATTTAAGTCATTTGGGGGGGGTTCGGGAGGGTGGGGGATTTAATTTAAAGGGTCGGGGGGGGTTTTAGGGGGTTTTAATGTGCCGGTTTTGCGATTTTACGTTTTTTCGATTTTCACGATTTTTCACGATTTTTCACGATATTTTACCCCCCCAAACGGCAACAATACGATTCCCTCCCCCTCCCAGCCGAAATCGATCGTTAAGACGATCGAGGACACGATTCACATCTCTAATGGATGATTTTAATGATAAGTTACAAATTTTTACTACTAGGTCTGAAATTTCATTTTTAGTTCCTTCAGAACTCTGGGGTGTATACCATCTGGTCCGGGTGATTTACTACTCTTCAGTTTGTCAATCAGGCCTACCACATCTTCTAGGTTCACCGAGATTTGATTCAGTCCATCTGAATCATTACCCATGGAAACCTTCTCCATTACAGGTACCTCCCCAACATCCTCTTCAGTAAACACCGAAGCAAAGAAATCATTTAATCTTTCCGCAATGGCCTTCTCTTCTCTAAGTGCCCCTTTAACCCCTCGATCATCAACGGTCCAACTGACTCCCTCACAGGCTTTCTGCTTCGGATATATTTAAAAAAGTTTTTACTGTGAGCTTTTGCCTCTACAGCCAACTTCTTTTCAAATTCTCTCTAGCCTGTCTTATCAATGTCTTACATTTAACTTGCCAATGTTTATGCTTTATCCTATTTTCTTTGTTGGATCCTTCTTCCAGTTAGTCAGCCTGACTGACTCACTGCTCTCTTGATTAACAAATGTTGGTCCCTATTGAAACCCAATCACACTACCTCAACACCTTTCCAAGGTGAGTAACTGAGCTGAACTATTCGTTCAGCGAGGGTTCCGGCGCCTCGCTGAACGACCTCCTGCAGTCGATCTCCTGCCGGCGCCATTTTCCGTACGAAAACGATTCGCGGCGGGAAATCGCTCCCTGACCCCCGCTGGACCTCCAGGAACTTTTGGCCAGCTTGGGGGGGGCCTCCTGACCCCCACAAGACTTGCCAAAAGTCCAGGGGGGTCCGGAAGGACCTCCTGCCGTCCAATCGTGTTCGTCTATGGCCGCCGCCATTTTTCGGCGCCATTTTGGAAAATGGCGCCGGCTGAAGACAACAAGATTCAGTAGCAGGAGCCCGTTCCGGACCGCTGCCGTTCCGGACCGCCGCTGGACCCGCAGGTTATTTAAGTCATTTGGGGGGGGGGGTTCGGGAGGGTGGGGGATTTAATTAAAGGGTCGGGGGTGGGTTTTAGGGGGTTTTAGTGTGCCGGCTCACGATTCTAACGATTTATCGTTATAAATCGTTAGAATCGTGTTCCATAACGGTTTAAGACGATATTAAAATTATCGGACGATAATTTTAATCGTCCTAAAACGATTCACATCCCTATCATCCATTGTACCTGAAGACTGGAGGATAGCAAATGTAACCCCAATATTTAAAAAGGGCTCCAGGGGCTATCCGGGAAACTACAGACCGGTTAGCCTGACATCAGTGCCAGGAAAAATAGTGGAAAGTGTTCTAAACATCAAAATCACAGAACATATAGAAAGACATGGTTTAATGGAACAAGTCAGCATGGCTTTACCCGGGGCAAGTCTTGCCTCACAAATCTGCTTCACTTTTTTGAAGGAGTTAATAAACATGTGGATAAAGGTGAACCGGTAGATATAGTATACTTGGATTTTCAGAAGGCGTTTGACAAAGTTCCTCATGAGAGGCTTCTAGGAAAAGTAAAAAGTCATGGGATAGGTGGCGATGTCCTTTCATGGATTCCAAATTGGCTAAAAGACAGGAAACAGAGAGTAGGATTAAATGGACAATTTTGTCAGTGAAAGGGAATGGGCAGTGGAGTGTCTCTGGGATCTGTATTGGGACCCTTACTTTTCAATATATTTATAAATGATCTGGAAAGAAATACGATGAGTGAGATAATCAAATTTGCAGATGACACAAAATTGTTCAGAGTAGTTAAATCACAAGTAGATTGTGATAAATTGCAGGAAGAGCTTGTGAGACTGGAAAATTGGGCATCCAAATGGCAGATGAAATTTAATGTAGATAAGTGCAAGGTGATGCATGTAGGGAAAAACAACCCATGCTATAATTACACAATGTTGGGTTCCATATTAGGTGCTACAACCCAAGAAAGAGATCTAGGTATCGTAGTGGATAACACATTGAAATCGTCGGTGCAGTGTGCTGCGGCAGTCAAAAAAGCAAACAGAATGTGGGAATTATTAGAAAGGGAATGGTGAATAAAACGGAAAATGTCATAATGCCTCTGTATCGCTCCATGGTGAGACCGCACCTTGAATACTGTGTACAATTCTGGTCGCCGCATCTCAAAAAAGATATAATTGCGATGGAGAAGGTCCAGAGAAGGGCTACCAAAATGATAAGGGGAATGGAACAACTCCCCTATGAGGAAAGACTAAAGAGGTTAGGACTTTTCAGCTTGGAGAAGAGACGACTGAGGGGGGATATGATAGAGGTGTTTAAAATCATGAGAGGTCTAAAACGGGTGATGTGAATCGGTTATTACTCTTTTGGATAGTAGAAAGACTAGGGGGCACTCCATGAAGTTAGCATGTGGCACATTTAAAACTAATTGGAGAAAGTTCTTTTTTACTCAACGCACAATTAAACACTGGAATTTGTTGCCAGAGGATGTGGTTAGTGCAGTTATTATAGCTGTGTTTAAAAAAGGATTGGATAAGTTCTTGGAGGAGAAGTCCATTACCTGCTTTTAAGTTCACTTAGAGAATAGCCACTGCCATTAGCAATGGTAACATGGAGTAGACTTAGTTTTTGGGTACTTGCCAGGTTCTTATGGCCTGGATTGGCCACTGTTGGAAACAGGATGCTGGGCTTGATGGACCCTTGGTCTGACCCAGTATGGCATTTTCTTATGTTCTTATTTTATTTGCTTTTTTGACTACCGTCACAAACTAAGCTGAGAATTTCAAAGTAGTATCCACAGGGACTGAAAAGTCCTTTTTCTGAGTGGTAATTCCTAATAAGGAACTCATCATTATATACCTGTAGTTGGTATTAGTTTTTCCTCTGTGCATTATTTTGTACTTTTACACATTAAAATTATTATGCCATTCAGATGCCCAGACTTCCTGTCTCATGAGGTCCTTCTGCAGTACCTCACAATCTGCTTCTGTTTTAACTATTTTGAATAATTTTGTGTAACCTGCAAATTTGATCACCTCACTCATTTCCCCCTTTTCCAGATCATGTATTAATATGTTAAACAGAACATGTCCCAGTACAGATTCCTCCCTATTGACTTTTATCTATTTGGAAAACTGACCATTTAGTTCCAACTCTGTTTACAAGTTATCAATCCACAATAGGACACTATCTCCTATTCTATGACTTTATCATTTCCTAAGGGTCTCTCACAGAGAACTTTGTCAAATGCCTTTTGAATATCCAAACAGGCTATATCAACTGGTTCATCTTTATTACATGTCTAATTACAAGATTACCCTTCGCTAAAACTAGGTTGATGCTTCCTCATGAAACCATGTCTATCTATATGGCTAGTAACATATAGTCATCTTTATAAATAAATACTGGAAAATGTACTGACTTGTTAGGGAATGGACCCTAACACTCTCAAAATGACTACATACCCATCAAACCTCCCATTGCTGAAGTTTCTATATTTTTCACCATATTACCTAGTCAGTAATTTTAAGAAAAGTTTTTAAATCAGTTTTAATCTTCACATCTGTTCTTGTTTTTTTGGGATGCTGGATATTTTCCTAGTAAAATTGTTCATTGTGTTCTAATATAATTTTACAAGGTATATATGCAATATTTGAATAAAAATCTGTCTTGAATGCAAGGTCAACAGTGAGGCATATCCTTTACTAATTGGTTAGCGTCCAATGAAATTTTTCATAAAGATAATTGATTTAAATTAGCCAATTATCATTGCCTCTCGGAAGCTCTTTAAAAATTGACACTTTATTGGCTACCACATAAACTAATACATTATTGCACATTTTTTCACTATCAGTTATCAAACAAAATCTGGTGCTTTCCATTTCCATATAACAATTATACAAAATAGAATATTTATACTTACATTTACATAGTAACATGGTAGATGATGGCAAAATAAACCAAATAACTCATTCTGTCTGCTCGGTTGTACCACACTACGAGGATATATTCCAGCTTGGCTGCTTTCAGGATTTCACTCCTTATCCAAGTCAGGTTTTCTTTTCTTCCATATTGATTCTCTACTATCCTGGGTAGATAAGCATTAAGATCCCATACTAACTCCAACACCCAGGAGCCGATGCAATAAGGGGATTAACACCTATTTAACGCACGTACAACGTGGAATGAATGAGTTAGCGTTCATCACATGAAAAGTCAGCACCTGCTTTCCGCAAATTTTATTGCATTGGCCCCCCAGCTTGTTCCCCACTATCTGTTGCCTGAACAACCAGCCTCCTAAGTCCCCATGGTCTTACTGTTCTGTATCCTAACATCATTGACCTGCCAGTGCCAACCTGGGCTACCCCATGACTATATCTCCCCGACTCTGCCTTAGAGGGAGTGAAGATAAGAATGGACTATTTGCAATATTGCAACTTTTGAACTTTGTTCCTAATGCTATTATAGAATATGAAAGTTGCCAATTATCCCTATCCAATATACTTCACCTTGCTCCCTGAGGAATCCCAGCTGATTCCTGGTTACCTCTTTATCTGTTTATCTATTTAATGTATCTTATATGCCACTACTTCCAGTTAGTTGTTCAAGCCTAGATTACAGCAATCACAATCTCCAGACCAGTTTCAATAAAATATTTTAAACAATTTAACAAAATTAAGTCAGCAAATCATTGTGAAATGATTTTGTTACTAGGAATTCTCTGTGCCTGTCCTATATTTTCTCATATTTTGTTAGCGTATTTGTCTCCCCCACCTCCACTGGGCATCGGTTCCATACATCCTTTTTATGATGAAATATTTTCTTTTTTTTTTTCATAGTTTCAATTATAATATTCAATTTACATTGAACATCAGAATAACAGGAAATAAGTTTCTATCAATTACATCCCATTATAAAAAATTACACCAAAATAACATTTCTTATTTCCTTATTACAAAACAAAATGGGAGAACCAGTAATAGAGCAATTTTAAATTACAAATCAAATTTTACCAAAACATGATGAGAGTTAGCAAAGTTATTTATTACTCATTTCAACTATACGGAAGGTAAAATTCTATTCTCATCTCCTTGGTTATGACAGGCCTCCGGGAACTTCTCTGACTGATCTGGCTCTTAATAGACATATCTTATACCATCTATACGCATAATACATTTACACGGAAACCTCATCACTAGTTGTATTCCAAAAGTTCTTGCTTGATTTGCCAGGACTAGAATTTTTTTCCGTCTTAATTGAGTTTCTTTAGAAACGTCCGGGTAGATCCATACTTTTTATCCCAGGTAAAGAGAGGTTCTATTTGACAGAAACAATTTTAGGATTTTATCCCTATCTGACGAAAGGGTAAATTTAACCAAAGAGTACCTCTCTTTTCAATCTGAGAACTATAGGACGTCTCAAGTAATTCTGTTACATTAAGCGAAGCTTCTTCCATTAATTGGTTCTCTGTTTCTCTTACATTCTTCCATGATATAAAATATGCACTTGATACTGATGGTAAATTTTCAGGTGGCAATAATAGTACCTCTTGAAAATAGTTCTTAATTGCTCTTTCGGAGAAACTAATTTGCATTTTGGGAAATTTATAATCCTAATATTTGTATATCTGATATTATTTTCTATATTTTCAACTTTTCTAGTCAGCAACAATTCTCCTTGTATAATCAATGCTTGAACTTTTAAAATTTGACTTATCTCCCCTTCTACCTTCTCCAAAGTCTCCGAATGTGTAGAGACAGATGGATTTATATTATATAAAGCAGTTTGCATTTCCTTTATATTCATGTTTAAATTTGCAATATTACTTTGCAATGAAACAATAGCTTGCCATAACATGTCCATAGTAACAGTTTTAAGTTTCCCTATAGATGAAAATAGTAGAAAAGTTACCGGTTGGGGAAGAGTTAATCCCTGCAGATCCCGGTTCCCTAGAAGCAGAGCAGACTCCCTTCCTCCAGCAGTTGCTGTTTTTCCGCCGCTACTTGCTCGGCTACCGCCATGAGAGCTTTCCATCCAAGGGGAGGAAGATATCGGGCCTCCATCCACTCTGTCATCGCCAACTCCACCACTTGTCTCTCCTCGATTGGGCTCGCCTCCAAAGACGCCATCCGTCAAAGAGTAAAGCCTGGGTCAATGGTGGTTGCGTTGCTCCTTGGTGGCAAAGGAATTGTTGGAGCCCCGGGACTAAGACTGACCTCTCCCAAAAGCGGTGGCATTTGCTCCCCGCCAACCGCTATCGCGGGACTCTCTGGGATCACGAACTCTGCTTGCGGGTAGAATCTTGTCAGCGTCGTCTGAATCGACGAAGGTCTCACAGGGGTCGAGGTATCCTGTCTGACCCTGACCTTTCATTTAGTATGTGGCATTATTCCAACACCGCTCCAAATGCAGAAAAAAAGGTTAGTAAGTAGACGCTGCAGAACTCCTAACTCCGACACCTCTCATACATCCGCCATCTTGGATCTCATTGATGAAATATTTTCTGATGTTATTCTTGACTCCATCCCCTTGAGGTTCATACCATGACTAGAACATTCTTTCTCTGAAAATATTTGCTTCTTGTATCTTATTTGTACCTGAGAGATATTTGAATGTTTTTATCATATTCCCTCCCACTTTCTCTTCTCACCTTAAGAGTATACATATTTAGATGATTCATTTTTAGGGGTCATTTTCTATGCGGATCGAACGCAATAAGAGATATTTCGCACACGAAAAGTCCCTTATCATGTGCGATACCAAGATCGGGGCAGAGTCAGGGCGGCGTCAGCCCTGGAAGAGGAGGAGTCGGGGTGGCACCGGGGCTGATGCCAGAAGACTTCGCCGACAGCAAAAGGTACGCTTCTTTTTCGCTGCCAGTTTCACCCCGAATAACTACACCCTTTATGGTGTAGTTATTTGGCATGACGCCGGCAGTGATCGCACCGCGGAGGTGCGATCGCTGCTGGCTATCGCAGGACTGCCCCCCGTTTCGCCCCCCTTTACCGCCAAATTCATTATGGGCCAGATTCTATAACATGCTCGCGGGCATGGATTTGTACGTGCAACCTGGCGCATGCAGTCGCGTGCATGTTATAAAATCCAGGGTCGGCGCGCACAAGGGGGGGGGCACACTTGTGCACCTTGCGCGCGCCGAGCCCTAGGAGAGCTCCGATGGCTTTCCCCATTCCCTCCGAGGCTGCTCCAAAATCTGAGCAGCCTCGAAGGGAACTTTCCTTCCGCTCCCCCCACCTTCCCCTCCCTTCCCCTATCTAACCCGCCCCCCAGCCCTACCTAAATCCCCCTACCTTTGTTGTCCTTTACGCCTGCCTTTGGCAGGCGTAACTTGTATGCGCTGGCCGGGCCTTGCCTGCCAGAGGCCTCGGTCCTGCCCCGGGACATACGCGCATCCTGGGGCTTGCACGCATCGCCAAGCCAATGCAAAATAGGCTTGGCGCACGCAGGGGCACTTTCTCAGGGTTATGCGCGTAACCCTTTGAAAATCTGCTCCTATGCCTTGCGGCATTAGAAAATTCAGCCCTTAGGGCCGGATTTTATAAAATTGCGCGAGGGCGTACTTTTGTTCGCTGGATTTTATAAGATACGTGTTATAAGATACGTGTTCGCTGGATTTTATAAGATACGTGCGTAGCCAGCGTATCTTATAAAATCCGGGGTCGGCGCGCGCAAGGGGGTGCACATTTGTGCAACCTGCGCGCGCCGAGCCCAGCGCGGCCTGCCTGTTCCCTCCGAGGCCACTCAGATTTCGAAGTGGCCTCGGAGGGAACTTTTCTTCGCCCTCCCTTCCCCTACCTAACCCATCCCCCCGGCCCTATGTAAAACCCCCCCCCCCCACCTTTGTCGGCAAAGTTACGCCTGCTGAAAGCAGGCGCAACTTTGCGCGCATCGCCGGCAGCCCCGCTCTGTCCTCCGGTCCCGGGGGCTGGTCCGGAGGCCTCGACCACGCCCCCGGGCCCGCCCCCGAAACACTGAGGCATGCCCCCGAAACGCCGCATCGTTTTGGGGACGCCCCGGACACGCCCCCTCCCGCCCCTTTTCGAAAGCCCCGGGACTTACGCGCGCCGGTGGCCTATGCAAAATAGGCGTGCCGGCGCGCGAGGACCCTGTGCGCGTAAATCCAGAGGGATTTACGCACGCGGGCCTTTTAAAATCCGCCCCTTAGTGTACATCCTGAATAATGTTAGTAGTCTTTCCAGTCCTTTTTTTGTTTTTATTTTATTTTCTGCATGCTTTTCTAAAACAATATTTATTTGCTATAATGGAATATAATAATAGAAATGTTGTTTCTAATAACTACTAGTTGCCTTTCTTTCTCAATTAAACATCTCTAAATACATATTTTTCTCTTTTGATATTTTCTTATGATGGTCAGTAAATATGTTTACACAATATTATCTGGGATCATGGTAGTAGTCAGTTTGAGTAAGTAGGGGGATTAATATTGATGTATATAATTGTTTTCTAGCAAATATTTTCAAAACAAATATAATCTTATGCATTAACTTACCACTGGTCTGTGTACATCCCAAAATGCTCTCTCTTGGCTATCAAGGATTTTTCTTTCTATTTTGTCTCTTTTCTTGTCAACTCTGCCAGTGTTGTAATGAAGATAAATAATGTTAATTACAGGCACAAGTACCTCTGCAAAACAGTCTAATTAAAATAGGTCTATCAAATAATGTGAAAAAACTCACTTTGCTTGTGCTTCTGCTTGCATAAAAATAAACTCCCATTTTCGTGCAAATGCTCTCTGAAGCCTGGCCAAGCTCTCCTGTAAACATATCATAGTTTAGGACCTGATGCAAAATCATAGCTTTCTTTTAGCTTCTAAAGTATGCATTGTAAAATTCTCCTCTCATAAAAAGCACATAGACATTTCTTTAGCCGGGATACAAGCAAAAGTGATGACAAATGCTTGTATACCTGGAAGTGGCAGGGCTGGGCTGGTAATGCAGTACAATCGGGGCTAGAAATGCTAGAGAAGCAACATTCACAGTCCCTGGGGGAAAGAGGGGAGGAGAGGAGAGGTATTCATGTTCATTGTTAAGGGCAACACCTGTTGGCTGGCTTTAGACCTCGGGATACAAGGATCCAAAAGGAGCCCTTGTGCAATGTGATTAGATCCCAGTCTCATGATTGTTGTGTTGCTGCAATGACCACCTAGACAGTAGCAGGAAGTATCAATTAAAATAGGGGGAAATCTGTGGGTAGTTGTGAATGAAGGTTCATGGTAGCAAACTCCCAGCACTGGTTCAATGGACTAGAAGAAAAAGGAAAAAGGAGGAACTACAAGGTAAAAAAAACAAAAACCATAACAAAAGGTGGATAATCTTTTTCATAGACCATACAAATTCTTCTTTTTACTGACTACATACAGTATACAGCACAGAATTCTAGCAGCCATAATAAACCATAATAAGTCTTTGCACGTTATGTTACCTTTATTCAACCAAAATATGTACTAAGACATGATTGTACATGAGCTTTCTAGACCACATATTCTTTTTCCTTTAGATGTGGTTTCAAAAGTTTACATATAAGATCTTGTTAAGATAATTCTTATGTTGGTCCTCAAAAAGGTATTCTGTAAGAAATTCTATAGGCTACTCATATTATTCATAGAGAGGGTAATTTTATAATAGCCTAGGAGGGCTGAAGTCCATGTATAGAATGTATAGGCAGACTTCAGTATGAATTTTCAAAGTGGACTTACACACCTAAGTCTGCTCTGAAAATTTTCAGGTGTCTACCACTCCCTGTGTGGCATATACAAACACATTTATTTTTAAATATGTTCCACCTTACAGCCACTTCAAAGCAGATTACATTCAGGTACTGAAGGTATTTTTTTCCCCAGAGGGCTCACAATCTGAGCTTGCACTTAAGGCAATGGAGGGTGAAGTGACTTGCCCAAGGTCACAAGAAGCAGCAGTGGAATTTGAACCCTGGATTCACTGGCACATAGGCCACTTGCAAGGGTAGTTCTATAACGAGGCAGGGTGAGGCGGCCGCCTCAGGCAGCAAAATTTTGAGACAGCAAAATGTGCCACCCAAAATGCCTGGTAGCCGACTCACCTTACTGCCAATGGCGGGCCAACCATGAGGGTGTTAAAAACCATCCAGTAGATGAAGATCCAAAGAGGCTGCAGGGGCTGCTGATGGATCCCAACCTGCTAGTGGCCAAAGATGAGAAGAGCCTGTGGGGCTGCCTGATAGATCCCAATATGCCGCTACCCAAATATTGGGGGACAACAAACCACCAGCAGCCAGGCCATGAGCTGCAGTGAAGAGGAGGGCCCGGGCTGACAGTGGATGACCAAAGAAGAACTGGAGATGCGGGGGGGGGGGGGGGCGGGGGAGAGGTAAGGGGTAGGTATGGTTGTGTGTGTGTGAGTATTTGTGTGAGGAAGGGAGCATGTATGTGAGAGAAGGAGCATATGTGTTTGAGAGAGGGGGAATGTGTGTAAGTATGTGTGTGTGCAAGCATGTGTATCAGAGAGGGAGCATGCAAGTAATGTGTGAGGAAAGGAGCATGTGAGAGGAAGTGCACATGTGTATGTTTGAGCATTGTGTGAGCAAGGGAGTGTATGTGTGTGAGACCAAGTGAGTATGTATGTGTGTGTGAGTATGAGTGTGAGTAGGGGAGTGTGTGTGCGATAGTATATGTATGAGAGGGGGAGAATGTGTGCGCATGAGTGTGTGAGAGAGGAAGCATGGGTGTATAAGAGGAAGCATGTGTTTGTGTGTGTGTGTGAGTGTATCTATCTATCTATCTATATATGTATATATATATATATCACAGACAAAAACTCCAAAAGGAGAAGGAAAAAAGCACATTGAACGATTCTATATTCTCCAAAACACAAAAAGTATGTAAGTATTTGAAATAAATATTTATTCAAGCAATAATCCTATATAAAAACAAATTAGATATGCCCATTCCCTAAAGTTTTCCTAAAAATACTTATGCATATATCTTAAAACACATTAAACACATATTTACTATTCCTTGATATATTGAGTACATCAATAAACATTCCAAACCCTCAAATCTAAACTACCACTAATCTCAAGTTAACCTGAAATTGGGCAATGTTTCTGAACATAAGAAATTGCCATGCTGGGTCAAACCAAAGGTCCATCAAGCCCAGTATCCTGGTTCCAACAGAGGCCAAACCAGGCCACAAGAACCTGGCAATTATCCAAACACGAAGAAGATCCCATGCTACTGATGCAATGAATAGCAGTGGCTATTCCCAGAGGGGTAGATTTTATAAATTTACGCAAGCGCGTACTTTTGTTCGCGCACCAGGATGCGAACAAAAGTACGCTGGATTTTATAAGATACGCGCTTTGGCGCGCGTATCTTATAAAATCCGGGGTCGGCGCACACAAGGGGTGCACATTTGTGCACCCCCTTGTGCTGGTCCGGAGGCCTCGACCCACGCCCCTGGGCCAGCAACACGCCCCCCAGACCCGCCCAAACCGCCCCTGACACGCCCCCCAGACACACCCCCTCCCTCCCCTTTTACGAAGCCCCGGACCTTACGTGCGTCCCGGGGCTAATGACGCGCGCCGGCAGCCTATGCAAAATAGGCGCACCGGCACGCGAGTGCCCTGCGCAAGTAAATCCGGCGGGATTTACGCGCTCAGGGCTTTTAAAAATCCGGCCCTAAGTAACTTGATTAATAGCCGTAATGGACTTCTCCAAGAACTTATCCAAACCTTTTTTGAACCCAGCTATAAACTAACTGCACTAACCACATCTCTGGCAACAAATTCCAGAGCTTTATTGTGCATTGAGTGAGAAAGAATTTTCTCCGATTAGTTTTAAAGTGCTACTTGCTAACTTCATGGAATGCCCCCTAGTCCTTCTATTATTCGAAAGTGTAAACAACCGAGTCACATCTACTCGTTCAAGACCTCTCATGATCTTAAAGACCTCTATCATATCCATCCACCTCAGCCGTCTCTTCTCTAAGCTGAACAGCCCTAACCTCTTCAGCTTTCCTCATAGGGGAGCTGTTCCATCCCCTTTATCATTTTGGTTGCCCTTCTCTGTACCTTCTCCATCGCAACTATATCTTTTTTGAGATGCAGCGACCAGAATTGTACACAGTATTCAAGGTGTGGTCTCACCATGGAGCTGTTTCTGGCATCCAAAAAATACAATCACAGTCACTATTATATAATTTAACAAAGTATCACAAGCACTGTTAAACAATTTAACAATGTATCTCTCAAACTACTATTTATAACCAAAAACATTTACTTAATGTCATATAAATGTTAGAGGGTAACATTCTTATAAATATCAAGCTATAGTGTTCCAATGATATCGTCCCAGGATATCATCCCACGATATCCTACATTGAAACACTACAGCTTGATATTTATACGAATGTTATACATCTTACATCTATTTATTTATTTATTTATTAAGTTTTCTATACTGTCACTAGGAAATACCATCCTAACGGTTTACAATACATAAAATTTGAGTAACAACAGATATAATCCAGACACAATTTTTAAATAATAATATTTTAAAATAGCTAAAATTTAAAACCAAACACTAGCTCCTAATTTATCTCAGTATATTAATGTAAAATTGGAAAAAAAAACAGTAACTAAATACTAAAATAGAGACAAATGCTGCATGTTAAAGACCTTAAAGCATAAAATTGGTAAAAAAAAAAAAAAAAAAAAGTCACAAAATAGGTAATAAAAGGCGTCTTTTTTCACTCTGTATATGCTATGCCAAATAGCCAGGTTTTGAGATCATGTTTAAACCTTTTAAAATTTGTTTCAAGCCTCAATTCCTGTGGTAATGTGTTCCAAAGTTTCTGTCCTGCTAGAGATACTGCTCTCTCCCTAACTTGATTTAACCGTGCTGACTGGACAGATGGTAAAGAAAGGAGGCCTCTGTTGGCAGACCGCAAATTTCTTTGCAGAACATGAAGTCTGATGTCAGTGTACAGCCCAGTCTACCTGCTCCCCATATATTAATTTGTAAAGGAATACATAATATTTTAAAATGTAATTCTTGATTTGATGGATAACCAATGTAGTTCAATTAGAATAGGGGTAATGTGATCCCTCTTTCTACTGTCCGTAAGGATTCTTGCCACAGCATTTTGCAAGACTTGTAAAGGGTATATAGAGGATGCTGGAGGACCTAAAAGGAGAGCATTACAGTAGTCCGTACTTGCGAAGATTGTTTGTAGTACTGTACGAAAATCGTTTTGTGAGAGTAGGGGTTTAAGGTGTTTCAGTAGCATTAATTTTGCATTAAGTAAATGTTTTTGGTTATAAATAGTAGATCGAGAGATACATTGTTAAATTGTTTAACAGTGCTTGTGATACTTTGTTAAATTATATAATAGTGACTGTGACTGTATTTTTTGGATGCAGAACCATTGCCCAATTTCAGGTTAACTTGAGTTTAGTAGTAGTTTAGATCTGAGGCTTGGACTGTTTATTGATATACTCAATATATCAATGAATAGTAAATATGTGTTTTAATGTGTGTTACGATATATGCATAAGTATTTTAGTTACACTTTAGGGACGAGCATATGCAAATTTGCTTTTATAGGATTATTGCTTGAATAAATATTTACTTCCAAATACTTACACTACTTTTTGTGTTTTGGAGAATATAGCATTGTTCAATGTGCTTTTTTTCCTTCTCCTTTTGGAGTTTTTTTTTTATGTGTATATACAATAAGCACTAGTTAGCTCTATACATTTTAGTTTATCTTAATATATATTAATATATATATATATAGGAGAGGGGAGAAAGTTTTGTGTACCCCACTTCCACTAATCCACAAGAATCTCAGGGTGACTGGATATCAAAAGTTCCCAGATATGGAGAGCATGAATTTTTAAAATCCTTGTTTGTTTTATTAATTTGGGTATTCCTTGATGTGTTTGCTCTTTTGAAATATTTTATTGGTGTTTGGGGTAATTAAAAAATAATTGTATATGAGTTTTAAGTTATGGATCTTCCTATTCATCAGCTGTTTTTTAAATATTCTTTTTATTGGTATGTTTTACTATTATGATTATGTATTTTTTATATTTCTTGATTTTATTATTTGATGTTTCAGGAATGGTGAGGTTTCTGTTTTTCCACTGTTGCACTGTATACACAGAATGACCCTGCATATGTATGTGAAAGCATGTATGTGTATATGCGAGAGAGAGAGAACCTGCATGTGTGTGTATGAGAGCCCACATGTTTATGAGAGAGCGAGAACGAGCCTGTGTGTGTGTGTGTATATATGTATGAAAGCCTGCATGTCTGTTGGAAAGCCTGCATGTGTAAGAGAAAGAGAGATCCTAAATGTGTGAGCCTGGGTCTGAATGAAAGACAAAAAGAGCATGAGTGTGTGTGAAAGAGAAGTTTGTGTGAGAGCATGTGGGAAGTGTATGAAAGAATGAACATGTGTAAATCTCTATGTGAGAGAGGGTAGATAAAGTCTGCGCAGCCTTCCTCCCTCAAATCCACAACAATCTCAAGGTAACAAGAAATTAAAAGATCACAGATATAGAGAGTGGGACATTTTTAAAATCCTTATTAGTTTTAATTTTTGGATGTTATTTCATGTGTCTGTTGTTTTACAATATTTATGTGAGTTTTTAATTATTGGATATTGTATCCATTGATTGTTTTGACATTTATTCTTTTCATTAGTATGGTTTTAAAATTAGGAATGATGTTTTAAATCTCTCAATTTATTGCTTGATTTTTGTGAGGAATGATGGTTTCTATTTTTCCATTTTTGCATTGCATAATATAGTTGAGCTTGTTGCGGTTACCAATTCAGTTTTTGACAGCAAGTTTCTATTTATACTTTATGGCCTCTTTATTTTGTATGTGTTCTGAGGCTGTCTGTGTTATGCATATGTGAAGTATTCTGCTATCACAGAGGTGGCCAACCTCGTGGCCAACCTCGTGAGCTGCATGCATTGGCTGTGGTGTCAGTGAGTCTCCTGGAGAGTGTGAGTGCTGACAAGGTGTGGGAATGGGAAAGGGAGGGGGATGCTGTCAGTCCTGTGTTAGGACTGATAGCAAGAATTTTACATAATGCGGCAATATTGGGGTGAGGGCAAACTCACTGACTGAGCACCTGAGCAGCAACATGATAGCAGAATGTGTATGTATGTGTGATGTCTGACTTTCTGTCTTGAGAGAGTGACTTTGTGTATGTATGTCTATGTGCATCTCTAAGAAAGTGACTGTGTATGTCTCTGAGAGTGTATGTGTATGTGTGTTTGTCTGTGTCTCTGGGAGAGAGTGAATATTTGTGTAGGTCTCCATTTGAGAGTGTATGTGTATGTGTGTTTGCCTTGTCTCTGGGAGAGAGTGAATATTTGTGTATGTATCTGAGACTGTGTGTCTGAGAGAGAGTGTATGAGAGCATTGAGAGCATGAGTGTATGTGTGTGTGTGTATATAAGAGGAGAAAGTTCACCCTCCTGCCCCCCTCCCCCCGCACTAATCCATGAAAACTTCATGGTGACTGGAAATCAAAAGTTCACAGGTATGGAGAGAAGGGATTTGTTATCCTTATTAGTTTTAATTATTGGGTGTTATTTGCTGTCTACTAGTTTGAAATATAATTGATATTTGGGAAATTTTATAATTTTTATGAGTTTTTAATTATTGGCTTTTATGTTATTCATCAGCTGTTTTGAAATATTCTTTTGAAGGTGAATTTTAAAAGCCCGGCACGTGCATCAATTAGGGGATGCATGCACAAATTGGGTGTACACGCCCTCACACTATTTTCAAAACTTGGAGATGTGCATGCATCTTGGGCTGCATGCACATCTGACTGAGTTTCAAAAAAGGGGCGGGGGGGGCCTGTACATGGCCTGGGCAGTGAATGGGTATTCTGGGCAGGTCAAGAGATGTGTGTGTATGTAGTTATGCGCCTGACCACATACCCAGGGTCCCTGCCACATACTTTACTTCTGTTATGGAGGAGGTATAAGTCAGAAAAAAAACCCTGCTGTTTCAGAAGGGTTTAAAGAGTTTGGGGTAACTGGGGGGAGTGTATGCTATTAAACTAGGGAGGTTTGGAGGACCTAGATGATAACTGGGCAAACTGGTGGATGAACTGGTGAAACTGGCAAAGGTGTAGATGAGCTCCCCTTTTAAAATTCCCTGATTTATGAGGTAGAAGCAGCATTTATGCACCAAGCGCAGGCCCATTTAAAACTGGGCGCTTATCGGTGCGTGCCTACTGTATTTTATAACGTGCACACACATGTGCACGTAAGTTATAAAATTGCTGTTTCCTTGGGCACGTGCCTGCGTGTCAGTTTGAAATTTATTGTCTTTATTAGTATGTTTTTTATTATTATGACTGATGTTTTACATTCCTTGATTTTATTGTTTTGAGGAATGACATTTCTATTTTTCCATTATTGCTCTGCAAAAGTCTGGCTTGCTGAGGTTTCCAGTTCATTTCTATTTATACTTTATGGTCTCTTTGTTCTGTATTTGCTGAGGATCTGTCTGTGTTCTGCATGTGTGACTAAGGTGAGGTATTCTGTTAGTATGTAGTTTCTGTGCAGGGATCTGTGGCAGGCTGGCTTGCTATGTTTTCCTAATAAGAAGTATGTTGATGTTTAGGGCCTGGTTTAATATTTGCAGTGTAGCATTTTCATAGTTAGGGTTTTTACTGTTTGAGGGCTGGTACTTAGGGTTCTTTTAGCATGGGAGGTTTATTATATTGAATTTTTAATTCAGTTTACTCTGGGCTTTCTGAGGGCAAAGCATACACCCAACATGTATTACAATAGGCCTAATACCATATGCATTCCAAATGTGTTTTTTGCAGGATTGTAATATTTTGTGATATTTTTACCTCAGAAGACTATACTCTCAATGTCCTTTTTCATGTAAAATTTATTAGTGTAAATGCAGAACTTTTAATTGTATGTGATGAGGGCAGGGGGGCACGAGCACAAGGCTGTAAAGTTTTCCTAAGGTGCCTAATGCCCTTGCACTGGCCTGGAGAGTGTGCCACACAAATATATCCTCAATTTACCTATCTCCCATTTCTCCAAGGGAAAATGCTGGGTAAAGTGTGGGAGGCAGATCTGAGGGTTCCTGGGAGTATGGCAGAGTTGCCAGCTTCCTAGAAACATTGTCATTGATGCTCTATCTGCCATTCCTCTGGGAATTCTGATCCCTGCTTTACCTCTTCTGCAGCATTTAAAATCACTGAAAGGGCCAGACTTTAAGGGTCGTTCCCCCCCCCCCCCCCTTTCCCCTCTTGATGATTTCGACCGTACTGTGCTTTGAAGGAGAGTGGAGAGGGAGGGGGGGAGAGTTCTAGCTCATCCCTCACCCTCAGGCTGCAGATTGCCCTGAGCTGTCCCTGCCTACTGCTCTAACCACTAGCCTACTTCTCTACTTTTCCTCGGGAGAAAATGTAAATGTATACATGGACATTTATGTGCATACTTTTTGTAACTCAATAGAATGCATATACATGGTCTAAGTGCCTCCACTCCACCCCCGGAATGCATCTTTCAAGTATAAGCAAAAGTTCATGTGAAATTACTTCCGCATACATTTTTATATGCACAGTTCTTGGGGCAATTTTAAAAAAGACCATGTATGTGCATAAAACCAAGTTTTACATGCATACACTAGGCCCAAATTGAATATATGTGTCTTATGTCAGGCACAGTATACTCATTTGTTGAACAGTTCATTTGATTTTGAAGTAAAATAACATACTGGGATTCACTCAATCTATGTCTCCTCTCAACTAATCACCATCAAGATCTCACTTCAAAGCAAATGTAGATGTGTAATGGAGAATCTCATATAATTAAAAAATTATTGAATGACCATCATAATTTAGCACAGATGCCAGGCCATGGAACACTGCTTTATGTGTCCTTATGGAGACTGGGGGGCTGTTGAATAATCCCCCATGTGCTAACAGTTATAATCATCAGTCATTCTTGGTGCATATACCACTTTCATATGTGATCAATGAGTATATATTTCTGTATTCACTTAATTATGTGATCAATAAATATAAATTTCACAACACGATGTGTACTTACCTGTATGTGCTGAAGTAAATTAAATTTACATCGGGAAATGTGGCTTCAAAGAACTTTCCAAAATGTCAAGGGATAGCCATCTCTTTTTAACCCGACATTGCAATGTTTCAGAAAGATGAATACCTTCCTTACTCAGGGAAAAATATTAACGTTCTATGAAGAATAGTATAGCCCAGTTTTCTGTAAAACTAAAAGTAATAAACAAAAGCATGACAAATGCAATATAATTTTGATATATATCTTTGGAAAGTTCATAATCCACATTTCCCGGTGTAAATTTCATTTACTTCAGCACATACAGATTAAGTACACATCGTGTTGTGAAATTTATATTTATTGATCACATAAGTAAGTTGTTTTTTTTTTTTCTATTTATTCATTTTTACAATAATTTCAAGAACCATTTGAATTGAAATATATACACTTTGCAGCTTAAACAATCAAAGAAAAAAGGAAAAATACAATTAGGGCAAAAATCCCCCTAAAAGAAAAATATCAGCTACAGAGCATCTAAATCAAGCCCTCAAACAAGGATCCAATGATGTTCACAATCTCAGGAAATATTACACATTGAGGAAATTAAGATAAAGGAGAAGCAGTAACAATCTTTGATAGACCCACTACACATATTAGAAGCGCACAATCAATTTGCACATGTAGGGGACACCACTTTGTCCTTCTTACTAGTTATAAAGGAAATTAATTGAGAGGGTTGAGAAAAAATATAGCAGTTGCCCTGAAATTTAATCAGGCATTTACAGGGAAATTTCAATAAAAATAAAATAACCATAAAAATAATAATATTAGGTGCTACAACCCAAGAAAGAGATCTAGGCATCATAGTGGATAACACATTGAAATCGTTGGCTCAGTGTGCTGCAGCAGTCAAAAAAGCAAATAGAATGTTAGGAATTATTAGGAAGGGAATGGTTAATAGAACGGAAAATGTCATAATGCCTCTATATCGCTCCATGGTGAGACCACACCTTGAATACTGTGTACAATTCTGGTCGCCGCATCTCAAAAAAGATATAGTTGTGATGGAGAAGGTACAGAGAAGGGCAACCAAAATGATAAAGGGGATGGAACAGCTTCCCTATGAGGAAAGGCTAAAGAGGTTAGGGCTGTTCAGCTTGGAGAAGAGATGGCTGAGGGGGGATATGATAGAGGTATTTAAGATCATGAGAGGTCTTGAATGAGAAGATGTGACTCGGTTATTTTCACTTTCGAATAATAGAAGGACTAGGGGACATTCCATGAAGTTAGCAAGTAGCACATTTAAGACTAATCGGAGAAAATTCTTTTTCACTCAACGCACAATAAAGCTCTGGAATTTGTTGCCAGAGGATGTGATTAGTGCAGTTAGTGTAGCTGGGTTCAAAAAAGGTTTGGATAAGTTCTTGGAGGAGAAGTCCATTAATGGCTATTAATCAATTTTACTTAGGGAATAGCCACTGCTATTGATTGCATCAGTAGCATTGGATCTTCTTAGTGTTTGGGTAATTGCCAGGTTCTTGTGGCCTGGTTTTGGCCTCTGTTGGAAACAGGATACTGGGCTTGATGGACCCTTGGTCTGACCCAGCTTGGCAATTTCTTATGTTCTTATGGATGGAACGTGACAGATATCTCTAAGTTTATAATCCGTGAATGCAGATGGATGTTGAAAGCCTTTAAGCCAAGGTGAATGTAGAAGGCACTATGAATATCAGCAACCAAGTGTTGAACTGCCGTGGACGTCACTGAGATCTTCAGGAGAAGTGGCGATGTAAAGGAACGTCCAAAGCCCACTTCAAGTTGTGATGCAATAATGGATCTTCTAATTTGATGAAGGGACTCCTCAGGTCTTCCACTAGACATCTGAGAATAAGGTTGCCTCCTGCCCCCGAGTCCATCAGGGAAGGAGTCTGAACCATAGCCGGTTCACGGAGACTGGAAGAGAGGGCAAAGGAGAAAACGCAGTACGGCCAAAGAACAGTCCTCCCGCGGGACTTAGGCCCGTCCATTTCCCGGACGAATGGGGCATGTAGAGACATCATGGCCGGGCTGACCACAGTACATGCACAGGCCGCGTTTCTTCTGAATTCTTCTCTCCTTGGAGGTCAAGTGTCCATGACCATGTTGCATCGGTTCATCTTTATCAGCAGCAGAAGTTACTGGAACCATCCGAGGTGCAGTGGCAGTACTAGCCTGTTTCAACAGGGGGTAACACCTTAGGCCGGAGTTCCTTCACCTTGTCTCGGAGCCGGTGATCAATCCGAGTGGCCAAGGCTATTTATTCGTCCAGCGAGTCAAGTGTCTGGCGAGTGGCCAGCTTGTCCTTTAAATGGGTATCCAGGCCTCTGCAGAAGAGAGACTTGAGACATTTGGGGTCCCAGCAAAGTTCCGCTGCAAGAGTCTTGAATTCTATCGTGAATTCAGCCAGTGATCTGTTGCCTTGCTTCAAGTCCACCAAAGCAAAACCGGCAACAGAAATATAAGCGGGGTCATCAAAGACGGATTTAAACAAGTCCATAAATCCTTCTATGTCCTGCAAAATGGGGTCCTTGTGTTCCCACAAGGTAGATGCCCACGCCAGGGCTCTTCCATCCAAGTATGACAGGATGTAGGTGGTCTTCGAAAGAGCCGTAGGAAATAAAGTGGGATGTAAGGTGAAATGCATGCAGCACTGGTTCAGAAAGCCCCGGGTCTTCTGGATGTCTCCGGAAAAGCGGATAGGAGCCACCAATGGTACAGCAGTCTTTAAAGTTACCTCCTGTAACTGACCTTCTTGGTTAGAAGCTGTGCCTTGTATCTTCTATGTGTGTAGCTGATGAAATGCTGCAGTAAGTTTCTCCAAAGTTTTTTGCTGCTCTGAGATGTGTTGGGCCAGGCCTGGTATAGCCTGCAAGGCAGAGAGATGTGCCGGATCCATGGACTTAACAACATCCCATAGTTTAAGCCAGATTCACTGGAGTTAACAACCTCCCATATTAAGCCGGATCCACTGGAGTTAGCAATTTGTTAGGATTCTGTTACGTTCCACTATCTGATGGGAGGAGCAATCAGATAGGAGTAGCAATCTGTTAGGATAGCTCTGTGATAGAGCTGTGAGTTAGCAATATGATGTAATGGCTCCTAAAGGAGGAGGAGTCAGCAATCTTGTAGTGTGTCAGATATCGTCTTGATAAGGAGTAGCAATCTGTAATGAATCTGATATAGTTGTAGGTGGGTCCCTGGGCCGGTAGCAGATGACCACGCCCCTGGGAGGATATCCCGAGAGGGACCACCGGCTAGGCTTGAGTATGGAGACAGACCCACATTAGTTCTTTTATTAAACAGGTTTTTGAAGGCTGCCTGCTTTTTCCTGTAAGGAGAGGGTCACTGCTTGAGGCCCAGTTTCCCTATTATTTTTCTACTTCGTGGAGCCAGGACGCTGTTAGGAAGCCGGAACATCCTGCATCAATCGCTTCCTGCATCCGGGGCCAGCCAGGTGACGTCAGGAGGAGGAGCCGGGTAGGCATAAAAACCAGCCTACGCCGGCGAGAGACGCTGCCTGCTTTTTCCTGGAAGGAGAGGGTCACTGCTTGAGGCCCAGTTTCCCTATTATTTTTCTACTTCGAGGAGCCAGGACGCTGGTAGGAAGCCGGAACATCCTGCATCAATCGCTTCCTGCATCCGGGGCCAGCCAGGTGACGTCAGGAGGAGGAGCCGGGTAGGCATAAAAACCAGCCTACGCCGGCGCAATGCCGCCGGAGCAACGGCTAAGCCGCGCGCGGCCAAGGGGCGCGCGGCTTGTCCCGGCTTAGCACGGCGCAGAATGGTCTGAACGGGGATTATCGGCAAAGCAGCCCTAGAGATCAACAAAGCTAAGTACTGTCTCTTATTGCCCTTCTGAAGCTGATCTGTCTGGTTATTTCTTAGCTATGCCTCATACAAAGAGGAAAGCTAAGATTAGAGATGTTTCTTCTACTTCCTCACCAATAAAAACAGTACAACCCAGAATAGCTGAGTGTTTCAGAAGAGTTTCCGCATCAACCCCGGTGGGGGCCGCTAATGATTCCTTTGTGAAGCGGGAAAAGGATCAGTTGGCCACAGAAACATCTTTAATCCCCGGGGCCCCAGAGAAGCCAGGGCCCCCTCCAGCAATGTTAGCTGGAATATCGCCTGTTAAAGATCGTAACACCTCTATGGGGAGGGCTTTGAACAATGTCAAACCTATAAGTTTGGACAGTTCAGGAAACATGGACTTACAAACCCCCCAATTGGTATCAGGTGAGGAGGGACCCTTCAATCCGCATAAATCGGAAGATCAAGCAGATGGACTTGAAGATATATCTGTCACAATACCCCAAAAATTTTCCCTAGAAGAGCTGGGATTAATAATGTTAAAAATGCAAAAATCAATTAATTGTTTAATGAAATCAGTACATGATGCTTTAAAAAATGATGTTAGTACTAAGGAGAAATTGACTAAAATGGAAACTAATGTAAATGAGTTGGGGAAGAAACTAGAGGGTGTACAGGAAGTACAAATTAATGTAATAAAATATATAGAGGAACATCAAGGGAAATTGGAGAATCTGGAAAATTTAAATAGAAGAATGAATTTGAGATTTCTGAACTTTCCCAAAACTCACCTGATAACATCGGGGGAGTTAATAAATAGTTACTTGAAAAACGTATTAAGATATACAGATAACTCTTTGCCAACTATTTTAAAGAGTTATTATCTTCAGCAACCGCAAAATGGAGAGTTAGGGGAGAGTAAAGAAAATTTAGATTTGACAGAATTTATTGAGAAATCTTTTGAGTCAAAAATTAATGTAAGATCTACTTTATTAGTACAATTTCTATCTCTAGTAGAAAGAGATATGGTACTGAGACTACATTTTAAATATCAGAAAATAGATTTCTATGGATCCCCTATTAGGATCTTCCCGGATGTGGTACACACAACTCAATTACGTAGAAGAAAATTCATTGAAATGTGTAGTGAAGTCATTGAGAAAGGTGCTCAATTTGTATTAAAGTACCCTTGCAAATGTCATATTAGATCTGGGAAAGACAAATATATCTTTAATGATCCAAATCAGCTTAGGGTGTATTTGGATACACATGTATAATGATGTGATAAGATTGAAGGGGGGGGGGGGAAGTTTGAAATATGTGGATAAGCAATAAGTATTTCTTTAAGTAATTCTTTTTGGATCGCTCCAAGTTGATTCTTAGCAGTAATTTGAATCTCTAGTTTACTTATTTTATTTCCTAAGTATAGAATGGAGATATAAAATGTAAGATGTCAATGTTGAATTGGGAAAACAATTGCTGTAACTTATTCTATGTTTATACTTAAGTGTAAAAATAACTGAAATGCAATAAAAATAAAATTAAAAAAAAACAAAACAAAACAAAAAACAGGTTTTTGAAACCACCAGAGGTGGCAGTAGTGAGCTGATATGCCCGGCAGAGCTGTAGTCCCTCAGGTACTGGAACAGTGATCCAGAATGGCTGAGCTGTTGAGAAACTGTAGAAAGTGAGTAGGCAGAGTAGGCAGAGTTCATGAACAGAACTAGATGACAAAACTCACATAAGGTCTCAAGTAAGTTCAGGAGCTGGAAAGATTTAGGCCCTCGAGGAGTGAGTACCTGGTTCCAGGGAAAGCTCCAAGAGAGCGATGGTAACTCACAATTGTTTGTAGCAGCGATAGCTTCCAAGCAGTAGATAATCTTCAGAGTGTCCAGGAACATGGGCCCTTGAGGAGCGAGTTCCGGTTCCTATCTGTAATCTGAAAGAAAGAAAGAAAGCGAGGCCCCCGAGGAGCGGGTACCTCTGGTAAGTCCGAGGAGGCACAGTAGCTTGGGAAGTGTAGCCAAAGCAATCCCCCTTGCTAACTTCATTAGATAGTGAAAAAGAGACCTTTAAATATTGGAAGCGGATGATGACATCTCAGGGGGATGCCCCTGAGGCTCACTCTCTTGCTGGTACTTCAATCAGAGCATACGCACGCGTCCTAGGTCTTCAGGCAACTTGGCGGATCTGCAACATCGAGCTGGTCCAGGGATGCTGGAGGGAGACAGCACGGAGACGCCGCGGCAGCCAGCCGTCCATCAGACCCGTAGGTAAAGAGGGCGGAGTGAGGACATCGAGCAGCGACGGTTGCAAAAATGATTGACTGGTTAAGATGGAAAGTATGCCAGAGTTTATATCTTTCCAGATTGAAAAAGAAAACACCTTTTTTGCCATTTGAGCTGTAAAGCTTGAAGATTATATTTTTCCTCAGTTTGATTTTTTTTTTCATTTTTAAATAGATCATTTTTCATTTTGATTTTTGTTTTATTATGGATCGATCCAAATACTTTTTGAACTCAAATATGTTACTTGTTTTTTTTTTTTTTGTGTTATGTGTGTGTCATGACACCTGAAGAATGCAATGAATGAATTTGTGTGTCAGTTTAGTGAAATGCATGTGTCTGTGTAATGTCTGAGCACTTAAGTTGTTTGTGGTCCTGACTATTGCATATTACCTAATTATAAAAAAGGATTATTATGCAGATATAGGGATTACTAGATGTAGGGAGCTAAGGCCATGATGTATTTTGTCTCATTGATTAATTTGAATTTGTTTTGTTCTTATACTAGGCTTTAATAGCATATACATCTAATACTGATTTAAGAGGCTATGCTCTGATGGCTGAAATTCACCCAGCTGAGGGAACTGCATACGTCAAATGTCATCGATTTCAGAAATCATCCCATTCTATGCACAGAAGTCATCGTGCACTTTTCATCATATTGACCTTTATTTCATATGTGATAACTGATTGTCAATAACAAAATATGAAATGATACACCTAGTCAATATTTTAGTTATGTACCCATTTAAAAATGACACTATTTAGATTTCAAGTTAATGATAAAGTCTGAATTGAGGCAGTCTTTAGTAGCCTTACAGTTCCAGCATTTTCTAGCATTATCCAGTCCTATACCTTATAATGAGTATATGCATTTACTTGATGAGTCAGTGAGATGATTATTTGATATGTTCTCTTTTACTTTTATTTATGAAAGCTAATCTGATCACACTAACCAATCACCCTGTCCCACTGTTGGCCACTTGACAGTGTGATATGTCTTGGTATAAATCAAATATTCCCTTGAGGTAAATTCTGCTCAATTGCTGCTTCTGCACAAGTATTTTTCTGTACCCAATATACTGAATTTAGTGAGCCTCTTCTATTTTTTCCCTATATGCCTTTTTGAGCATTTCTTCTTGTAACACTACCTATTGGTTTCTTTACCTAGAGTTTAGTCACAAGCGCTCACAGATGTGTGCTGGTAGTGTGACACTTCTGTTCACCTAGGCCCATTTCTGTCTGTGACCAGAACATGTCTTATTTGTTTTGCAACACTTTTATAACTTGTCCCACAGGATGTATGCACAACACAGTATGAGTCCTTATGCTGTCCTTCATTTTTCTGGTAATGTGCATTGATTATATCCCTGCTTGCCATTGTAATGAATATTATCCTGGGTAGTTGTTTACAATAACAGTATACCTTACATAGACTTGCCCAGTATACCTAGTATTATATGAGAAACATAACATTTTCATACTAGTCTCTCTTTGTTCTCCTTATCTTTACATGTTACACCACTATTGTGTAATTACTTGACTCTGAAAAATAACATATGTTGTCTTATTATCATAAGGTTTCTTTTCTTTATAATGAAGCCATTCTTGCAGCTCCACTATAGAGCTAATGGCTACCTAGTGAAACTTAGTTATGCTGTTATTATTTGACAATTAGAGAGTACGTGTCTGCCTATGAGTCTCATTTACTTTAGGGGGGGATCTAGAGGGATAACAATACACACGCAAGGTCAGTTATTAGCTTGCACATTTAGCCCATTTGCCATAGTCACTTTTCACCGTTCTGTCTTCACCTCTGGTACTTGGGTGTGCCACTTTGCCATTTGTAAGTGGCAGAAGAGGTAAATGAGAAGTATGCCTGAACAGAAAACCAACATGGAGAAGGAAATCCCCAGAAGCCTCTGCTTTTCTTTGGCCTGCCTGGGCTGAATGGACTCTAAGTGACTTTCTGAGCATGACTTACAGAATGTCCCTGGATATCTGTAGAGGCAGGCAAGCTGGCACCAGAAAGGTGATGTCTATTCATACAGTCACAAAGAAGAAACCACAGGGGAGCTTCAGGCAATATTCTCAGGAGTTTGTAATCAACCCAGCTACAAACGTGTTGATTATGTTGGCCAGTAAAGACTTTAACAGAATAAAGAATTATCTCCAAAGCCATGGGAAATGGGCTACACGTTCCTAGTAAACCAATCAGGGATAGTTAGGGATGATTTAATCATGCATTTGACATCACAACTTATGTAAATTATTCTTTGGGCAGTCACGCAAGTCTAGAAGCTTCCACAATATTGTATGTTATCTATAAAAGAAGGGTCACTTCCTGTATATGACGAGATGCTGGTCAGTTTGTCAGACAAAGGGCACCCAGTACCCAGCATCTCCCGAGAACACTTATATTGACTAATAAAAATACATTATACTTTTTACTGAGTCTAAGTGTTCTTGTGTCCCTGGCCATAAGCATAGAGTGAGCTTTACAGTCTCCAACTTAGGCAGGAACTTAGGGCGGGTCATAAGACCACCTTGTCGTGATAAAATTTAGTATAAGATAGATAGGTCACTAAGGCCTGGAGCTAGCTGACCCTGTGCTCTGAAGTGACTGTCACCAAAATTATGACCTTCCAGGTCAGGTATTCCAGGTCACAGGTGTACAGCAGCTCAAAAGGAGCTTTCATCAGCTAACACTACACTGAGGTCCCAAGACAAAGTGGAAGGCCTTAGGGGAGGCTTCAGTTGAAGCAGGCCCCACATGAAACGTACAACTATAGGCTGTACAGAGATGGGCGTACAATCTTCATCACAGTGGTATGCGCCAATTTCACTAAGATGAACTCTGACGGAGTTGGTTTTTAAGCCAGTCTCCGAAAGGTGTACAAGGTAAACAAGGAATTTTTCTATAGGGCAGGAGAATGGATCTAGGGCCTTCTGCTCCTACCACATGGAAAACCTCCTCCACTTCAGTCCATAGGACTTTCTAGTGGAAGGCTTTCTAGAAGCCACCAGGACCCAAGACACATCCTCAGCTGCAGGATTAACCTCTTACCATCCAGTCTGTGAATGAAAGGGCCTGGAGGTTGGGATGTCACAGCCTGCCCTGATCTTGCATGATGAGATCTGGAGAAGTCCCCACACTTATCGGTTTCCGGATGAACAACTCCAGCAGGAGTGGAAACCAGACCTGTCTAGGCCAATGAGGAGCTATGAGGATCATAGTCTCTCTCTTCTCATGAAGCTTCAAGAGAGTCTTCACCACTAAGGGAATCGGAGGATATATGTTCAGAAGTCCCTTGTCCCAATGATGGGCAAGGGTGTTCTTAGCTGGTTTGACATCTGACCTATACAGGGAACAGAATCGAGTCACCTTCCTGTTGCAGGAGGAATCAAACAGATCAACGTCCAGGCTCCCCCAGAGGCAGAATATCCAATTTGCTGCTCCCTGGTCTAGGGACCACTCGTGGGGTCTGAAGGCTTGACTCGGACTATCTGCTACTACATTCTCTGTTCCTGACAGGTACAAGGCTCTGAGCACCATCCCTTGGGATAGGGTCAAGACCAGATATGGACTGCTTCCTGACACAGGAGGTACGATCCTATGCCTCCCTGCTTGTTGACATACTACATAGCTACTTGGTTGTCGGTCTGGATCAGGACAACTTTGTTGGGCAGCTGATTTCTGAAAGCCTATAGTGCATACTTCATTGCCCAAAGCTCCAGGAAGCTGATCTGTGAAGAACATTCCTGAGTGGACCACAGTCCCTGGATGCTGAGCCCATATACATGAGCTCCCCACCCCAGGGTGGAAGCATTTGTGTTTAGCACAATTTGAGTAGGGAGACTCTGAAAGGAAATCCTCCGTTCCAGATTGGAAAGTATCCGCCACCAGGACAAGGAATCCTTGAGAGATGGGATGACGTGGATGCACTTCTGGAGGCCCTGAGTGGCTTGGCCCCACTGTGACCTCAGGGTCCATTGGGTTCTTTGCATGTGCAAGCATGCCAAGGGAGTGACATGGACGGTCATGGCCATGTGGCCCAACAGTCTCAACATGTGCCAGGCTGACACCTGCTTGCTCTGTTGCATTTCTGCCACAATGGTTACCAAAGCAACGACCCTCTAGTGCAGCAGAAAGGCCCTGGCTTGAGATGTGTTTAGCAGGGCTCTAATGATTTCCATTTGAGGTGACAGACTGAGATGGGACTTTAGGTAGTTGAAAATGAACCCTAGTGACTCCAATACCTGAATGGTCAAGCGCATGGAAAGGTGGCCCCTGTCTGATATGTGATCTTCACCAGCCAATCATCCAGATACAGGAAAACATGTACTCCCAGTCTGCAGAAGTGCTCCACCACCACAGCCAGGCATTTCCTGAAGACCCGTGGGGCCGACATGAGCCTGAATGGCAACACTCAGTATTGGAAGTGATGTTTTCCCACCACAAATTGGAGATACTTCCTGTGATCAGGGAAGATCTTGATATGGGTGTATGTGTCCTTTAGGTCGAGGGAGCATAACTAGTCCCCTTTTTGCAAAAGGGGGATCAAGGTGCCCAGGAAAACTATCTTGAAATTTTCCTTTCTTAGAAACATGTTCAAGGCCCTCAGGTCTAGGATGGCATGAATTCCTCCTGTTTTCTTTGATTACAGGAAGTATCTGGAGTAGAATCTCTGCCACCTTTGTCCTGGTGGTATGAGCTCGACCGCTCTGGCCATTAAAGGGGAGGAAAGCTCTGCTTGTAGTACTTACTGATGTGCTTCCAATATGAGCATGAAAGTCTATGTCCAGAGGTTCAAGCACCAGTGGAACTGGATGGAGGACTACAGGACTTGGCATCTCCACTGGCCTCGGCGGAGCTTCCTCCTTCTTAGAACTGGCGACAACCGTCGTATCATTAGGGGGAGGCCTCAGTGCTCTGCCGAACACCAGTTCTACCTTGAAAACCGATGCCAACAGGGTTAGCAACTCACTGATGAACATACTGAGCTTCTCAAGAAGCAGTACGAAGATGGGCAGAACTAGATCCGGTGCCCTCGGTGCCACAGGACCAAAACCCTGCAGCACCTGCTATACCACCAGTTGGAGACACTCCAGCTCCTCCTTGAGCATTGCCAATGCCAACAACAACAGGGAGGAAGGAGGGGTGGCTAGATCTTCCTCGTACCTGCAAGAGAGATCGTAAACTGGCACCATGACCGGTGGAGACCGATATGGACCCCAAGCATCAATGGAGGCTGAGTGCTCCTCACCACGGGGTCGCTTCATGGGCATCACAGCAAAAGCCAGTGCATACCCATGCCTGGTATCATACATCGACAGGGAAGGATGATGATGCTTCTTGGTATTTCCACAATGCTCGGACTGGTCCTTCCCCAGTGCTGATGTGAAGGATGATGAACCCAGCACCCTCAACCCAGAAGAGATCAGCAATGGTCGGTCTCTGGTGCCCTTATACACCAGCGACATCAACGGAACTGATGGTCCTGCCGTTGTCGATGTCAAGGTATCCACTGGTGCGGCTCTGAGTTCCTCCGATGCCAATGCCGCCGATGCTGATGGCTTGGACTTCTTCGACCTGAAGAGGTGGTCCATCTCGTCGAGTTGAAACCGACGTCCTTTTAGGGTCATCTGGGCATACAAGCAGCATCCCTGGACATCATGTGATGCCCTCAGTCAGAGGATGCAAACATCATGAGGATTGATGATCAACCTAATCCTCAGGCAGTGGGGGCATTGGTGGAAACAAGACGTGGCCATGATGGGGCGAAACAAAAGGGTAGAAGGACGGAACAATGGCGGTGGGCGTCGATTCCAGATGGGCACCGAGGCATTGCCATTACGGAGGGAATTGATCGTGAAAAGAAATTTATAAGAACGCTGAAAACCCTGACTGGGGGCAATATGGAGAGGCACCGAGAGAGACCCAGCGATGGTCTGAAGAAAAAGATAGCGAAAAAAACAAACGCAAAAAATGAAGTTTTCCATAAGTCAAAAAGCCAACATTTTAGAGCTCAATCAAACCGCAATGGTCACGGTTCCATGGAAAAAAGAGACTGAAGAGGGACCCCCACATGGACGTGATGTCTGGGCATACCGGGCATGCTCAGTTTGCCTCGTCAAACTTTCCAGAAACTTTAACATAAGTTTTCCGCATCAGGCTCCATCTGATGAAGTCACCCATGTGTGAGGACTACCATCCTGCTTGTCCTTAGAGAAAAGACTAGAATTTAGATAAAATAAGAAAAGCATAGTTGCTTACCTGTAACAGGTGTTCTCACAGGATAGCAGGATGGTAGTCCTCACATATGGGTGAAATCATCAGGATGGAGCCCAATCATAGAACACTTTTGTCAAAGTTTCTAGAACTTTGACTGGCACCTACTGGGCATGCCCAGCATGGCACTAACCCTGCATCCAGCAGGGGTCCCCCTTCAGTCTCGTGTATAGCAAGAAGTACATGTGAAAAATAAAATAACAAATCACAAGCGAACCCAACTCCGCGAGGTGGCGGGCGGGTTTCGTGATGACTAACATCCTGCTGTCCTGTGAGAACACTTGTTACAGGTAAGCAACTCTGCTTTCTCACAGGACAAGCAGGATGGTAGTCCTCACATATGGGTGAGTAGCGAGCTGAGGATGCCTGAGCAATGCACCAAATTCACCCAAAGACGTGCAACAGGCACAACAACAGGGGTGGATTTGGGTAGGAGGGCATCCTGAAAACCCTGAACGGGTCACTGGTAGGAAGTTGGGTAGTTAAGCTGAGAATAAGTTTCAAAGGATAGACTGGCCAAAAATGGAATCTTGCAGGCCAGCCTTATCCAAGCAATAATGGGCTGCGAAGGTATGGAGAGAGCTCCAGGTCACAGCCTTACATATATCAATAAGTGGCACCAAACGAAGATGAGCCACTAAGGTTGCCCGGCCCTAACAGAGTGTGCTTTCACATGGTCTTGTAGCGGAATGCCTGTTTGCTGGTGGCAAAAACAGATACAGTCCGCCAACCAGGAGGAAAGGGTATGTTTTTCCACTGGATTTCCCAATTTGATGTTATCGAAAGAAACAAATAATTGAGAGGACTTCCTGTGGGCTCATGTGTGCTCCAGATAAAAGGCTAGGGCACGTTTGCAGTCCAGGAAATGTAGCGCCTTTTCCCCTGGGTTTGAATGGGGCCTTGGAAAGAAAGTAGGTAAGATGATGGATTGATTAAAATGAAATTCCGACACTATCTTTCGTAAAAACGTAGGGTATGTACAGAGGACCACTCTGTCATGTATGAATTTTAATGTAAGCTGGGTAGGTGACTAATGCCTGCTCACTAACTCTGCGAGCGGATGTTATAGCGAGAAGAAAAATTACTTTCCAGGTGAGATAGTAGAGATCGCAGGAGTGGAGAGGCTCATACGGAGGTTTCAAGAGCCGCCCTAAGACCACGTTAAGGTTCCAAGTGGGGGCCGGAGGGCACAGTGGAGGTTTCAGGTGGAGCAAACCTCTCATGAAGCGTGTGACTAAGGGCTGTGCTGAAATAGAGACATCTCCTACTCCGATGTGGAAAGCGGCTACCGCACTGGCATGCACTCTTATAGAGGAAGTTTTAAGGCCTGATTCTGACAGATGCCAGAGATAGTCCAGAAACTTTGCAGTGGAACAAGTGAAGGGGTCTATGGACATGGACGTGCACCAGACCGTAAACCTTTTCCACTTAGAACGATAAGAGTGTCTCGTGGACGGCTTTCGTGAAGCTACCAGGGCTCAGTATACCAACTCCGAAAGGTTAAGCGTTTGAAGTATTAACCTTTCAACATCCAGGCCGATAGGGATAGGGCCTGGAGTTTGGGGTGGCGAAGGCACCCGTCGTTCTAAGTTATCAAAAGTGGATCCTCTCCTAGTGGGATGCGCCGGCGAACCGTTAGGTCCTGGAGGATTGGGAACCAGACTTGGCATGGCCAGTGAGGGGCTTTCAGAATCATTAAGCCCTTGTCCCTTCCTAACTTCATGAGAGTCTTCTATATGAGTGGAAGTGGGGGTACGCGTAGAGGAGACCGCTGGACCATGAGAGGGCGAAAGCGTCCCTCGGCTGTGAGTGGCGGTTGCGAGTGAGGGGGCAGAAGTTTTTTATTTTGCGGTTGTGGATGGATGCAAAGCAGTCTATTTGTGGATACTCCCAACGTTGGAAGATGGTGTTTGCTACCTTGGGGTTGAGAGACCATTCGTGCGGATGGAAGGTTCAACTCAACTTGTCCGCTAGAACATTGTCCACGCCCGCCAACTAGGTCGCTCTGAGGTACATCGAGTGGGAAAGAGTCCACGCCCATATCTGTGCAGCTTCCTGACACAGAAGGTAGGAGCCGTTCCCTCTTGCTTGTTGATGTACTACATCGCCACCTGGTTGTCGGTCTGAATCAGGATGGCCTTGTTTGAGAGGCAATCATGAAAAACTCTGAGGGCATATCTGATCGCCCGAAGCTAAAGGAAATTTATCTGATGTTTGGCTTCCTCTGGAGACCAGGTTCCCTGAGTCTGGAGGCCGTCAATATGAGCACCCCAACCTAGGTTGAAGGCGTCCGTATGTCAGGATAATTTGAGGTTCTGGAATTTGAAAGGGAAGGCCTTGAAGATTGGGGAGCCGCATCCACCAGGCCAGCGACATGCGGAGCTGCTTGGTAACGTGGAGAATGCAGGACATTGAATGATAAGCCTGAACCCACTGGGACTTCAGAGTCCACTGCATGACTCTCATGGCGAGGTGTGCCATTGGAGTGACATGTACAGAGGATGCCATGTGACCCAGAAAAATGAGGAAATGACGAGCGGTCATGTAATCTCGATCCTGGAAGCACTGCACTAGGGACATGAGAGTATGAGCTCGATCCTAAGGGAGGAATGCTTTCGCCTGCATGGTGTCCAGGTTGGCTCCTATGAAGGATAGGGCTTGAGTTGGAACTAGGCTGGATGGGATAGTTGATCAGAAACCCGAGAGACAGCAATGTATGGAGAGTTAGACGTAAGGAGGCTAGTGCGTCCTTTTGAGTTGGAGCCCTTATCAGCCAATCGTTGAGATAAGGGTAGACATTGATGCCCTGACACCTCAGGTAGGCCGCGACCACTACAAGGCACTTGGTAAAGACTTGAGGTGTGGATGCTAGGCCGAAGGGCAGTACCCAGTACTGGAAGTGCCTGGGGCCGATTAGAAATCGAAGGAATTTGTGGTGAGACGGAGTGATCGAGATGTGTGTGTACGCGTCCTGAAGATCCAGAGAACAAAGCCAATCTCCTCTTTGCAGAAGAGGAAGTAGAGAGCCCAAGGTTAACATCCTGAACTTTTCCTTCTGTAGATACTTGTTTAAGGCACGGAGGTCCAGGATTGGATAAATGCCTCCTGACTTTCTGGAATGAGGAAATACTGGGAATAGAACCCCTGCCCCTGCTGGGAGAGGGGCACTGGGTCTATCGCCGGGATTTCAGGAGGCCACTCCTCCAGAAGAGAGGAGTGGTCGGATGATCCTCACGTCAGTCGAGGTGGGGAGTCTGCTGGTACAGACAGGAAATTGAGGTGGTAACCTTGAGTTAGTACAGCAAGTACCCACTGATCTGAAGTGATCGTGTGCCATATGTTGGTGAAGTGGCACAACTGACCACGGACGGGTACGAATGGTAGAGGAGGTTGGCTTATGCTCTCCAGCGAGGAGTCAAAATCCAGCAGCTGGGCCCGGTGGAAGAGCTGGCTGAGTTTTCTGAGGCCTGGATAGTCTGGCCTGACCCTTCTGATAAGGTATGGAGGGGCGACCTCGAGTAGCAGGAGGATAATATCTCTGTGGCTTGAAGGACGGCCGCTTAGAGTCTCTTCGGAATGTCCTTTTAGAGGTGGATGGAAAATCAGAAGGCACCGACGAAAGCTGGCGTAGCGACTCGTGGTGTTCTTTGAGCTGTGCTAAAGTCTCCTGGATTTTGTCCCCGAAGAGATTATCTTCAGCGCAGGGCAGGTCAGCCAAACGGTCCTGTACTTCTGGTCTTAAGTCAGAGGACTTCAGCCTAGCCCATCTTCGTGCACTAATCCCCGCTGCGGACACCCTAGAAGCAGTGTCAAAAATGTCATAGGCAGCATGGACCTCATGCTTGCCAGCATTTAGACCCTTCTGAGCCAAGGTATTGAGTTGTTCCTGAAGCTGATCGGGTAAAGACTCAGAAAACTCCTGGATCTTTTTAAATAGGTCCCTGTTATACCGGGTCATGTATAACTAGTAGGAAGCAATGCGAGAAATAAGCATTGAGCCATGGAAAACATGATGGCCAAATGCATCCAGGGACCTCTGCGTTTTTCTGGGCTGATTCTACAACCACAGAATGGTGATCCAGCTGTGGTTTTTGGAAACCAGGGGCGGTCTGTACCAGGTAGGTGGCATTTGTTTTTCGATTCACCGGTGGTACAGATCCTGGATGCTCCCAATTCCTTTTCAACAAGTCTAGGAGAACTTCATGAACGGGTATGGACATGATCTCCTTGGGTGCATCTATGAATTGGAGCACTTCCAGCATCTTGTATCTGGAGTCCTCTTCCGTCCAAAGTTGGAATGGTATGGCTTCAGACATTTCCTTTATAAAATTAATAAAGGACAGGTCCTCTGGAGGAGAACGTCTTCTCTCCTCAGGGGAAGATGGCTCTGAAGATAGATCATCAGAATCCTGGGAAGAATCAACGGTCCAAGGTTCGTAAGGCTGATCACCTGCTCCCATAGGATATCCAGAGGGAAGTAATAGTGCTATTCCTGAAGGATCAGGTCTAGGCACTGACGGCATCGATGGAGGCACAGATTGAGGACAATGTGGTATCGATGGTATCGGTGACCTCGATGGGCGAGTCGGTGGCAAGATCCCAGACGGCTCGGGCATAGGTTCCGGCCTCAGTGCTTCCTCATCGTCCGATGACAAAGGAATCAGGGTTAAGGCGTTGGACATACCGGTATCCTCGGTTCCACCGGTGGAAGGGCACCGATCAACGCATCCAGCCTGCCGAGTAGTGGTGCGAGCACCGTGGGAATTGGGTAGGCGACTGGAGCTGGCATCGGTGCTGGCGTCGATGGAGGCTGGAAGCCTTGCAGTGCCTTTCCAATGGCCTCTTGGATCATACGATCCAATTCCTCATGGAAGCCTGGGGCATGGAACCCCAGCTCCGGAGTAGGAGGCAGAACTGGCATAGCCGGAGGGTCCACCGGTAAAAATGGAGTCGCGGCTCCCTGCAGCAATGAAGGTGGGGAAAACCTCAGTGACCCAGTCACAGAGGAGGATGGGGCCTTCTCTGGACGGGATTTCTTTGTCGGTGGCCCTGTCGATGCCAATGCCGAGGGCTTGCCAGGATCAGCAGACTGAGCCTTCCAATGACAGTATCGACGCTTTTCACGATGTTCTCCTCGGTCCTTCTCCGGAGCCGAAGAGGAAGAAGTCGATGCCTTCAGAGTAGTTGGTGCCAGGTGGACAGCACCGGTGTCTCGCTGCTGACGAGAGGTCATTGGCACCAGCTCAGATGATTTCGAAGTGCTCGATGAAGTCGGTGGCTTTGCCTGAAAAAGAATCTCCGTCTTCTCTGAGTGGGCCTTACGGCCCTTCGGTGTCATTTGGGCACATTTGGTGCAAGTTAAGATGTTGTGGTCTGACCCCAAACACAACACACAGACCCTATACGGGTCTGTGATGGACATAGTCCGAGGACAATCGGGGCACCGAAGAAAACCCGACGCCATGGCTTCGACAAAAATTTAGCTGCAGAGTGGTCGATGGTCAGTAGGCCCCGAAAGGAAAACTCAATGAGAACCAACCACAAATGAGGGTAAAGCCTTACCTTACGACTGCGGACTACGGAATCGATAGGGGATCTCCTATGGGTAGAATTTTTTTGAAATTTTAGAAATAAGTTCAGTGAGGAAAATTCCTGTCAGGAATCTCTAGACAGCTCCTTAACCCGTGTGGCTACTGCTGCGCGGAAAAAAAGAGACTGAAGGGGGACCCCTGCTGGATGCAGGGTTAGTGCCATGCTGGGCATGCCCAGTAGGTGCCAGTCAAAGTTCTAGAAACTTTGACAAAAGTGTTCCGTGATTGGGCTCCATCCTGATGATTTCACCCATATGTGAGGACTACCATCCTGCTTGTCCTGTGAGAATATAAAAAATATAAAAAATAAAGAATATAAAAAATATCTCCAATGTATCAATGAAGCTTGTGGCAGGCTGCATATGAGACATGAAGCATCCGTAATAATGCCCACTTTTTTTGCTCTGGCCGATGAAAAAATAGTTCTGTGGAAGATTCATTGCTGCAATTCACGAAGACTTATGTTAGTCGTCATCTTAAATATGGAAGAATAAGAGTGTCTGAGCATATTCTTGTTAAGATCTTCAGCACAGTCGAGCAACAGAGAAGGGAATACATGAAACAATTGTGCTGAATTGTAAAATGTGTACATAGAAGAAAGATTACCAGTCTGAGCTTTGAAACTTTTGAACAGAGCTCAATAAAAGATAATTGCAAAAATATCTCCAATGTCATTCCAACAAACAAACAAAATATATATATATATTTATGAATCAAAACAAATGCACCTATTTAATACAAAAATGATTTCAAAATCAACATCAGAGAGAAATGTAAATATTCGATAAAGAACACTGTATCTGGATCAATGCAAGCACCTAATAGTGTATGTCAAAATGGTGTTTGAGAAACCAGGGCACTCACAGCTGATAGATAAAATGGCATGAAAGGATCATGTGGTATGAGAACAGGAGTGGTTCAGAAGACTGACCACTGTATGTCTTGATTCAAACCTGTTTGAGCAAGAGTTTGTAATGAAAAGATCCAATGCTTTTCATGTGGCAATAGAAATTTGTTTAATCACTTCCCTAGTGATTTGCCAGATTTTATCGATCACAGAGAATCTTAAATCAAAGACCTCTTTTTGTGCCATTTACCAATGTGATACCAAAGGGGCATTTTCATTCTGTTGGTGAATATTTCTGCAATGTTTGAATATAAAGGTCCTCAAAGTGTTTTACCCATATATAAGAGATTTCATGGACACATAACCACATACACCACACCTGCAGAACCACAAGTGGAAGTAAAATGTAAGCGATATATTTAGTATGAAATAGGATGGATAAAAAATGATATACTTAGAGACAATTCACATACATGATTTCAAGGTTGATGTCCTGAAGAAGTTGATGGTATACAATTTGAAAGTATATCAGAGGTGAGTAATATATCACCAAATATATCATGCCCTCTGTTTTGTTTATTTGTTGGAATGACTTTGGGGTGAGTTTTTATATTTATTTTATCTAAATTCTAGTCTTATTCCTCCAGACGAAGCCACCCGGCAAAACATGACAATGTCAGGGGACTTAATCTGTATACCTTATTGTCTGAAGCAAAAGAATGATTCTGAAGAATAATTGTCTGAATCATTATGTTTGAACTGTTTGGTCTGCTCTGGAGCATCATTACCTTCTAAAAATAAATTAAAGTTGATTTGAATTATTTTGACCTTTTACAATTTTTTCCTCACAGTTTTTGCTTTAGAGATTGTATATTCTTATGTAAGTTCATATGTATCCACTTGAACTTTTAAGCTTATAATTAAATTAATGCAGTGGAGATATACCTCAAATACATATCTAACAGTGCATCTACTCTTTAATTTTACTTCCAGGAGCTGTTGAGTTTTCTGCTGTAGAATATTTCTGAATAGATACAGACTGACCAGGTCTCTCATCTCCTACCTTTGTGACAAGTTGCATATCTGTATGACCTCCTGTACGACTCACTCTCGTAGCTTGTTTGCTAAGGTGAAAATCATGACTGTTCAACCTTATTTGACTACTAGATCCTTCCGAAGGATTGTTATCAGGCAGACTTCTATCTCCAATCTCTCAACTCATTTCTAGAGGCCATGCTTCCCTACATGCCTAAATAAATCCATTACTTCTGCATTGAGCAGGAAATATGATAGCTCACGAAAGGGTTTCTATGAGATATATCAACTCCCAAGTTTCATTTTGGCTATTGATTGCACTCATGAGCATAGTTCCTTCTAGGAGGCAGGAAGTCATCTACTGGAACTATAAGAAAGCAGAGCTGCTTACCTGTAACAGGTTTTCTTCCAGGACAGCAGGATGTAGTCTTCACATATGGGTGACGTCACTGGATGGAGAACTATCACGGAAAACATTTTTGTCAAAGTTTCTAGAACTTTTGACTGGCACACTGAGCTTGCCCAGCATGCAAAGATCCCTGCAGCCACAGGGATCTCCCTTTAGTCTCATTTTTAGCAAAAGATGCAAACAAAAAATAAAATAATAAAACGTTTTGGACCCAACTCCGCAGGGTGGTGGGTAGGTTTTGTGAGGACTACATTCTGCTGTCCTGGGAGAACACATGTTACAGGTAAGAACATAAGAACATGCCATGCTGGGTCAAACTAAGGGTCCATCAAGCCCAGCATCCTGTTTCCAACAGTGGCCAATCCAGGCCATAAGAACCTGGCAAGTACCCAAAAACTAAGTCTATTCCATGTTACTGTTGCTAGTAATAGCAGTGGCTATTTTCTAAGTCAACTTAATTAATAGCAGGTAATGGACTTCTCCTCCAAGAACTTATCCAATCCTTTCTTAAACACAGCTATAGTAACTGCATTAACCACATCCTCTGGCAACAAATTCCAGAGTTTAATTGTGCGTTGAGTGAAAAAGAACTTTATCCGATTAGTTTTAAATGTGCCACATGCTAACTTCATGGAGTGTCCCCTAGTCTTTCTATTATCTGAAAGAGTAAATAACCGATTCGCATCTACCCGTTCTAGACCTCTCATGATTTTAAACACCTGTATCGTATCCCCCCTCAGCTGTCTTTTCTCCAAGCTGAAAAGTCCTAACCTCTTTAGTCTTTCCTCATAGGGGAGCTGTTCCATTTCCCTTATCATTTTGGTCACCCTTCTCTGTACCTTCTCCATCACAATTATATCTTTTTTGTGATGTGGCAACCAGAATTGTACATAGTATTCAAGGTGCGGTCTCACCATGGAGCGATACAGAGGCATTATGACATTTTCCGTTTATTCACCATTCCTTTTCTAATAACTCCCAATATTCTGTTTGCTTTTTTGACTGCCGCAGCACACTGAACCGACAATTTCAATGTGTTATCCTCCATGACGCCTAGATCTCTTTCTTGGGTAGTAGCACCAAATATGGAACCTAACATTGTGTATCTATACCATGGGTTATTTTTCCCTATATGCATCACCTTGCACTTATCCACATTAAATTTCATCTGCCATTTTGATGCCCAATTTTCCAGTCTCACAAGGTCTTTCTGCAATTTATCACAATCTGTTTGTGATTTAACTACGCTGAACAATTTTGTATGATCTGCAAATTTGATTACCTCATTCGTCGTATTTCTTTCCAGATCATTTATAAATATATTGAATAGTAAGGGTCCCAATACAGATCCCTGAGGTACTCCACTGCCCACTCCCTTCCACTGAGAAAATTGTCCATTTAATCCTACTCTCTGTTTCCTGTTTTTTAGCCAGTTTGTAATCCACAAAAGGACATTGCCACCTATCCCATGACTTTTTACTTTTCCTAGAAGCCTCTCATGAGGAACTTTGTCAAACGCCTTCTGAAAATCCAAGTACACTACATATACGGGTTCACCTTTATCCACATGTTTATTAACTCCTTCAAAAAAGTGAAGCAGATTTGTGAGGCAAGACTTGCCTTGGGTAAAGCCATGCTGACTTTGTTCCATTAAACCATGTCTTTCTATATGTTCTGTGATTTTGATGTTTAGAACACTTTCCCGGATCGCCCCTGGAGCCCTTTTTAAATATTGGGGTTACATTAGCTATCCTCCAGTCTTCAGGTACAATGGATGATTTTAATGATAGGTTATAAATTTTTACTAATAGGTCTGAAATTTCATTTTTGAGCTCCTTCAGAATCTCTGGGGTGTATACCATCCAGTCCAGGTGATTTACTACTCTTCAGTTTGACAATCAGGCCTACTACATCTTCAAGGTTTACCGTGATTTGGTTCAATCAATCTGAATCATTACCCATGCAAACCTTCTCCAGTACAGGTACCTCCCCAATATCCTCTTCAGTAAACACCAAAGCAAAGAAATAATTTAATCTTTCCGTGAGGGCCTTATCTTCTCTAAGTGCCCCTTTTACCCCTCGATCATTTAACGGTCCAACTGGCTCCCTCACAGGCTTTCTGCTTCGGATATATTTTAAAAAGATTTTACTGTGCGTTTTTGCCTCTACAGTCAACTTTTTTTCAAATTCTCTCTTAGCCTGTCTTATCAATGTCTTACATTTAACTTGCCAACGCATATGCATTATCCTATTTTCTTCTGTTAGATCCTTCTTCCAATTTTTGAAGGATGTTTTTTGGCTAAAATAGCCTCTTTCACCTCACCTTTTAACCATGACGGTAATCGTTTTGCCTTCCTTCTACCTTTCTTAATGCATGGGATACATCTGGACTGCGCCTCTAAGATTGTATTTTTAAACAATGTCCATGCCTGTTGAACACTTTTAACCTTTGCAGCTGCACCTTTCAGTTTTTTTCCAACTATTTTCCTCATTTTATCAAAGTTCCCCTTTGAAAGTTTAGCACGAGAGCCGTGGATTTGCTTACTGTCCCCCTTCCAGTCATTAATTCAAATTTGGTCATATTATGATCACTATTTCCAAGTGGCCCCACCACTGTTACCTCTCTCACCAAATCCTGTGCTCCACTGAGAATTAAATCTAAAATTGCTCCCTCTCTTGTCGGTTCCTGAACCAATTGCTCCATAAAAATGTCATTTATTCCATCTATGAACTTTATATCTCTAGCATGTACCGATGACACATTTACCCAGTCAATATTGGGGTAATTGAAGTCTCCCATTATTATCACACTACCAATTTGGTTAGCTTCCCAAATTTCTCTTAGCATTTCACTGTCAGTCTCACCATCTTGACCAGGTGGACGGTAGTATACTATCACTACAGTCTTCCCCGACACACAAGGGATTTCTACCCATAAAGATTCAATTGTGCATTTAGTCACATGCAGGATTTTTATCCTGTTGGACTCTATGCCATCCCGGACATAAAGCGCCACACCACCTCCCTGGTGCTCCTCTCTGTCATTGTGATATAATTTGTACCCTGGTATAGCACTGTCCCATTGGTTGTCCTCCTTTCACCATGTCTCTGAGATGCCAATTAAGTCTATGTCATCATTCACTGCTATACATTCTAATTCTCCCATCTTACTTCTTAGTCTCCTGGCATTAGCATACAAACATTTCAAAGTTTGTTTTTTGTTTGTATTTTCATTCTGCTTTTTAATTGATAGGGATAAGTTAGAATTTTTTAGCTCAGGTGAGTTTTTAGTTACATGCACTTGGACTACCTTTCTTATTATTGGAACCTCACTGTCGGGATGCCCTAAGTCTAATGCATCATTAGTATCCTTTGAAGATACCTCTTTCCGAACCATGTGCTGCTGAGTGACTGTCAGCTTTCCCCTTTGTTCTAGTTTAAAAGCTGCTCCTGTTATAGTGGACCCTTGGTCCGGAGCGAGAAGTCACTCACCTGGGGAATCTGGTGCCTTTCGTCTCCGGAAGGTGGAATCTGGTGCAGGTCCAACAGCGAGTAACCAGGAACAAAGTCCGAATCCAGGTCTAGGCAGGCAGCAGGCAAGGCAAAGTCCAAGTTCGTTCCAGGTCTAGGCAGGCAGCAGACAAAGGCAGGGTCCGAGGGCGTTCCGGGTCTAGGCAGGCAGCAGGCAAAGGCAAAGTCCGAGGTCGATCCGGGTCGAGGCAGGCAGCAGGCAAAGGCAGGGTCCGAGGGCGTTCCGGGTCTAGGCAGGCAGCAAGCAAAGGCAGGGTCCGAGGTCGATCCGGGTCAAGGCAGGCAGCAGGAAAAGGCAGGGTCCGAGGGCGTTCCGGGTCAAGGCAGGCAGCAGGCAAAGGCAGGGTCCGAGGTCGATCCGGGTCAAGGCAGGCAGCAGGCAAAGGCAGGGTCCGAGGGCGTTCCGGGTCAAGGCAGGCAGCAGGCAAAGGCAGGGTCAACGGCAGAGGTCCATCACAGCACGGGAGACAAGCAAGGCAGGAACCTGTTGAAAGGCAATCAGCTGCTCGCAGCGTTGCCCTTAAATCCCCCGCCTAGGCTGACGTCATCTTCCGGGGACGGCCTCTCCTCCGTGTCTCAACCCCTATAAGGGGCGAGGCTAACCCTGTGCCGGCCGATGTTGCTCCCCGGGAGGGCACCATCTTGGAGCCGCGGCCAGAGCGCTGCAGCCCGCGCGTGGAACAAGTCGGAGCGGACCCGCTGGAGAAGGTAGGGGGCCTGAGTTGCGCAGGAACGCGATCGGGTAGCATAACAGTACCCCCCGTCTTACGCCCCCTCCGGGAAGGACCTGGCATCTCCGGGTGCGTGAGATGAAAGTGATGAAGCAAAGACTTATCCAAGATGTGAGACATCGGCTCCCAGGAGTTTTCCTCCGGGCCGAAACCCTCCCAGGCGATCAAATACTCCCATCTCCTATGATGTCTACGGCAATCAAGAACCTGACGAACTTGATAGATGGCATCCTCCTCGGACTCAATGGTGAAGCTTGGCGAGGAGTAGCATGGAACGGTGAAGTAACCAAAGGCTTCAAAAGGGACACATGAAAAGAGTCGTGAATCCGAAGGCAACGGGGAAGACGAAGCCGGTAGGTAACCGGTCCCAGACGTTCACAGATGAGGAAGGGACCAATATACCTGGGAGCGAGCTGCATGGAAGGGACCCGGAGGCGTAAATGACGGGTGGAAAGCCACACCCTGTCTCCCGAAAGGAATTGCGGAGCAGGACGGCGATGCTTATCCGCCATCCGCTTAGCAGACTCAGCCGCTTTGTGAAGGCGTGCAGTCGTGGCCTCCCACAGGTCATGAAGATTCTGGGCCGAAAGCTGAGCCGCAGGAGAAGCAACCGTAATAGGCAACGGAAGAGGAGGTCGGGGCTGCTTCCCAAACACGATCTGGAATGGTGATTGCCCAGTAGCCGAATGCACATGTGAGTTGTGGGAAAACTCGGCCCACGGTAAGAGACCGGCCCAATCATCCTGACGATGGTTCACAAAAAGGCGTAAAAACAATTTTAAACCCCTGTTGACCCGTTCAGCCTGACCATTTCCTTGCGGGTGGAAGGCAGTGGTAAAGTCCAGATGAATACCGAACTTTTTGCAAAGCGTGCCCCAGTTCCGGGCCGTAAACTGAGGACCCCTGTCCGAGGTGATGTGGAGTGGGAGACCATGAAAACGAAAGACATGTGAAGCAAAGAGGTCCGCCAATTCAGGAGCAGAGGGTAATTTGGGTAACGGGACAAAGTGAGCCATCTTGGAAAAACGGTCAACCACAACCCAAATAACCTGGTTCCCGCCAGAGGCAGGTAAATCAACGACAAAGTCCATAGAGAGGTGAGTCCAGGGCTCGCGAGGAGGAGAAAGGGGTTGAAGGAGCCCCCAAGGTCAACCCGGTAACGGCTTCTGTTGGGCACATTTAGGGCAGGAAGACACATAGGCCCGGACATCCCCTTTCATCTTAGGCCACCAGTAATATCGAGCCAAGAGTTCCCAGGTACGTTTACACCCAGGGTGTCCAGCCGCCAGAGAGTCATGGGCCCAAGACAGTACTTTGGGGCGTAATCGGAGAGGTACAACCATCCTCCCAGAAGGTACGGTGCCGGTGGCCGCTAGTAGCAGTTTGGCGGGATCGATAATGTGATTCAGAGTCTCTGGGCGATCCTCCACCTCGAAAGAGCGAGAGAGAGCATCCGCCCGTCCATTCTTGGTGGCAGGCCGAAAGCGAAGGACGAAATCGAATCGGGAGAAAAACAGTGACCAGCGGGCTTGACGGGGATTGAGTCGTTGAGCCCTGTGAAGATATTCTAGATTTTTATGGTCCGTGTAGACCGTGATGGTGTGTTGCGCTCCTTCCAACCACTGTCTCCATTCGTCAAAAGCCATCTTGATGGCCAGCAACTCTTTATCGCCAATTCCATAATTTTTCTCTGCGGGAGAGAATTTCCGAGAGAAGAAGGAGCAGGGAAACAATACTCCTCGGGCAGAGTGTTGGCTAAGAACAGCGCCAACAGCTACATCAGAAGCATCTACCTCCACGATAAATGGACGACTCGGGTCCGGATGATGTAAGCATGGTTTCTCTAAGAAGGCTGTTTTTAGTTCAGTAAATGCTTGTATGGCCTCCTGGGGCCAACTCTTGGTGTCTGCTCCTTTCCTGGTCAAGGCGGTAATAGGTGCAATGATGTGAGAATAGTGTGGGATAAAGTTCCGATAAAAATTGGAAAACCCCAGGAACCGTTGTATGGCCCGTAGTCCCTTGGGTTGTGGCCAATCCTGAATACAGGCCACTTTCTCTGGGTCCATTTGAAAACCCGTGGTAGACACAATAAATCCCAAGAAAGGTATGGATTGTTTTTCGAAAAGACATTTCTCTAACTTTGCAAACAGGTGATTTTCCCTTAGTCGTTGTAGAACGAGCTTAACATCTCTGCGATGAGTGTCTAAATCCTTAGAATAAATGAGAATATCATCAAGATAAATAATCACTTGTTTATATAACATGTCCCGAAAAACCTCATTCATCAGGTTCTGGAAAACCGCAGGTGCGTTACACAGGCCAAAAGGCATGACCAGATATTCATAATGCCCGTTGCGAGTATTAAAAGCGGTCTTCCACTTGTCCCCGGGCTTGATTCGAATTAAGTTATAGGCTCCACGTAAGTCAAGTTTCGAGAATATCCGGGCACCATGCAATTGATCTAGCAGCTTGGGTATCAAGGGCAACGGGTAACGATCCTTGCGAGTGATAGCATTGAGTCCTCTGTAGTCGATGCAGGGTCTGAGGGACCCGTCCTTCTTTTTGACGAAAAAGAATCCTGCACCAGCAGGAGAAGTGGAAGGTCGAATGAAACCCCGTGCAAGATTTTCTTCAATATAATCAGCCATGGCCTGTGATTCAGGACCCGACAGTGGGTAAGTCCTCCCTCTGGGTGGGATGGTGTTAGGTAGTAGATTAATCGCACAGTCGAATCTACGGTGGCGAGGAAGAATCTCCGCTCTTTCTTTAGAGAAAACATCTGAGAATTTGGAGTATTGATGTGGCAGCCCAATCTCAGTGGCGGTCATCAGTATCACAGGTTGATGAGGCCAGTGAATACAGGCCCTCTGACATTCTGGCCCCCAGGCTGCGATCTGCAGGGTCCTCCAGTCCACGATTGGAGAGTGTCTTTGTAGCCATGGTAGACCCAGAACCACTGGATGAACAGCTTTTTCCAAAATAAAAAAAGATATCTCCTCTCTGTGTAGAATACCAGTGAGAAGCACTATGGGAGTGGTTTTACAGATAACTCGTCCAGGCAAATTCTCCCCTTGGATAGAGGAAATAAACAGCGGAATAGTGCAAGGCTGTGTGGGAATCTGGAGTTGATGAACCAGTTCAGCCAGAATAAAATTCCCTCCTGCTCCGGAGTCAACCAATGCTTGAGTGGTAAATGAACCATGCCCTCCTTGTAACGTAACAGGAACCACAAACTGAGGAGCTGGATCTCCACCTAGGGTCTGCTCCTCAGAGACGCCTAGGATCGGTAGTTTCCCGGACGCTCGGGGCATTGGGCAAGAAGATGACCCTTGTTGCCACAGTATAGGCAAAGGCCCATCCTCCGTCGGCGTTGTTTTTCTTCAAGTGTCAAACGACTCCTACCAAGCTGCATGGGTTCTTCTTTGGACTCAGTAGACACCTCAGTGGTAGCGGGAGCCACTAACGGACGGGAAAAGTGCGGAGCCAAGGGTACCAGGCGGCGAGGAAGTCTGGATTCTTTGGCCCGTTGTTGGATCCTTCGGTCAATGCGACCTGCCAAATCGATAAGTGCGTCTAAGTCCTCCGGGAGGTCACGTCCTGCCAGTTCGTCTTTTATGCGAGGAGACAATCCTTCCAGAAAAATGCCTCGGAGGCAGTCAGATTGCCATCCTAGTTCAGAAGCCAAGGTGCGGAAAGCAATCGCAAAGTCTGCCAAGGTCCCTGACCCTTGACGCAGATTAAGAAGTTCTGATGAGGCAGTAGCAAGTCTTCCAGGTTCGTCGAATACTTGGCGAAAGACGGAAACAAATCTTGTTAGATCATTTAAAATTGAATCTCCTCTCTCCCAAATGGGTGATGCCCAAGCCATTGCTTTCCCGTCCAGTAAGGAGATGATGAAGGAAGTCTTGGTCCGATCATTGGGAAACTGGGTCTCTTGCAAGGAAAAGCGGATGAAGCATTGGTTAAGGAAACCTCGACAATTTTTAGCCTCCCCAGAGAAACGAGGTGGTGCTGGTAAATGCGAAACGGAGGCAAAGTTACTGGGCGGAGGAGGCGGGCGAGCCGCTGCTTCAGCTCCTTGGGGAGCATCCAACCGCCGTATTAATCTGTCCACGGTAGCTGTTAATGCCTCTAAACTCATTTGTTGCTGCTGTTGCTGTTGGCGCTGCTGCATTAATTGTTGAGCAAGACCGGGAATTGCCTGAAGACCGGACAGGTCCACCGGGTCCATGGCCTTTCAATCTGTTATAGTGGACCCTTGGTCCGGAGCGAGAAGTCACCCACCTGGGGAATCTGGTGCCTTTCGTCTCCGGAAGGTGGAATCCGGTGCAGGTCCAACAGCGAGTAACCAGGAACAAAGTCCGAATCCGGGTCTAGGCAGGCAGCAGGCAAGGCAAAGTCCAAGTTCGTTCCGGGTCTAGGCAGGCAGCAGACAAAGGCAGGGTCCGAGGGCGTTCCGGGTCTAGGCAGGCAGCAGGCAAAGGCAAAGTCTGAGGTCGATCCGGGTCGAGGCAGGCAGCAGGCAAAGGCAGGGTCCGAGGGCGTTCCGGGTCAAGGCAGGCAGCAGGCCGTTGACCCTGGTTCAGGAACCAGGGTCAACGGCAGAGGTCCAACACAGCACGGGAGACAAGCAAGGCAGGAACCTGTTGAAAGGCAATCAGCTGCTCGCAGCGTTGCCCTTAAATCCCCCGCCTAGGCTGACGTCATCTTCCAGGGACGGCCTCTCCTCCGTGTCTCAACCCCTATAAGGGGCGGCGGGGCTAACCCTGTGCCGGCCGATGCTGCTCCCCGGGAGGGCGCCATCTTGGAGCCACGGCCAGAGCGCTGCAGCCCGCGCGTGGAACAAGTCGGAGCGGACCCGCTGGAGAAGGTAGGGGGCCCGAGTCGTGCAGGAACACGATCGGGTAGCATAACAGCTCCCTGGTTAAGGTGGAGCCCATCCCTTCAGAAGAGACTCCCCCTTCCCCAAAAGGTTCCCCAGTTCTTAACAAAACTGAATCCCTCTTCCTTGCACCATCGTCTCATCCACGCATTGAGATTCCGGAGCTCTACCTGCCTCTGGTGACCTGCACGTGGAACAGGGAGCATTTCAGAGAATGCTGCCCTGTAGGTTCTGGATTTAAGCTTTCTACCTAAGAGTCTAAATTTGGTTCCCTCCCACATTTTCCTATGTCGTTGGTGCCCACATGTACCATGACAGCTGGTTCCTCCCCAGCACTGTCTAAAATCCTATCTAGGTGATGCTTGTTAATTGAAGCTGAGTTTGCTGTATAAAATGCAACTGTGTTCCTGCAAAAACTAAAGAACTAAATGCAGGGAATTTGCTAAGTAGGCCTAAACGGGGCTGGGTAGCTGTAGCATTTCCATTCCAAAAGCTTATTAAATGTTAGGTTTACAAATGTTCTTATTGTGTAATTGGTATTGTGAGATGAAGAACCTAGTAGCTAAACAAGGTCTTTGATTGCAAGTCTATTGGCCGGGGCAGAGATTAATCGGAGCTAAGCCTGTACATTATAACAAATAGAAGTTGAGTATTTAAATATACATATGACACTGATGGTAAAACGGCAGCTACTCCTAAGTGCTATGGTACTATGATGTCAACTACTAGAATTTAAAGGAAAAGTTATGTGATAAAATCTTATAAAAGGTGACCAGTATGACTTATGTTTTGGGAAAACTGGAAAACTGCACAAAATGAATCAATATAAAGCTGTTTAAAACTCTTAAGTTATGAGTCAATGAGGCTTATTGGGGCTGAAGGGAACAAGGAAGGTATACTGCAGATACAGGCTCAAAGGAAATCCTCACCTGTGTCTAGTTAGGCAGGACCATGCCTTTAGTTTATAAGAGGGTCACTAATATCCTGTAGACCTATGTTAGCCTTTAGGTTCCCTGCTTCTACAATGCACAATTCCCATAAGAGCTACCAAGGTAGAATCAGCTAGAACCAGAGTATTGTGCTGGTAATGGACCCTTGGCCCGAAGTGGGGTTGACGCTACCCATAGGGCAAGCCCCATGGGTCCCCACCATCGAGAGGTGGAGCTGACTAGGAGACGGATGCCAACTGGAGCTTCACCAATACCAGCCCTCGTTCCCCGCAGACTGAGCCCTTGGGTACCAGGGCCGGCTGGTCTTAGGTGGGCCTCCGTGTGATGACTCCCAGTAAATGAGGTGTAAGGGTTGCCGGGAACCAGCAGAAGTATCAAGGGACCGACACAGGTCTGGATGAGGCAGAGATCCAGAGACCCGGGTGCCAATAGGAACAGGGCAAAGACAGAAGGCGCCAAAGTAATAGAGGCCGAAGCCAAAGGCCAAGTCCAAGTAGATACCAAAGGCGTAGTCAAGGCAAGCTGGGGTTAGGGCAGGCGGCTGAGCAAGACCAGGTACTGAGTCAGAGCAGAGCACAGGTCAAAGCCAGAGAGTCAGTCCAGACTGTAGTCCAACATAGCAAGGGTCAAAGCAGAGAATCATTCCTGAGCGTGGTCCAACGTAGTAAGGAAGGACTCAAAAAACAAAGCGGTAATCGGTCGAGGATAGCCACGGATGTGAGAAAGTCTGCTTTGAACTTCAAGGAGACAGCTACAAATTTTTCGGTGAAATGTGCTGTTGTGTGCACTTAATTGCAGCACTCCTTTTTAGACAAACTGTGGATAGAAAGATTTCCCGAGGAACACTGGTCAAAATACGATTGAAAAGTCATTTCCATAATCACACTATAAATAATCAAATCAGCTGATATCTCCAATATTACACATGTGTGCCTGAGAAAACACTCTATAAATTATGCAATTTTAAGAGCCCCTGATGCAGCCGAAAGGGCGAAACTCGGCCAGAGTCGGACAGGCATTGCTGTATTGAATAAATTTTCTTTCCAAGGCATTGGTCTTGTTTTTGTTTTTCCAACGTAGTAAGGGTCAAGCCAGAGAGTCAGTCCTGAGCATGGTCCAATGTAGCAAGGGTCAAAGCCAGAGAATCAATCTAACGAGACTAGGAAGGGACCAAGGTATGGGTCAAGAGCAGGAACCAGGATCAGAGTCAGGTTCAGGAACCAGGTATGATGGGCAATGAGCACACGAACAAATGTGGAGACCTGTTGCCAAGGTAAGGAACTAGTGGGGGGGGGGGGCCCTGCCTTATATACCAGGGCACGATGATGTTATCATCTGGGGCCACGGGCTAGATTCCCACTGCAGCCCCTTTAAGGAATGAGAGGCGCACGTGCGCCTAAGCCAGGGGCTGCAGGAGGCCAGACGTCGGCGTCTCCCCACGGCCCACGTGGGGAGACCTGCAGGGAACTGAGGAGGTCCGCGGAGGAGTCAGAAACAGCCAAGGAGGCAGTAGGTGCTCAGGGGCATAGGCAGCTGTCCACAGCTGCGAGCAAGGATGGTCCAGGTCCGGGAGCAGAGCTGCAAGGGTGAGTAGGCCTGAGCGTGGGCCTACCATGGACGGGATACGCAGCAGTACCCCCCTTTATTCCCCCCTCTTGGAGGCTTGGTTTTGCCTGAATGGGCACGATGAAAACGGAGGAGGAATCCCTTGTCCAAGATGTTATTTTCAGGCTCCCATGAGTTCTCCTCGGGGCTCTTCTCCGGCAGTCAAGGACTTCTTGAATACGATACATGGTATTGGTTTCCGTGGTAGGCTGGGAAGGTTCAGGAGCCTTACGAGAAGGCCACAAGAATACCACCAGCTTGAGCAGAGACACGTAGAAGGAATTATGTATTCCTAAGGTCGGTGGTAACCTGAGCTAGTATGTAACTGACCCAATACGCTGGGTAACGGCGAAAGGGCCAATAAACCTTGGGGGTCAGCAGACTTCTTAGCACCAACGGGTCCCCACCGTCAGGAGGTGGAACTGACTAGGAGACGGAGGCCAACTGGAGCTTCACCAATACCAGCCCTCATTTCCGAAGGGTGAGCCCTGGGGCAGGCTGGTCTTAGGTGGGCCTCCGTGTGATGATTCCCAGTAGATGAGGTGCAAGGGTTGCCGGGAACCAGCAGAGGTATCAACGGACCGACGTAGGTCCAGATGAGGTAGAGATCCAGAGACCTGGGCACCAATAGAAACTAGGCAAAGACAGAGGGCGTCCAAGTAATAGAGGCCAAAGGCCAAGTCCAAGCAGATACCAAAAGCGTAGTCAAGGCAAGCTGGGGTCAGGGCAGGCGGCTGAGCAAGACAAGGTACTGAGTCAGAGCAGAGCATGGGTCAAAGCCAGAGAGTCGGTCCAGAGCGTAGTCCAACGTAGCAAGGGTCAAAGCCAAAGAATCAGTCTGAGCGTGGTCCAACATAGCAAGGGTCAAGCCAGAGAATCAATCCTGAGCGTGGTCCACCGTTGCAAGGGTCAAAGCCAGAGAATCAATCCAACAAGACTAAGAAGGGACCAAGCTATGGGTCAGGAGCAGGAACCAGGAATGAAGTCAGGAGCAGGAACCAGGAATGAAGTCAGGATCAGGAACCAGGAACAATGGGCAACATGCACATGAACAATCGTGGAGACCTGTTGCCAAGGCAAGGAACTAGTAGCAGGGGCCCTGCCTTATATACCAGGGCCCAATGATGTCATCATCCGGGGCCGTGGGCTAGACTCCTGCTACGGCCCCTTTAAAGGAACGAGAGGCGCACACGTGCGCCTAAGCCAGGGCCCACAGGAGGCTGGACGATGGCGTCTCCCCGCGGCCCACGTGGGGAGACCCTCTGGGAACTGAGGAGGTCCGCAGAGGAGTCAGGAACAGCGGAGGAGGCAGTAGGTGCTCAGGGGCATAGACGGCTGCCCACAGCCGCGAGTGAGGATGCAGAGCTGCAAGGGTGAGTAGGCCCGGGTGCGGGACGGGACACGTAACACAGAACGAGCAAATCTGATGTGTTCTATCCTCTTAAAAGCTATAGGAACCATACAACTCCAACCCTCCTGCACAGAATGCACTAACTTGTCCTCAGACTCCATCATACTACTCTAAGACAAGGCATCCTGCCTTTACAGTTACAATAGTAATAAAAAAAGCAGGATCACTCATTGTATCGCACATGATCATGACACAAAACCATCCTACATAAACTAAGTGTGTTTAAAGTCATATTCTCCTCACCACCACACAATTGGCCAGATTTTAAAACACTTATGCACGTGAATCCTGGGGGTTTATGCGCGAGGCCGGGCCTTACGCACACCAGGCCAATTTTCAAAGGGCCCGGCAATGCAAGTAAACCCCTGGGACACGTGTAAATCCTGGGATTAGTGAAAGGGGCGGTCCCGGGGGCGGGGCTAGAGGTGCCCGGCATAGCGGCCATTTGCGCAACTTGCTGCTGCTCAGAAGCAGGAGCAAAAGGTAGGACAAGGAATTTGGGGGGATTTAGGATAGGCAGAGGGCAAGAGAGGGCAGGATAGCAGAAGGGGAAGGGAGGTTTGTCTAGGGAGTTGGGAAGTTCCCTCCCAGTCCTCTCCTTAATTGGAGAGGACTGGGAGGGAACTGGGGAAGGCCCCAATGCATCGCCGCGTGTAAGTGCATATATGTTCCCCCCTTTGCGTGCGCCAGCGAGCGCATGTTATAAAATCTGCCAGGTAGCGCACACATATGGATGCGCGCATGTAACTTCTAAAAATCTACCCCAATCTGTCTGCCAGAAAGCTCCAAAGAATGTACTTGTATTTCTTATCTTTTGTCCTCTATATATTCTATATATATTATTATATTATTGTATTTCTACTGTATAGCTTGTATAGTCTTTTATTTCTTGCATAAGATTTTATGTTGTATTTCTAGTATGTGGTACTAGTTTTTGTGTAAACTATTTTGTATCATAAAATGCATATATAGGAAGAAATAAGTATAGATTTGTATCTGCATGTGTTGTTTAGTGTGGAGGAGGTGTAGCTTTGCATTATATATGCAGTAAGACGTATGCTAGAAAGTTGTATGTTTAAGTGCTACATGATATTACAATATTTAATGTGGCTGATCTATGCTTGCTGATATAGCAGAGCAGTAGGCCTTAATACCATTGTAATGATTAATGAGGCCATTACCATAGTATTTAAATAGTTAATATACATGGTCAGCTTAAGAATTATTATTTTTAATACGACTATATTCAAGGTTGTAGACTGCATAGGGGCTTTTATACATCAATATTACCTTACACATGTACTGCACTTGTTTTAATGCATGTGTTAGCATTAACAGCCCTTAGGGTTCAAAACAAACAGATATTGATTGAACTTTGCCAAGTTACAGAAAAGCAATAATCACTGGGGTGACAACATGACCCCTAGAGCACAATAATGCCCTTGACCTTCAGTTTTGGACATTTTTATTCTCAGATAGTTATGCTGTGTTTGAGGTAATAATTTTCTATTTTAATCCTCTAGTCAGTCAAACTTCTTTGTTCAATTTATTCCAGGAATTATGCTGACATACATGTGTCTATCTATCATTTGTGGTATTTTTGCTATTTAACATCTGAATTCCAGAAAAAAATAACCAACGGTACTTACAGCTTCATAGTCTGCGAGCTCAAGCCGTGCTTTATTTTGCATTGTTCGCTTGCAGAGATAAACCGCTGTAACACAGAAAATAATTTCTTACTCTTTTGTAAACATCAGAGACCAAAATGAAAACCTAAGAGTTGTTGCCTTGCTGACTTTTGGCTTTTAAAGAGTTTCTCATTGACATTCAGAATTTTAAATATAGTATGATATCAGTATAGGAGCTATTATTTACTTAGTAATAGGGGAAAATAGAGCTAAAAATACTTGATTATTTACTGTAAAATATATAATAATAATAAGAAAACAAATTGTAATTTTTTTCTAACAATCTAAGAATACTTTCAACAGTGTCACAATCAATGCTCCAAGGAGTGACTAGGTGTATACAAACTTTTTTTTGTCTGAGCAACAATTTATTTAAACCAACAACTTTGAGCGCCAGCATTAGTATTTCATTTCTGTATATAGCACAAAGAAAAATAAGCATATGAACAACCATGTAAAAATCTGTGAGCAATGCTCTGAAATGATCACTTATGGGCTCAGCTTAGAGCAGGGGTGGGCAATTCCGGTCCTCGAGGGCTGCAAACCGGTTGGGTTTTCAGGATATCCCTAATGAATATGCATGAAAAAGATTTACATATGACTGAGGCAGAGTGCATGCAAATCTCTCTCGTGCATATTCATTAGGGATATCCTGAAAACCCGACTGGTTTGCGGCCCTCGAGGACTGGAATTGCCCATCCCTGGCTTAGAGGGAGCTATTGTCACACCGCGGTAATCACAAAATAAAAGGATTATTAGAAATTGAACCTGCTGTCTTAGCATCTATTTTTGCAATGGGGAAATACAGTGTTTTCCATATATGGTATATGGCATGCTAAAGTACATTTATAAAAGGGCTAAAGAAAACCCTGCATCATGGCAATTGACAGTATCAAGAATTTCCTCCAGATTCAAACCACACAATTATGCACCTCTGAAAAAATGTCTGCTGAAGAATGGTTCTGCCCTGCAGCATCACCACTACTTGGTTTAGTGTCCTGTGCTCCTGTCCTTATTATAACTTAATGTATGAAAAAAACCCAATGTGAGTTCAGTGGAAAAAAAAAATCTCCTATTGGAAAATAACATTTGTTTGGCTAACATTCTTAGCCAAGTTTTCCTTATAGTTCTCAAAAAAGAATTTGTACTATCTCAAGTGTTCTAAACAATAAAACATAGCTTTGTGATAGATTTCCAGGTATCTTTGTTTGTCCCCTTATCTATGAACTTTTTCATGGACAGAAAATAATAATAATGTAAATAACATTTTTTTTATATGTCTTACTGCCATAGGTGTACAAAGTGTGGTAGAACATAATGTACAATCAATAAAAGCAACAGCAAAAGACCCATTCTTATCCTCCCCAAATAGGCCCTTTTCCAAATCCATAAAACTCCATTAAAACCTCATCTATTTTTATTCTAACCTCTCATTGAACAATTGTTCCAAATACAGCCTCATAGCTATCCCATATATTCATTATGAGAAGTAACATTACAACTAACAGATCAATACTAATCTTCTGGAAATGCCTGGACAAATAATTATGTCTTAAGGATCTGCTTTAAAAAAGCGAAAATCTCAAATAGAATGCAACTCCTTGGGCAATCTGTTCCAGAAGTAAGGAAAAAAACAACAAAAAGCCTTCTTTCTGATCTTGGATAACCTGACCTCTTTCATCAATGAAATAACTTTGTAGTAGTCTGCACATGCTCAAACAAAGCACAAGGTGCATATATATATATATATTCTCAGTAGAAAATTTTTTTAATTACTGTACTCGGTATTTTTCCCATGCACTAGTTTTTGGTTGCACTGCAAAGTTAGTTTGGTTTTGTTTTTTACTGAGTTGAAGTTTTGCTTAACTTCTTTCTTTTCCAAAATAATTTTTATTAACAGCAAGAGTTTGTATCCATGCGCAAGACGCAACAGTATAATACAGTCAGTGCCAACAGGGCACGGCATAGCAGATATAGTATCGCCAATAATAACAAAGAGCACAGACCAATCAGCTGAACGCATGCAATGCAAATCCCGTTTTCTTCTTTTTTAGTAACCCCCACTCAACCACATATCATCCCAATTAGTAGCCTCATCCCTACATTCTTCCTACACATACCGTATGCAACCTCCACATTCACTCCTATTTCTTCCCTCACTCAATCAATCATACAACCTCAGACAACCCGCAGCAGCCCCCCTCTCACTCCCAACCCCCCGAGACCAGGGAATTCAGTCCCATTGAAAAGTGTAACCAGTTTCCAACAGTCCAGTTTGTAAGTCCTTAGGTAACAGTGTGAAACACCCCTGCCAACACTCCTCGTACTTCTTATCCCACTTGCGGAGTCCAGCAGTGCAGTCCGTATGCTCCAGTTGCATAAACGTTACCATCCTGTAGTGCCAGAATGCTACAGAGGGGGATGTTGTGGGTTCCACCCACACCAACAGGATCGTGTGGCATGCTAACAGGAGGCCATGCCCCCAAACTTTACTTTAGAATGATTGCCTGGCAGCAGCATACGGAAAAGGTGGTTCATCAAAATATCGCTGGATGCGTGTGTAGCAATACCAGTACAGTGAGTGATAGTGCCTAACACAATTAATCAGAGATATAGGCCGGTACGAGCTAACCTCCAAAGGATCTTTATCCTTTTTTGTTAAGACCACAATGGTTGAACAATTGGTTTCAGCAGGAAGCTCTTTGGTAACAAGTAGCTCATTATAGTGTTTGGACAGCGAGGGCAGAAGTTGGAATTTCAAAATTTTGTAAAACTCCTGACCCGCCACCTTCAATCCCTGTATCACTGCATATACCTCTTGTTCACTAATGGGGAGGAGAAATAGCCTAGTGGTTAGAGCAGTGGACTGTGAACCAGGAGACCAGAGTTCAAGTCCTACTGTTACTCCTTGTGACCTTGGGCAAGTCACTTTACCCTCCATTGCCTCAGGTACAAAAACTTAGATTGTAAGCCCTCTGGGGATAGAGAAATACAATACCTGAATGTAAACTGGTGTGATATCTCAATTGAGATCAAATGTTGATATATATAAATAAATAATAAGCTTATTCAGCCCTTCTAGTTGATCCACAGCCCCTGGAAGAACTGTTCTATGGTGGCTGGGTCAGGAAGTTTTTTGGCATACAGCATTTTATAATATTCCAGAAACCGAGCTGAAATATCCGCTGCTGTAGTCTTATGCTCCAGTTGCATAAGACTACTGCCCTCGAATGCCTGTAATAACCGACCTTTGATTTCGGGGTCACACTAAGTTAGCTAACATTCTGCTCGCCCTATTGCCATATTTGTATAATTGATATCGGTAATATCGTAATGATTTTTGGTGAAGTAAAGTATTTTGCGTTTCGCGCGCTTGGTCCGCCAGGTCTTTGTCAACTGGCAACATAGTGGCCATATGCTGATGCTGCACCTTTTTAAGTACTCCAGTAAAGCATAGTATTTCTGCATTGCGCTGCCGATTTACCTTAGCAACATACGCTATAATATGGCCTCGCATCACTGCCTTCCCTGCCTCCCAGAACAGCTCCGGTGAGATTTCCGGGGAGACGTTTAGCTCTGAATACTCCTTCCACTGAACCTGTATGTAAGTGTGAAATTTTTTTATCAAGAAACAACTTAGGATACATTCGCCATGAAAAGGGACCCTGCGGTCCTCACTCGCCCTTCAAAGTGAGTGTCACCGGCACATGGTCTGAAAATGAAATGACACCAATAGTTGCATCCACTTTTAGAACTTAACTGTTCACCATTAGTTGAATTAATTTCTACTATCCTTTATCCAAACAACCCCACTGTACTATTTGGCTACTTCAATTTACATGTAGATGTTCTTTCTTTATCTGATACATGTGAGTTATTATTAACTAGTCTAGAAGCATTAAGCTTTACACAAATTGTTAATACAATTACACACCAAGCGGGTCATTCTTTAGATTTTATGTTTATAAATGAGGCCTTCAGTATAACAATACCTCCTAACAGTTATCCTGTGCCCTGGTCTGATCACTATCTCATTACATCCACTTTGATATTTAACATACCACCAGCAGAACGGGCCCCTAAGACAGTAGAAATTGAATTCAGAAAATCTTGTAAAGTAGAAGATCTTATTAGTGCTCTTCCAGAAGCCCTTTCAAAAATAGATATTTCCTCTACAGCAGTCGCTGCAAACACTTGGGAATCCACTACAGCAGAATTATCTAATAAGATTTGTCCCACCATTAGGAAAAAGATAACTCTTCACGAGACTAATAAAGCTCCTTGGTTTACGGCCAAGTTAAAAACCATTAAAAAGGCTTTACGTCGCCTAGAGAGAGCATGGCGCAAATCCCGTAACCCTACTACTTTAAACCAATATAGAACAGTTCTACAGAATTATATATCCGCTATTAATCTAGTAAAACGTGATTTTTACGCTGAAAAAATCCACAAATTCCAGTTCAACCCCAAAATTTTATTCTCTTATGTTTCTGACCTTATAAAGCCTACAAGTACAGCAATTGCAGTAGATAACCTACAAGATAAAACTAACAAATTTGCTAATTATTTTACGGATAAGATTCTTACTATTCTTAATAATCTAACGGCTACGACGAAACAGACTATTGCACTTCCGTCCAACCCGTCCAGTAGTTGGTCAACTTTCGATCTAGTTTCATCTTTGGAAATTGTCAACGTTCTTAAAAACATGAATCTGGCAGCACACCCTCAGGAATTTTTAGCCATAAAACTACTTCAATCAGTATCAGATATTGTAGCTCGGCCTTTAGCCGACATTGTAAATTTATCTTTAGAAGAAGGCTGTTTCCCTGATACCCTCAAATTTGCGGTGGTGAAACCCTTAATAAAGAAACCCAATTTGGATCCAGAAAATTTAGCCAACTTTCATCCTATATCTACTATACCTTTCCTAGCCAAGCTTTTAGAAAAGGTCGAAAATAAACAACTGATGGAGTATGTAGAGAACCACCATCTGTTCTATCCTGTTGGATTCGCGGACCCTTGAGCCGGCTGAGACAGATGAAGACTCACTGTGGGGAGGCCCACTGTGGATGTCGAAGCTGGGAGGTGGCACAGAGCAGGAGACCGGAGGGATCTTCACCACTGGAAGCCCGAGGTCCCCCCAGGAGGAGCCCGGGAGGACCAGAGCCTCTTGGACTTTCGTGCGGTCTCCTGAAGGCCGGGGTATGAAGAGGAGTTCCTGAAGATTGAGAAGAGAAGGGCCAAAGCCAGGAGGCAAGCTGGAACTTCACCACTGGAAGCCCGCGGTCCCCCCGAGAGGAGCTCGTGAGGACCCAAGCCGCTTGGAGTTAGGAGGGGCCTCCTGGATGAGAGCCGGAGTCAGGAACCAGTGGAGTGAAGCCGGAATCAGAAGCCGTGGATGAGCCGAGGTCAGTGGCCGAAGATAGAAGCCAGAAGTTGGAAGCCGGAATCAGAAGCCAGTAGTCCAAGCCGAGGTCAGAAGCCAGTAGTCAGAAGCCTGGGTCTATAGCCAGAAGACGAAGGTAGCAACTAGTAGCTCTCAAACAGGCCAATTCAGTAAAGTCTGCAGGAGAGCGGGCAAACGCACGCTCTCCCGGCGCCCGCACAGGCCACTCGCCTGTGCGCGCGATACAGTATTCAAATGAGGTCCGGCGCTAGAAACGGGCAAAAGGAGCAGCAGCCATCAGCGGGTTTGATAGCCAACGCTCAATTTTGCCGGCATCGGTTCTCGAGCCCGCTGACAGTCACGGGCTCGGAAACCGGACGCCGGCAAAATTGAGCATTCAGTTTTCAACCCGACATCCGCCGGCCGACTTCAAATTTTTTTTTCTTTTTTTTAAACTTTTTTTACTCTTCGGGACCTCCGACTTAATATCGCCATTATATTAAGTCGGAGGGTGCACAGAAAAGCAGTTTTTACTGCTTTTCTGTGCACTTTCCTGGTGCCGGAAGAAATTAGCGCCTACCTTTGTGTAGGCGCTAATTTCTGAAAGTAAAATGTGCGGCTTGGCTCCACACTTTCTGAATCGTGCGCGAATACCTAATAGGGCCATCAACATGCATTTGCATGTTGAGGGCACTATTAGGTTCGGTGGGTTGGACGCGCGTTTTCCGCCCCTTACTGAATAAGAGGTAAGGGAAAACGCGCGTCCAATTACAGGTTAACAGTGCGCTCCGAAGGCCTGAAAGAAAGTGAACCTTAAGAAACATAAGAACATAAGAAAATGCCATACTGGGTCAGACCAAGGGTCCATCAAGCCCAGCATCCTGTTTCCAACAGTAGCCAATCCAGGCCATAAGACCCTGGCAAATACCCAAAAACTAAGCCTATTCCATGTTACCATTGCCAATGGCAGTGGCTATTCTCTAAGTGAACTTAATAGCAGGTAATGGACTTTTCCTCCAAGAACTTATCCAATCCTTTTTTAAACACCGCTATACTAACTGCACTAACCACATCCTCTGGCAACAAATTCCAGAGTTTAATTGTGCGTTGAGTAAAAAAGAACTTTCTCCAATTAGTTTTAAATGTGCCCCATGCTAACTTCATGGAGGGCCCCCTAGTCTTTCTACTATCCGAAAGAGTAAATAACCGATTCACATCTACCCGTTTTAGACCTCTCATGATTTTAAACATCTCTATCATATCCCCCCTCAGCCGTCTCTTCTCCAAGCTGAAAAGTCCTAATCTCTTTAGTCTTTCCTCATAGGGGAGCTGTTCCATTCCCTTTATCATTTTGGTAGCCCTTCTCTGTACCTTCTCCATTGCAATTATATCTTTTTTGAGATGCGGCAACCAGAATTGTACAATTCAGGCCTGGGTCCTTGCCTTGTTGCAAGGCAAGGACCCAGGCCTAGCTGCAGGGTTTAAATACCCCTGCAGCATCTTAAATCATCTGGGGCCATCCTGCCTGTTCCTGCGCTGGCCCCTTTAGCTCTGGAGCTCCTGCACGCGCGTGCCTAGGGGGCGGGGACAGCCGCGATGGATTGGTGGTGTCTCTCTCGAGGAGGGAGTGCCGCGGGAGAGGCCCCGACGGGCCCTGCCAGCAGGAACAGAGCAACAGCAGGCCAGGCCGGCCCCGAGGTGAGTGGAGGGACTGGGGCACAGCCCAGTACCTTAACAGTACCCCCCCTCTTATGCTCCCTTCCTGGGGGTTTTGGCTTTGCTGGATGATCCAAGTGGAACTGGCAGAGAAGACCCTTGTCCAGGATGTTAGAGGCTGGTTCCCATGTGTTTTCTTCGGGACCGTAGCCCTCCCATCCGCGGTGGTGTAACCGTACATCCAGGATGTCCTTTACTTGGTAGACCGTATCCTCCTGGGCTGCGGGAGCGGCAGAGTCAGGAATCTTGTTATGGAAGACGGACAAGACCAATGGCTTGAGCAGCAAGACGTGAAAAACGTTATGCACTTGGAGCATAGCGGGAAGGCGAAGTCGGTAGGAGACAGCACCCACCCGTTCCGTGATGGGGAACAGGCCAATGTACCTCAGAGCCAAGCGCATAGATGGAACCACAGACGAAGGCTTTTGGTACTTAACGATACCTTGTCCCCGGGAAGAAATGCTGGGGTGGGAATTTGCAGATGGTCTCGTACTTCTTCGCCGTGACTGCGGTGCGTTGCAGTTTCTCCCAAGTAGAGCTCCAGAGGCTGCTTAGTTGCTGAGCTGTGAGCTGCACGGCAGGTGAAGGGACCGCCAATGGTAAAGGCAAGGGAGGTCGGAGGCGTCTCCCATATACCACCTGGAAGGGTGGTCTACCAGTGGCTGAATGCCTATGGTGATTGTAGGAGAATTCCGCCCATGGGAGTAGAGCCACCCAATCATTTTGTAGATCTCCCATGAAGGCTCGGAGGAAGGCTTTCAGAATCCAATTTGTGTGTTCCGCTTGACCATTACCTTGGGGATGAAAGACGGTCTTGAAGTCCAACTGGACCTCAAATTTTCTGCAGAGTGCCCTCCAATATTTCACCGTGAATTGTGAGCCCCGGTCGGAGGCAATATGGAGGTGAAGTCTGTGTAGATGGAAGATGTGCAGGGCGAACAGACTGGCGAGTTCAGGTGCCGTTGGCAACTTAGAGAGGGGGACGAAGTGGGCCTTCTTCGAAAACCTATCGATCATGACCCATATCACAGTTTTCCCTTCAGACCTTGGCAAGTCTACGATAAAGTCGGTTGACAAATGGGTCCAAGGCTCGGTGGGATAGGCAATGGTTGGAGAAGTCCCCAGGGCCGACCAGGCGGCGTCTTCTGTCGAGTACAGGTCGGACAGGAGCTAACATAGAGACCAACATCTCTCCGGACCTTAGGCCACCAGTAATATTCGGTCAGCAGGTCCAAGGTCCGAGCAACCCCTGAATGTCCTGCGGTCAAGGAGTCATGAGCCCATGACATCACTTTCTTGAGCAGGTGAGCGGGTACGACCATCTTACCCATAGGAACCACCTCTGATGCTGCAATGAGGACCTTGGCTGGATCGAGGATATATCGAGGCGGTTCCGGGTTATCTTCAGTTTCCGTTGTGCGTGAGAGGGCATCTGCCCTAATATTCTTGGAGCCTGGCTGGTATCAGAGGAGGAAATTAAATCTGCTAAAGAAGAGCGACCATCGCGCTTGTCTAGAATTCAGGCGATGGCCTGGCACAAGGATTCCAGGTTTTTATGGTCCGTATAAGCGATCACAGGGTATTGGGTTCCCTCCAGCCATTGCCGCCACTCCTCTAGCGCAAGCTTGATAGCCAGGAGCTCCTTATCGCCAATATTGTAGTTTTTCTCTGCTGGAGAGAATTTTCGAGAGTAATAGGAACAGGGTAGGTGTTTGCCTTTAGTGGATAACTGGATCAGGACAGCCCCAACTGCAAGGTCCGATGCATCCACTTCCACAATGAACTGGTGCTGCGGATCCGGGTGGTGGAGACAGACATCAAGAAGAAAGGCTTCCTTCAGATTCTGGAAAGCACTTATCGCAGTCGGGGACCAATTCTTCACATTGGCACCCTTCCTGGTAAGGGCCATGAGCGGGGTAACCATTCGGGTGTAGTGGGGGTATGAACTGGCGATAGAAACTGGTGAAGCCCAGGAAGCGTTGTAGAGCTTTAACCCCTACCGGTTGTGGCCAATCTCGAATGGCCACCACCTTATCAGGGTCCATATAGAAGCCCGTGAATGAGACTATATAGCCAATGAATGGTAAGGATTCCTGCTCAAACTGGCACTTCTCTAGCTTGGCAAAGAGGCGATTATCGCAGATTTTCTGTAGATTTTTCGCCGCACTTGTATGTGGTCTGTGGGTAAATCCTTTGAATACACCAAGACGTCATCAAGGTACACTATGACTGAGGTGTGCAACATATCCCTTAAGACCTCATGCATAAGGTTCTGGAAGACCACAGGGGCATTGCATAAGCCAAAGGGCATGACCAAATATTCGTAGTGCTCATCTCTGGTATTGAATGCGGTCTTCCATTCATCGCCGGGTCGTATCCATACCAAATTATACGCACCCCGAAGGTCCAGCTTGGTGAAGATCTTAGCTCCTTGTAGATGGTCTAAGAGCTCAGGGATCAAAGGCAACGGATATCTGTCCCGCCGTGTGATTGTGTTGAGGCCACGGTAATCAATGCAGGGTCGGAGTGACCCATCCTTTTTGGCCAAAAAGAAGAAGCCGGCCCCGGCGGGGGAATTAGAGGGCCAAATGAAGCCCCTGTTTAGATTCTCCTGAAGGTATAAGTCATGGTTCGAGTCCCTGGAAGGGACAAGGGGTAGACACGTCCCCTAGGAGGCGTAGTACCCGGGATCAGATTTATGGCACAGTCAAAGGGCCGGTGCTCCGGGAGGAGTTCAGCTTTCTCCTTAGAGAAGACATCTTCATAGTCCTGGAACTGTGGCGGGAGTGCCATGGGTGTGGTCAGGAGAGGCACACTGGGACGAGGAATATTAGTCAGACAGGAGTAAAAACAGGACGGGCTCCAAGCTGCGATCTGAAGGTTGTCCCATTGTATGACTGGGAAATGCTTCTGTAGCCAGGGTAAGCCCAAGATGATGGGATGCATGGACTTCTCCAGTATAAGTAATGAGATCTCTTCCTTGTACAGGATGCTGGTACGAAGGACCAAGGACTTGGTGCAAGTAGTAATGCTCCCCGGAAGGAGGGTACCGTGAATCGAAGACACCCGGATAGGAGGAATTTGGGGTTGGACCCCAATTTGCAACAGCTGGATGAGGTCTGCAAGTTCCGGAGTCGACCAGAGCCAGCGTATCAAATGTGCCCCCAGGGTAGACGAGGGTAATCGGTACAGTACATGAGGAGGCAGAACATGTATTGCCTAGGGTCAGCTTCCCTTTGATCCCTAGGTTCTGGCGTTTCCCGGCCGCTCACCACATCGGGCCAGGAAGTGCCCCTTGCCACCACAATAAAGGCACAGCCCTTGAGCGTGGCATTGTATTCTCTCCTCCTGAGAGATGGGACCTCGACCTAACTACATAGGCTCTATGTCTTGGTTTCCGGGAGATGCAGAGGAGGAGGATACCGGTCAGGGAAATGTAAGCCCAGAGTTACTGGGTTTACGACTGGACCTCCCTTCCCGAAAACAGTGTTGAATACGGCGGTCCACCCATCCAGCCAGATCGATCAGGCCGTTCAGGTCATCCAGGAGATCTCTTGCCACTAGCTCATCCTGGAGTCTTGGAGAGATACCTTCCAGGAATATACCGTGGAGACTGTTGTCCCTCCAGTCTAGCTCGGCTGCCAGAGTACAGAATTCCACCACATACTCGGCAAGAGACCGGTTGCCTTGACGTAGCTGAAGTAACTCAGAGGCAGGCTCATTGAAGATATGTCAGAAAGCTGTGACAAACTGTTCCAGATTCGCAAGGCGGGGGTCCTGACGCTCCCATAGTGGGGAGGCCCACGCCAGGGGTATGCCGTCCAACAATGAAATAATATAGCTGGTTTTAATCCGATCCATAGGAAACTGGGCTGGCAGTAGGTTGAATCAGATGTAACACTGATTGAGGAATGCGCAGCAGAGCTTCGCTTCCCCAGAGTACCGAGTAAGTGCTGGCACTTGTGTGGGCGTGGCCGGTCCGATATTGGCCGTGGCTACAGGTACCGGAGGACTGAATACAGCGGCTCCATCTATCTGATCGGCTAGTCTCTACATGGTTGTCATCAGAGAGTCAATGCAGATTTACTGTTGTTGCAACCGCTGTGCAATTCCGGGAATGGCTTTCAAGCCCATGGCGTCTGCCGGGTCCATGGCCTTGCAAACTGTTGGAGTCGTGGACCCTTGAGCTGGCTGAGACAGATGAAGACTCACCGTAGGGAGGCCCACTGTGGATGTCGAAGCTGGGAGGTGGCACAGAACAGGAGACCGGAGGGATCTTCACCACTGGAAGCCCGAGGTCCCCCCAGGAGGAGCCCATGAGGATCGAGCCGCTTGGACTTACGTGCGATCTCCTGAAGGCTGGGGTCTGAAGAGGAGTTCCTGAAGACTGAGAAGAGAAGGGCCGAAGCCAGGAGGCCAGCTGGAACTTCACCACTGGAAGCCCGCGGTCCCCCCAAGAGGAGCTCGTGAAGACCCGAGCCGCTTGGACTTAGGAAGGGGCCTCCTGGACGAGAGCTGGAGTCAAGAACCAGTGGAGCGGCCGGAATCAGAAGCCATGGACGAGCCGAGGTCAGAGGCAGTAGTCAGAAGCCGAAGCCAGAAGTCAGAAGCCGGAATCAGAAGCCAGTTGTCCAAGCTGAGGTCAGAAACCTGTAGTTAGGGAGGCTGGAGGAGAAGGACATATTCATTACCTGAAAAAAAGCTGTCCTGCACCCAGGGGTAAGCATCTGCCCCGACGGCTTGCTAATTACAACTACAGCTGATTCCCTTCGCGACGGAGGGGCGTGGCCTAGACCAGATCCGGAAGTGACTGCATTTAACCATTGCTGTTGCGGTATTCTTTGGAGGCTGGAGGAGAAGGACATATTCATTACCTGAAAAAAAGCTGTCCTGCACCCGGGGTTAAGCATTTGCCCCGACGGCTTGCTAATTACAACTACAGCTGATTCCCTTCGCGACGGAGGGGCGTGGCCTAGACCAGATCCGGAAGTGACTGCATTTAACCATCGCTGCTGTGGTATTCTTTGGAGGCTGGAGGAGAAGGACATATTTATTACCTGAAAAAAAGCTGTCCTGCACCCGGGGGTAAGCATTTGCCCCGACGGCTTGCTAATTACAACTACAGCTGATTCCCTTCGCGACGGAGGGGCGTGGCCTAGACCAGATCCGGAAGTGACTGCATTTAACCATCACTGCTAGCGGCGCGCAGCCGACGCCGGCGCGCTGCTTAAGCTGTGCGCGTTTAAGCAGGGCTTAGCCGGGCTTTGCCGGGATTTTGTCGGATTTTGTCTTAGTTCTTCTTATTTCTCCGAATACAACTTGAAATTAAAATGGACTGAGAAACAACACCTCCAGGTAGGATTAATTTGTATTTGACTCTATCTGGCCTCTCAAAGTGGAATCTTTGTATAGAATATACAATAACTACCTATACTTCTCTTGGCTTTTGTTATCTAAATTTTTTTTCCCTTGAAATGCCACACACCAAAAGAAAGGCCAGAATACAGCCTTCTGGTGAGGTAGCAACTCCAGATATAGGTCAAAAGACAGTATTAGAATGGCTTGACCCACAGAAAACCCCACAGGTGTTAGTCGCTGGAGGAAATGCACAGGAACGAAGTGCTTCCTCCCTGACTACTGATATATCTTTGAGCCCTGGGGAGCCAGCTCCTACATCACCACCCAGAAGAGAAGGGGATATTTCCCCAATTAACCCGAGTGGTATCTCAGAGGGATCATTAAAACCAATGGATACCAGAAAAGAACTTGGTAATGGAAACCCTAATGTGAACCTGGACTTTAATGATTCGAAACAACAAATAAGTATGGAAACCTTGGAAAATCCTACTTTAGAGCCAATTGAAACTAGTACTCCAGGAAATGTGGATTCTGCTAGAAGTAAAATTGATAATATAGATGTAATAATTAAAGCAAATAAGGTATGGTCAAAACCGGTAAATGTAACTATGGATAGTTTATGGTCATATATGGAAAAGTTAGACACCTCAATAAGTAAGTTAACTGATGTTGTACTAAAGACTTCTAATTCTTTGCATCAGAATACAATTGAATTGGGTAAACAAAAAGAAGATATAAATAAGATAGATAAGCATGTACTCCAGATTGAAAGGATTCAAAGTCATCAGATTGTCAAAGAGGAAGAAACAAATAGGAGATTAGAAAATTTGGAAAATACCATAAGATCATTAAATTTAAGAATTAATAATTTTCCAATCATTAAAAAAATGGACCCTATTGAATTATTTAGAAACAACGCATCCCAAGTTTTGAAAATCCCCGAGAAGTGTATGCCAGTGGTAGTTAAGGCTTACTATTTAAGTGGAAAGAAAAAAAGGCTGGAATTAGAACTTGAAAGAAAGGGTAATAATGTTAAGGAACTTGAAGTAAATTCCATAGATTTATCAGATTTGTTACAAAAATTGCAAGACGAAATTGAAATAAAAGGGAGACTCTATTAATACAATTTGCTTTCTCTACAGATAGAGACAACATATTGAGATCTTTTTTTAGAAATGGATTTGCCACTTTCTATGGTCAAAAAGTTTGGATTTTCCCTGACCTCATTAAGGATACCCAGATTCGAAGAAGGAATTTCCTACAATATAGGAAAGCAGTAATAGATAAGGGAGGAAAATTCATTCTAAAATATCCGTGTAAATGTTCCATTACATTAGATGGTAATAACTATATATTTTTGGATCCAAAGGGTTTGAAAGAACTTCTTGAGATTAATGAACGGCAAGTAGGAAATGAAAAATAGGTCAAGAAATATTGTATATTTTTCCTTATACACTTATTTTCCTTATAAAATTCGTTCAAATGATGTAGATTCCACTTATATTGCCTTATATAAAAAATGTGAATAAGGGGAAACTAATATAATATACTGATGTGATATTACCTATATTTGTTATAAGTTATCCCAAGGCTGACATTATTTTTATTGCAGTGTAAATTGTTTATTGTAATTAAGCATGTAAACAATAAATAAAGAATTGAAAAAAAAAAAAGAAACCTGTAGTCAGAAGCCAAAGACAGAAGCCAGTAGTCAGAAGCCGGAATCAGAAGCCAGTAGTCCAAGCCGAGGTCAGAAGCCAGTAGTCAGAAGCTGGGGGTCGATAGCCAGAAGATGAAGGTAGCAACTAGTAGCTCTCAAAGAGCGTGAACCTTGTTGCAAGGCAAGGACCCAGGCCTAGCTGCAGGGTTTAAATACCCCTGCCGCGTCTGACGTTATCTGGGGCCATCCTGCCTGTTCCCACACTGGCCCCTTTAGATCTGGAGCTCCTATGCACGTGCGCGCGCCTAGGGGGTGGGGCCAGCTGCGATGGATCGGCAGCATCTCCCTCAAGGAGGGAGCGCCGTGGGAGAGGCCCCGACGGGACCTGCCAGCCGGAACGGAGCAACAGCGGGCCAGGCCGGCCCCAAGGTGAATGGAGGGACCGGGGCAAAGCCCGGTACCGTAACATATCCTTCTCAATATGGATTTCGTAAGTCACACAACACCGAAACCCTCCTTACATCTCTTTCAGACGTTATTCTAAGAGGTCTGGACAATGGAAATTCATACCTTTTGATACTATTAGATATCTTGGCGGCCTTTGACACTATAAACCATGATTCTATGATTTGTAGATGCCAAGAAATTGATCTTAAAGATGTTACATAGAAACATAGAAACATAGAAATGACGGCAGAAGAAGACCAAATGGCCCATCCAGTCTGCCCAGCAAGCTTCACACATTTTTTTTCTAACCCACATCAGTTGTATTCCAGATTAGATTACCTGCTAGTCTTTAGCACTATGTTTTCAGGGGTAGTAGATCTATATATTTATTTATTTAGGAATTTTTATATACCGAACATTGTATGTACTTCATGTCGGTTTACATCAAAATTTGGGGATAAGCCTTTAATACTTATCCTTAAAAAATTAAATATGTAAATAAACCCTATAAAATTATTAAGAACCTTGATAAAACTCTAACTATAAATTACAAAATAATAAAATACATTAAATTGGTAAAAAGCACCCTAACTAATAGTGACATCTTTAAAAAGTTAAAATTATAAAAATAAATACTTCTTATCTAATCTGAGTTATTTTCCAGAGGGGGTCGCTAAAATGTTATTCTGAATTGTTGAACGCCTGCTCGTATAACCATGTTTTTAGTTGTTTCTTAAATGGTTGTATGTTTGCCTCTAATTGTAAATTGAGAGGAAGAGAGTTCCTTGCTTGGTTTAAATCCTACCTTTCCAATAGATCATTTAGAGTAAAAATAGGTAGGGTAGAATCAGAAAATGTCATGTTATCATCAGGAGTACCCCAGGGTTCATCCCTCTCTCTTATGTTATTTAATATATACATGGCCCCTTTGTGCAGGTTGCTAGCTGGTTTAGGACTAGTACATTGCATATTTGCAGACGATGTTCAGATTCTTCTCCCAAATAAAGACTCATTGCAGAATACATTGAAACTTTGGGGTATTTACTCCAACTCCATAAAACAATTACTCACACATATGTCACTTTCATTTAATGATACAAAAACAGAGATTCTTTATATTTCACTTGATATTGGTTCAAGTTTACCCCCTTTCACTATTAAATAGGAAGTCAGGGATCTTGGTGCTATTTTAGATAGCGAATTGAATTTAAAGGTTTTTATAAAAGCTATAATCAAAGATGGCTTTTATAAATTGCAAATTTTAAAGAAATTAAAACCCTTGTTACAAAATATGATTTTCAAACAGTGCTGCAAGCTCTTTTGCTATCGAAATTGGACTACTGTAATGCCCTTTTTCTGGGCCTTCCACTATCTACTATCCGCCCTTTGCAACTTTTGCAGAATGCTGCCACACGGCTACTGACAAATTCAAAAAAATTTGATCACATCACCCCTGTTTTGATGACCCTTCATTGGTTACCAATTTATTTTCACATTCAGTACAAAAGTTTGACTCTCATTGACAAAACCATCTACGGTAATAACATAGAATGGCTAAATGCAGCTCTTCATATTCACACGCCCTCTTGCAAATTAAGATCATTAAGCAAGGCACTATTATCAGTACCATCGCCGAAATAAGCACATTTAAATGCAGTTAGGGAAAGGGCGCTTTCCCTAGCCGGACCAAAACTCTGGAACTCTCTTCCTCTCAATTTACAATTAGAGGCAAACATACAACCATTTAAGAAACAACTAAAAACATGGTTATACGAGCAGGCGTTCAACAATTCAGAATAACATTTTAGCGACCCCCTCTGGAAAATAACTCAGATTAGATAAGAAGTATTTATTTTTATAATTTTAACTTTTTAAAGATGTCACTATTAGTTAGGGTGCTTTTTACCAATTTAATGTATTTTATTATTTTGTAATTTATAGTTAGAGTTTTATCAAGGTTCTTAATAATTTTATAGGGTTTATTTACATATTTAATTTTTTAAGGATAAGTATTAAAGGCTTATCCCCAAATTTTGATGTAAACCGACATGAAGTACATACAATGTTCGGTATATAAAAATTCCTAAATAAATAAATATATAGATCTACTACCCCTGAAAACATAGTGCTAAAGACTAGCAGGTAATCTAATCGGGAATACAACTGATGTGGGTTAGAATAAAAAGTAAAATCTAGTTCAGTGGGGTGCAGAACCCACCACACATCAAGCAGTTAGAGTTCTTGGCATAAAAAATTTACCCCTAAAAAGGGATCATTGGTTTAGATGGTTTGCAATCAAGTTGTTTACTAATTACCATATTAAAATCTCCCACTACCACCAAGGTATAGCCTGGAAAACTGGTCAGTACGCCCACCAACCCTGTAAAAAATTCATGGGAATATACATTAGCAGCATAGATATTACAAAACACCACCCGCTGTTGGTATAGGTCCCCAGCAGCTACCACATATCTTCCCTCCCTGTCACGGAAGACCCGCTTGAGCTGGAAAGACAATTGTTTGTGAATGAGAATGGCAAAGCCCCGCTTGTGAGCGGAAAATGAGGAGTAAATGCATTTCCCCACCCAATCCTGTTTCAGTTTCCCATGCTCTACATCCATTAGATTTGTCTCTTGAAGAAACACCACCTGTGACTGCTGGCGGCACAGCATAGAGAGCAAGTTGGACCTCTTTATTGGGAAGTGGATACCATCCACATTAAGGGACATAAATTTTAACCGTTGCCATGAGCACCACACATGTATTGCCAAGACAGAGGGTCACCTGCCCCTGGCATTAAACACACTGCAGAGTGGCCCTGGCGCTCCCCAGCCTGAGCCCCCGGATCCGGCAAAAGCAAAGCCCATACAATTATTCCCTGGTCTCCATCCCCTCCCCCCCCCTCATCCCTTCCCACCCATCACCCCCCCCCCCCCTCCACCATGCATACCACAGCCACATCCATACCTTCATACACACTACACATATGCCTCAAGAGGCACGGGGACCTTCCCATTCCTGAATCATACCTTCCAAACGTTGTTAGGTACCCCCCCCTCCGACCCCCTTCCTCGTTCACCCAGCTTAAGGATGGCCGTGTAGCCTGGGTAGCTACCATAGTGTTCAGTCTCGACAGGCCGTTTCTGTATACTTTTTTATATCCCAGGAGTCCTCTGGCCTGGCACCCTGAAATTTCAAAAACATGGAATTGTAATAACCAACGATAACAATTCCAGCATGTGCAGTGACCAGGGACGTTGTGAGCCATAGGTTCGTTCCGCACAAAGTAGCAGGTCCCCTATCCCCTTTTCCTCGCATTAGAGATCACGCGTGCTGTGGCCTTTTATTAAGTGTTCAGACAGGGCTGTTTAAGCCACTCCAGGATTATCTAGCTTCGCCAGGAAGGATGAAGCTTCCTCCCTGGACTGTAGGTAGATCACTCGATTGTCGTGGTGTACCCTCAGCTTTGCTGGGTACAGAAGGGCAAAACTTATTCCCCTTTTGTGAAGGTCTGAACAGTCCGGCGCCATTTGCTTCCTCTACGCTGCCATAGCTGCAGAGAAGTCATTGAAGAGCAGTATTTTTTGTCCTTGGTATTCCACCGAGGGCTGTTGGCGGAAGGCGCGGAGCATTTGAGTTTTGTGTGCCTAGTTAAGAATGCGCTCTATCACCGGTCTGGGTCTGGCCGACGCCTCGCACGGTAGCCCCACCCGGTGAACCCGTTCGCAGTGCAGTTTATCATTGGGGAGCACCAGGCCCAATTTTCCAGGGAGCCATGTTTCTATGAAATTTATCAGCTCACCCTCCTGCACAGGTTATTGCGCTGTCCTGTTTTCCTGATCTTCCATCTTGTCCATGAGCTCTTTGTGTAGGGCTTGTAGCTCTGCCATGTGGCGCTCCGAGTCTGCCAGCCATAATCAGACATTACCTGTTCTGCTTGGTCCAGCCGTTTTGCCTGTCCCTCCAGGGTGCCTTTTAAATCGTCCATCGATGTCTGGATTTTTATTAGGCGCACATCCAGCACCATAGAAATACTTTGGGAGATCTGCTGGAGAACTTCCTCTCAGATCACCGCCAACATTTTTGGGGCCTCTGCTGCGGCCGCCATTTTAACCACAGTTTGTCTCCGCTCCACGCCGTTCCGTGTGGGCCTCTGTCTCATGCCACTCGTGGCACTCAAAAAATCTGTGTGGGCACAAACTCAGGTTAAGCCCTCCGGGGCAGAGAGGCACCGAAATCACCAATTTTTTAGGGGATTTTTCTAGGTAAACGCAGAGGGGGGCCACGTAGCTCGAATGCCAAGCTTCCATTATGCTCATCACCGGAAGAAGTCTTTGCTTAACTTCTTAATACCAAAACTTAAGGAATGCTAAAAAGAGTTATTATAGATTCTGAAAGTTTATATAGATACTGTGGTTTGCAGATTTCTGTTGGCAGACTCCTGCAAGGCAGCCTCAGAGCCACTCCTTCCCCTGCGCCCTCCCCTTTCCCCAGAAGTCACAGCTGCTACACAGCCTTGCCTCCATTTGATCTTTGCTTTACGATTCGGGCAGCATACAAACAGTTTCAGATGCTCCTCTTCTGCCCATGTAAGGAAAAGCAAGAGAAGAAAGCAGACATGGGAAAGACAAGGTCAGGAAGCAGTGCTGATTAACAAGCTCAGGCATGTTAGCATATATGAAAGTCCACTCTCTGTGATGACGTAAAGATCAGGCAGAAATGATCAACAGCAATTGGATGAGGCACAGAGAAACATGCAGCTAGTGGAAGGTGAGCAATTTCTCCCCTTCCATCCCAAGTTTATTTTCCTTGTTTTTTGTAACTTTCCCTCTCCCTTTTTCTGATTCACTGTATTTAAAGTTCAAGGTTCTTATTGAAAATATTGTTTTTTACGTTACGTTATGCTTTACACTCCTTGTTATTTGTAAACCGGGTTGATGTGATGCCTATCATGAAACTCGGTATAACAAAAACAATAAATAAATAAATAAATAAATAAATAAAGAGACTGCAGTTTGGAGACATACAGCACCAATAGCCAGCTACTTATACATGGCAACAGAGAGGTAGATATTAACAACGTATCTGGCTAGGATAACTTAGGAGTGTTGCCGCACCTTTGAATGTACACAGATAAGTTTGAATTAGTCACATAAGCTTATCTGACTAACTTTAGCTTTGCTCAACAACAGGTCCAACTTATCTGGCTAACTTAGCCAGACAAGTCTGAATATCTCCACTTATCTGGCTAACAGAGCCATTTATCAAATCGCGTTATGGCGTTTTTGCATGCGTTAAGCACCATAACGCATGGTGCGATGTAAATTTGTAAAAGGGGAGGAGTCGGGGGCAGGATTTCAGAAAAGGTGGGCTGGCTTCGCGAAGCCATAATGCACAATATCGCACAGTTTTAACGCTGAAAATAACTATACCTTTTTCAATTGTATTAAGCTGTGCGATATACCCATAATGCAATTTGCGATTTTTTTCACAAATTCCGTTTTGGGCATTTTTACACCTGGGAAGGGCCTGAGATGCGGGGAGAGGGAGAGAGAGAGCCTCTGGGGATGGCACCATAGTAAGCAGCTACTTATGCTACTATAGGAGGCCCACTATTAAAGCGAGGTGAGTTTTAGGTAGTAGTGTAGGGGTTAGGGGCTACTTTTACATGCAGAGTGAGATGTACGAACAGAACAGTAAACTCTTGTGAAGATTTTATGTCTCCCCCCCTCCCACACTGGTGAAATGAGCACTTTGCAAGTAGGAAAATGCAATTATGTAGGTATTACCGCAAAGTGTGAAAAGTTAATGCACTTTGCGGTAATACCTATACAAAGCGCTAAAATAGTGCACATTGTGATAATTAGGCTTTTATCATAAAACTCGCCCCTTTTACTATCGCATGCAATATTTACAGTAGATTGATAAATCTAGTCCTAAATTAGTTGGATAAGTAGCCATGCCCCAGAAAGCCCAGTCCTACCCATCACCTAGATGGATAACTATTAAATGGGAGTTCTGTATTCAAAAACATTTAGCGAGTTAACTCAAAAGATCAAAAAGCACAAACAGCACAAATCACTCAGCAGAGACAGGAAGGTTTCTTGGAACCTCAACTCCTTGGTCAGATCATGTGCTAGATTAGCATATATATTGGGGAAGGCCAACCCTCCAAAGCACTTGGCTATGTGGTCCTATTTGTACAATATTGTTAGTGCTCATTCCACTTATAAGGGCTACACTTGGCTCATTCATGATGAACATTTCAGGGAAAGGATGGTGGACACACCTGGTATGTCCTGGTGCTCAACCGATGTGGAGCTGTGGTTGACTCACTCGATAGCTAGGTTTGGTGAAAGGCAATCCCATTGTCACTCCTTTCGGGTTGCCACCAGATTCACAGCACTAGGAAATGAGGCCTTAGCCTTCGCCCATGCCCCAACACCTGTAAAATAGTGCAGTTTAGATCCCAGTCTTGCCGTTTCCTCTGATAGGGAGGCAGCTTTCACTCTGCTGCAGGGCTTCAGGTATGGATTTTGGACACCTTATACTGGCCCTTTGTCCTTGTCCCCATATCCAAATTCTTGGTTTGCTTCCCATTACACTATCATCAGGGAGAAGCTATCCATAGAATTAGATATGGGGCAGAAGTCCAGTCCATTCCCTGTGAAGTCTTTCATCTAGATGATTCTGTCCTCCTTGGCCATGGTACCCAAGAAGGAGCCAGGCAAGAACAGGCTGATCCATAATCTATCATATCCGTTGGAAGGGTGAGTCAATGATTTCATCCCACCTGAGGCATTCTCTGTGAAGGACATCTAATTTGATTCTACGCTAGACAAGCTCAGAGGATGTGGTACTGGTGCTCTCATGGCTAAGGCAGATATAGAATCGGCCTTTTGTTTGCTTCCAGTATACTCCCATTGCTTCCCTTTGCTAGTTTCCATTTTGTAGGGGCCTATTACTTCAATAAGTGCATGCTGATGGGCTGCTCCATTGCATGTTCTTACATTGAGATAGTCAGTATCTTCCTGCACTGGGAACTGGTGAGGTGTAAGGGAATCCCAAATGTTGTCCATTACTAGGAATATTCTGTTGGTTGGCCCGAGTTGGACTGCAGTTTGTCAGCTGTTGTTTCAGGAATTTCAAAACAGGCTTGCTGATTCAGCTTCACTCTCACCCCTGACAAGCTACAAGGCTCTACTTCATCATGAAGCTTTCTGGGAGTAAAGCTTAATACCAACTGCATATTGTCCAGGCTCCCGCATGACAAACTTGATAAGTTGTCCCAGCTAATCAGCGAAACAAGAAAGCCTATCAAGGTATCCTTGAAGCATATGCGGTTGCTCATTGGAAGCCTGGCCTTTGCAGGCAGAGTGATCCTCATGGCCTGAACCTTTTTGTGTAGGCAATCTTTGGCAACCATGGTCATCAGGCTGAATCATCATTGAATTAGGATGAGCAGAGATAAATGAGAAGACCTGGCAAAATGGGAAACCTTTTTAGCCAGTTTTAATGGCACAACCCTTTTGGCTTCCTCCCCCAGTCTCTAGTGATGATCTCAAACTATACTTAGATGCATTTGGAAGTATTGACTTTGGCCTCTTTTGATGGGATTTATGGTGTGCTACAATGTGGTCGATGGAGTGTGTTCACTCTGACACCACCTGGAACATTGCATATCTGGGGTGACCACTTGGCGAATCAGAGAGTCATATTTCATTTTGATAACCAGGCTGTTGTAGACATAATCAATAGGCATTCTTCTAAGTGCCCTCGGATATCTGAATTGATGAGGGGCTTTGTTCTCTAGAGGTTGTTACTCAGCATTCATGCATGTGCAATGCATATCCCAGGAACTCACAACAAGATTACTGATTGTCTTTCTTGATGCAAGTGGGCTGAGTTCAGGAAACTGGTTCCCAACACCATGTCAATGGAAGTGGCAGTGCCATCTCACCTATGGGTTTATGGGGTCGGAGTCTTGGGAAATGCTCCGCCAATCAATTGCACTAAACATGTGGACGGTGTACATAAATGGGTATAGTTGACTGGTGTAATTTCTGTCTGAAAGAGGTTGGCAACCTGGCCCAATACCTGAGCACCTGGTGGTATAGTATATATTACTCTGTAAGCAGACAGGGATTACCAGAAGCACAGTGCACATTCATTTGTTAGGTCTAGCCTTTTTTGCTAAAACACAGGGATTGACTAATCCCATCATCTCATTCCCTCTTAAAAGAGTGATGCTAGGCTGTGCAAAGGAATCCAAGTTTCCTTTGGATGTGTGTGTAGGCCCATCTTGCATGCTCATTTGCTTAAGCTTTGGCAGGTTTTGCCATCCACAGCCTCAGATGCTTTTGAAGTGACCATGTTCTGGGCAGCCTTCTCATGGTCTTTCATTGCGACTCATTGTTAGTGAATTAGTGGTAGTGACCAGCACATTCTAGTCAGATTTAGGTCCTTTGGTCACGAACATAGCTTTAGCAGGAAATAAACTTACATTGACATTGCTAATGTCTAAGACCAATCAGTTAGACAGGGGTTAGTGGATTAGTTTAAGTGAGATACCCAGTCTAGCTACTTTCCCAATCAGAAATGTAAGAAATGGCTTGGCAATCAGGCCGTCTGGTGCTTGTCAATTCCTAGTTCGTGCCAATTTAATCCCCTTATCAGATACCAGCCAGTGAGCCACTATATCCTATATCCTATATCTGTCCTGTGTTCGGGGGCTATATATATCTAAAAATACTAAACAGTGCAGCAGTAGTGTAGTAGATTTATTACTAGATTTATAGTTTAGCTAGCTATACTAGCCAGTGAGCCACTAGTATTTCAATTAAAGTTTTAAAAATACCAAACTAGTGTCTCACTGCTGTGCCTGCCAGCTTAGTTGTTGGTGCTGGACTTGCATTTGCAGCTTTGACTGTGCCTGGCTGGCAGTCATTCATCAATCACTGCTGCCTATCTCCAGATGCAGACCTCCACGATGCCTGACTACGCTATTGCCTTCTTTGTGATCAGACCATTGCCTTGATTGACTAACGCTATTGACTTCTCCATGATCAGAACTCAGCATTGTTTGCCATTGCCTCCGTTTTGCTACTGGCCCTGATCCAAGCCTGTCATTGATGCCTCTCCTAGCCTACTCCCTGGAAGTGGACTTATTAGGCTTCAGCCCACCTTTGCTCGAGCACCCCCAGCTAATCTCCGTTCCATCAGCGCCCAAGTTCCAGTACCGTACCCAGTGCCGGGTAGGACTACGCCACCTATCGTCTGCTGTCTCTGGGCTGAACTAACCTCTCTTGCTAACCAACCTTGACGCCCACCTAAGTCCTGCCGGCCCCGGCACCCAAAGGCTCAATCCATGGGGAACGAAGGCTGGTATAGGTGAAGCTCCAGCGGCCTCTACCTTCAGCCCACTCCACCTGCTGATGGTGGGGACCCGTAGGTCCTCACCTATGGGTTGCATCAACCCCACCTCAGCCCAAGGGTCCACCTCCGACATAACACAAACCAAAAAATAAAAAGCAAAATGAAATGAAAATATTTGTCACCGCCTACTCCTAGAAGACTTGAAATCAAAAGGAAAAGAAACTGTAAAAGGCAGACAACCTAAGTAGTAAAAAGGTGATTGGGGGCATTTATAGAGACCGTGGCAAAACTGGGGACTCCTAACAAAAAAGTTAAAAGTAAAGAAAACTTAAACAACCTCCCTAAAACACTAAATGGAATAATAAAATACCACTGCCATTAGCAATGATAACATGGAATAGTCTTAGGTTTTGGGTACTTGCCAGGTTCTTGTGGCCTGGATTGGCCACTGTTGGAAGCAGGATGCTGGGCTTGATGGACCCTTGGTCTGACCCAGTATGGCATTTTCTTATGTTCTTATGTACTAAGGCACAGTTTTGCCTTAATGAAAAGAATTGCTCTAAAGAAAAAGTAGGAAGAAAACCATAACATTCAGCTAAGAGAAAAAAAACTGTTAGTTCCTATAGCTGGAAAATGATAAATTGAAATGTGCTGTGTAGCTGCAGGGACATGAAAATTTCTACACATGCTTCTTTGAAAAATGTTAACTGTTTGTGCTGTCAGAAGATATCAATTATCAGTGTTAAATAATAATTTGCCTTGTCTGCAGAGAAAAAGGCAGCATAAAGATAACGCACAAAGTAAAGAGCTCTCCTATTTTAATTCTTGGGAGGAGAGGAGGTGCGGAGAATGGGTTACTAAGAAAATAGGATAATTTCAGTGATTATCAACAGCAAACAATTAAATTACTTTTGAGAAGTGACTTTAATAAGAAAGAACAGAAGATGTTTTTTCAAATTAGCTGTGCTAATGAAAGAACAATTACAGTAGCTTGACCTCATTTCATTTCTTCTTTAAGATTAATTATTTTACTAACAGGTCTTCTTTCATGTAGCACATAGTTACAATTGAATAACAGCAATGGCTGAGTATTAAGGATAATTTAACAATTATAAAAAAATCATTTTGAACAGATTTATCTATTTAAGTGTTAATAGATGTGCTCAGTCTTACTTGAAATATGATTTTTGTTCACACAGTAGGCAAGATATTTTTAACATAGCATTTACCTTTTATTTGGTGCTTACTGGTATCACTATATTACAGTACATATCGTTTAAAACAAAAGAGACAAGTAATTTAGTGGTTGGAGAGCAGGTGTGGGCGTCAAAGGAATTAACTGCAGTTTTGAATCTGAATCTCTGTGGATAAGCCAGAGATAAACTTGGTAAACTATGTCTTGGTTAAAATCTTCAGAGGGATAGCTGTGTTAGTCTGGTGAAGCAAAAATGACAGGAGTCGAGAGGCACCTTATAGACTAACCAGTTTATTAAAGCATGAGCTTTTGAGGACAGAGTCCACTTCGTCAGATGTAGGAAGGGATGTACAAGAGTTGGGTAAAATATGTACAGAACAGAGAGAAGGCATTAGATTAGGCAGAACATGCCTTCATTTATTAAATTGTGACAATGTAAATAGGTAACACATATACAGTAATTGTAAACATTGGAATGGTACTGGCCAACAGACTAAATTCTGATTGTTTAAAAAAAAAGACTAGGAACAGACATATTAAGAAACTTTTCTGGTATACAAGGAATGTTCAGGGTGCTTCCCAACATAGGGCCTCATTTTCTAAAGTATCGCAGGCCTGCGATACTTTAGGGAATGAGGGGCGGGGGGGGCCGAAACGGGGGGCGGGCCTGAGCTAGCCGGCAGCGATCGCACCGTCTTGGTGTGATCGCTGCCGGTTTCGCACCCAATAGCACCACCATAGAAGGTGTAGCTATTGGGCGTGAATTCGGATGCGAATAGGACCTTACCTTTTCGTTGTCCACGGCGTCTTCGCGGAGTCGGCCCCGGTGACGCCCCAACTCCTCCTCTTCCAGGGCCGACTCCGCCCCATTTTGGTATTGCACGCGATAAAGTACTTTTCGCGTGCTAAACGTTCCTTATCACGTGCGATCCCTCTGGAAAATGAGGCCCATAGGAACTTAAGAGCACTTTTTAAAATCTCTGTATTGTTTGTAGACCCTTGGATACCTGCAAGTATATTTTCAAAAAGAAACTCCCAAGAGAGCTAACCGGAAGCACTAGTATTTCCATTTTGATGGATTTTGCACTAGCTTTTTAGTAGATGCAAAGGAGTGGCTGACCAGTCATGAAAGGCCAAATATAAATTAAAAATTTAAGTTAATAAAGTTAAAGTTTGCACCATAAAGCATGCACAGACATTTTAAAATGAATTCCCTGTATGCAGCTTGCTTCTTGTCAGGCCCACCCTTTCCACATCCATGGCATTGCTCTTTGTTACAAGGGTAAAAGTATCTACACTGTGCAACAGCTCATATACTTTACCTGAAAAGGGGGAGAGAGAGTTTTAACCACCAATTTTACCTGAGTAACTGCTTAGTTGTTATTAATATTATTTTTTATAATCATTTCTAAAGCATATACTAGATATATTCAGGTGCTGCACAGTCCTTACCCCTTGGAGCTTACAGTCAAGACAGATGGACAAGACACAGAGAAAAAACAAACAAGGGATTTTGAGATACTGGGAGGAGAAGAGACAGGGGAGGAAAGGGGGACATGAATGGGAAAAAATTAAACTGAGTGGCTTATAGGTGGCAATAATTGAGAAAGAGGCAACTTTAATTGAGTTAAGCTGAAAGGAATGAGGCCACTTAAGAGTTTATATAAGCAAAAATGAGTGGGATAGGTAGGTCTGATTCTATATCTTTAACAAGAAGTAAGAGTACTACTGTACTCTGAGACTCCAATTTGACACCTAGACTGATTAACCAGCTAAAATAATTAGTAGGTTGCTTCCTTAGGAGAATAATTTTGCAACAGCCCACATAAATTTTAAATCAAATATATGCAAAAGTTGCACCTACAACATATGGGCAGGATTTTAAAAGCTCTGGGGTAGATTTTAAAAGAAGCACGCACGGCCTACATGTGTGCTCGCTACCCGGTGTGCGCACATGTATGCCCGATTTTATAACATGCACGCGCCGAGCTGCCGTGCTGCCGCGCCTCCATGCCCTCCCAGGCCACTCCAAAATCCCTCCCAGGCCGCTCCGAAATCGGAGCGGCCTGGGAGGGATTCTTTACTTGAGGGATTCATTACTGGGAGGGATTCATTACTTGAATGAAACATACTTTGTAACTCCATATACAAGATCAAAATAATATAGACATAAAAAAAATCTATTATTTACATCCATGATTACCAAAATAGTTTCAGGGTCATTATCCTACGTTACAATGCATATATCTAGCCCACAAAATAATCCATGATTATCACTATCTCAGGAAAACGAAACAAAATTCATGGCCTATAGAGTACAGCATTATATTTTATGAAAGACCTATCATAATAGTTTTAAGGAGTTACTAAACTAGAAACAGGTGAAGAAGTAACCACTCCCTTTTTATTTGATATAAAGGAGATCAGCTGAGATGGCTGATAGAAAAGATAGGAAACACCTTGGTGCTTTATCATGCATTTGCATGGATATTTAAAAAAAAAAAAAACAACCCAACTCCAGCACTTGTGTTTTTAACATAAGAAATTGTTGCTGTCTCCTCTGAGTTTGCCTCGCAAGATCAGGGAAAATTTGTACCTTATGGTTAAGGAATGACTCAGAGCGATAGGTAAAATACCTCTTAAAAATCCATTCCCTATCTGTTTCCAGGAGAAAAGTTACTATTAAAGTTGATGGTAATGCTAGATTTTCATCTGTCTGTTCTAACACAGCTGATACATCCAAATTCACAGGTTCCTTCGGTGTTAATATCTGGAAATCTCTTTCTTCAATTTGAACTTTCTTTTTTACCGGGATAAAATATGCCTTTGAAATAATGGGTAGCATTTTTTCTGTGATTTTTAATGTTTCCATCATGTAGTGTCTCCATAATTCCTTGGGAGCAGTAAATGGTACCTTAGGAAAGTTTATACATCTAAGGTTTTTTGCCCGAATCTGATTGTCCAAGTTTTCCACTTTTAAATGGAGAAATTGATTTTCTTTTATTAGCTCATGTTGAATATTTGTAGCGCTGTCCATTTTCACTTGCAATGATTGTATTTTTTGATTGTTTTCCAATATCCCTTTCTCTGCTGTGACCAGACATTTATCCATTCTCTCTACCTCTTTAGTAGTATTACACTTCTGCATAGATATATTTGTATTTATACCCTGGATTGTGTCCCATAAAGCTTCAAGAGAAAAGATTTGAGGCCTTACCAGCTCATGAGAGTGTCCACGATTACCAATATTTCAATCCAACTGTTCCAGTGTACTTCTCTCCTGTATCTGTTGTTCCTCTGCTACTGCTACTACTCCTACCACCCGCTCAGCATGGATAGGAGGTGAGACTACTTCTCCCAGCAGCCTGGGCTCCGGAAGAGGTTCTCGCGGGAGACTCATCTCCAGTACCTGCTCACCTACTCGTTGCTGGCTGGTGTATCTCTCGGCGGGGTTCATAGGAGGGGATCTTTCCTCCAGCGAAAGCGATGTAAGTAGTTCAGGGCTTGACTCGGGCTCTTCCTCCCCCCGGGCCATCACCAGAGAATTCACCGCCAGAACCTCAGCTTCTCCGCAGCGAATGTGAGCATCCATAGGGCCCATAATTGACCGGGTGTTGTGACCGTCTGTTTCAGACGGTTTCGACCTCTGTGCCTCACCTTTCTTCCTTCTCTCTCCACTAGCCTTGGGAAGATGGCTGCTGTCACATCATCATGCTGCTCTCTCCAGCGTCCCCGGAACTGCTATGGCGACGGTGTTTGCCATGTTTTCTCCTGAGGGCCTCCTAGGGTGTGCGCGCGCACGCCACCCATGTCTTTATCCATGTCATGGCAGGAACCTCGGGGGCGGCCCCTCCGAGTGACATCACGCCATCCAGGTATTTAAACTGCCCTTTGTTTGCTAACAAACTGAGTTAGCAAGGATTGGAATGCCTCCAGTCTAAACTACTCTGTCGCTTCCTTGCTGCTGCTGGAAGTTCTCTCTGCCCTTCGGGGCCATTCACCTCTAACCTGGGTACCCGCTCCTCTGGGACCCTATGCTTTCTTTCAGGTGCCTATCTGGGATACCGGGTACTCACTCCTCGAGGGCCTGCTCTCCCTGCCTTGGTGCCTGCAAACCAACTACTTCTGCCTGCCAGGATCTTCAACAAATACAGCTATTTATTCAGTGAGAAAACTAACCTTGTCAGCTTGTCTCACCTCCAGCTTCAGCGCTGTGAGTCTACATCCGGGACTCTCTCTTCTACCCAGCACAGCCTACCATTATTGGAGTATGGGATGGGTCTCCTCTGCCGAGGACCCCTAGACTACTCTACTGGGTTACCTCATTTCTGCCACCCCCGGAGCAGTACCATCAAGCTGTATAATAAACACAAATTCTCTGTGTCTGCGTGTATAGAGTCTAGCCTAGTACTGCGGTTCCTCATGGGGCTCCTCCCCGTGAGGGTGGCCATCTCCGCAGTACCCAGGAATCCACTCAAACACTTCGAAACCATAACAGATTGCTAACTCCATGGATTCAGCTCAGCTCACCGCTTTGCAGGCCATTCCGGTGCAGCGAATCTCCAAACAACAGAATTCGTTGGATAACCTGACTGTCGCCTTTAACCAGCTACATGCACAAATTAATACACCAACTACCACAGGTAAAGAAGTTACACCACCTGAAGTGACAGTCAAGACTACAGTGCCTCTGTCTGCTCCAACACGCTTCTCGGGTGAAGTGTGGAAATGTAGAGGATTTATCAATCAATGTTGCATGTACTTTTCGCTGCAACCTAACCGTTTCCCTACAGCGTATGCCAAGACCACCTATATCCTTTCATATCTAGACGGAAGAGTGCTGGCTTGGGCTTCACCGCTGTGGGAGCACAATGACCCTATCCTGAATGATCTTGCTGGGTATCTTGAACTGTTCAAATCAGTATTCGATTACCCTGCCCAGTATACTACAGCAGGATGCACTTTGGTTCATCTGAAACAAGGTAATAAACCTTTACCAGACTTCACCATAGAATTCAAGACGATGGCTTCTGAATTACATTGGGACCCTAGATGCCTGAAGACTCTCTTCTTTGAAGGCCTGAACTCCCGCTTGAAGGATGAGCTGGCAGCTCTAGAGATGCCTGAGACCTTAGCAGAACTGATGAAGTTGGCAACAAGGATTCATCGCTTACTTCGCGACAAGGTTCAAGAGGTCAAGAGCCCCAGAAGACCACCTCAGGGAGAGACGCGACATATTTATGATTCTTGCTATAACCCCATGCTATAGAGTGTGGTCTGCAACACAGAGGCAACAAACCCCAAGGTATAGTCTGGCATGCTGGTAGCAAGGCAACGTGGCAGCAAGGATCCCCAAGGTAACACATTAGGGGAATGGCAGCTAGGAAGACAGGGCCGGTGCAAGGGCCCATGACACCCTAGGCAGACCAATGTAATACCGCCCCCCACAAACCCATCCTGAGTTGAATGTGCCCCTATGGCAATGGCAGATATATAGAGTTATGGTCTCCCTCTTATAGTGCTCTTTCTCTCTCTCTCTAATTGCATACACCATGTCGCACAAATCTAGCGAGTGCTCCATGACTGTTGTTGCCCCTCCTGCATTTTGAAAATGGCGCCTTTGTGTTCCCCTTGGCATCCCACCCACTGATGCCACTCAAGGCGATTGACTAGTCCCACTTAATGGTCATGCCAGCACTATAGGCAGATTGACAACAATACCTTCATGATGAAGCATTAGGGGTATGACAGCATAGCAGAATGGCTGTAAGATATTTTCAATATTTATCTTCTCCCACTCTGTAACTTCATCTCCAATCTTGGTATAACCTTCTTTATGCTGATGATATTCAACTTCTCATCCCCATAACATCCACCATTGAAGAAGCTATACATCTCACAGTAAAATACCTCAACTCAATCAAAACTTTCCTCAACCAATTAAAACTATGTTTAAATATGAACAAAACCGAATGGATCTTATTAAAAAGAAACTTCTATTCTCAAACCTCTCAAACTCCATACATCCAAATTGACAACTCCAAAATACAAATGAAAAATCCAATAAAGGATCTTGGCATTTGGATTGATTACAACCTGAGCCTTAAGAATTGCATTGCCATAAAACCGAGAGAAGGCTTTCATAAACTCCAAATCCTAAAACATCTCAAACCATTACTGTATCCGAATGACTTCAGAACAATTCTTCAGACCCTCATTTTCTCAAGTCTAGATTGTTGCAACACAATTTTCTTAGGACTACCTAAATCATCCCTAAAACCACTACAATTACTTCAAAATGCTGCTGCACGAATTCTAACCGAATAAAGAAGTTCGACCACATCTCTCCAACCCTAAAGAGCCTTCACTGGTTACCTATTTCACAAAGAATAAGATACAAATCCCTAACCATCATACATAATGAAATTTACAAAGACAACAACTCATCCCTAGACAACATGATTACAATACACAAATCACCCCGCTCTTCAAGATCTTCTGACAAATTACAGCTATTCATTCCTCCTCTCTCCTCTGCAAAACTATCCTCTACTAGTCATAGAGCTTTCTCCATAGCCGGACCAAAAGAATGGAACTCTATCCCAGAATATCTAAGTTCCATCAAAGATTCCAAAAACTTCAAAAAAGAACTAAAGACATGGCTGTTTAGACAATCATACACAGAATGATTTGATCTATGTAGACCATTCCCAACCACCTTCTAAACACAATTTCTTTGTTATATATGCTAATAAGTACTATACTAAACTAACCTAGTTTGTCTCATTCTAAAAAAAAAAAAATGTTTAATCTACTTTTGCTGAGACGTTATATAACCACATTTTTCTCTTAGTTTGGTGTTATTTATTTATAATTTTATAACTGTTCACTGTATGAAACTGTTGTTACAATGTAAACCGGAATGAAGGCAGCCTGCTATATTTCGGTATAAAAAAGAATATAAATAAAATAAATAAATAAATAAGACCTCAAGGTATAGCATTAGAGATGTGGGCAAAAGAAACCCAAGATAAAGCATCAGGAGTATGGCAACCAGATAGAGTGGCAGCAAGACCCCCAAGGTGTAGCAAAGTGTGGAAAGGAGGTTCTGGAAGCTAAACTTAGGCTTTTAGGTAGAAAGTTGAAATCCAGACCCTCCGGGGTAACATTCTCAGAAATGCTTACTGTTCCGGACTGCAGAGGTGGGCACAGCTCCAGAATATCAATGTCTGGATGAGATGAAGGTGCACGGACAAGGGCTTTAGATTTATTAGGAACTGGGAAACCTTCTGAAGAAGGAGAAGCATAGGCCAAAAGGATGGGCCCACTTTAACCAGGGTGGAGCCAGGCTGCTGGTGCTAATATTTAAAAAGGAGATATAACACCTTTTAAAATATAATATGGGGGAAAGACAGCAGTTGTTCAGCAGCATACAGTCTGGAGGGTGGTATCTTCAAGCCATACTATCAAAACAGGAAAGTTAGAGCAATCCGACAGAAAAGTTCCAATAAAGGTAAAAGTAGCCCAGGTGCTTTTAAGTAAAGAACAGATTGAATTAAAAGATTATAAATTATCCTGGTCAACTGCAAGGAGGAATGTATATACAAGCAGAAAACATACCTTGAATTGTCTGTATGAAAATGCCAGAAGTCTAAAAAATAAAATGGAAGAGTTAGAATGTATAGCACTGAATGAAGAGGTAGATATAATTGGCATCTCAGAGACCCTGTGGAAGGAGGATAACCAATGGGATAGTGAGATACCAGGGTAGAAATTATATCATACAATGGCTCAAATTAGTGGGGAGGTGGTGCTATATGTTAGGGATGGTATAGAGTGAAACAGGATAATGATTCTGCAGGAGATTAAATGCACTGTAGAATCTGTATGGATATAAATTCCATGTGTAATTGGTAAGAATATAGCTGTGGGGATATACTATCGTCTGCCTGAACAGATTGAACAGACAGTCGATTAAATGCTAACAGAAATTAGAGAAGCTTTCAAATTTGGCAGCACAATAATAATGGGAGATTTCTATTATCCCAATATTGATTGGGTAAATGTTGCATCAGAACATGCTATGGAGGTAGTTTCTAGATGAAATAAATGACTGCTTCTTGGAGCAGCTGGTCCAGAAACAGATGCGAAGTGGATCTATTTTAGACTTAATTCTTAATGGAATGCAGGATTTGATGTGAGAGGTAATGGGAATGGGGCCACTTGGCAACAATGATCATAATACAATCAATTTTGACTTAATACTTGGAGTGATGACATTAAGCTAAACTACTGCTCCAGCATTTAACTTTCTAAAAGGAGACTTTAATAAAATGAGGAAAAAAAATGAAAAGATGCAGCTGCAGCGATTAAAAGTATATATCAGGCATAGCCATTGTGTAAAAATATCATCTTGGAATTCCAGACCTAATGTATTCCACACATTATAAAAGGCGGAAAGAAGGCCAAATGACTGCTGGCATGGTTAAAAGGTAAGATGAAAGATGATATACTAGCCAAAAGAACTTCTTTGAATACATGAGAAAAGGATCCAAATGAAGTAATTAGGAAAAAGCATAAGTGCTGGCAAATTAGATACAAACCATTGATAAGGACAGCAAAATAGAATTTGAAAAGAAGCTTTCCACAGAGGCAAACACTCATAATAAAAACTTTTTCAAATACATCCAAAGCAGGTAGCTTGTGAGGGAGTCAGTTGGACCTTTAGATGATCAAGGGGTAAAACGGTCACTTAGGCCAAAGTAGAAAGCTAAATGAATTCTTTGCTACAGAATTTATGGAGGAGGATATTGGGGAGATACCTGTAAATAGTATTTTATTTATTTATGTATTTATTTATTTATTTATAACTCTTATATACTGAGGTTCAATTATCAGAATTAATTATCACTTCGGTTTACATTACAACCAGCAAACAACAACAGTGACAAAGTCTTGTCTTACATTGAACAAGGTGGGGAAAACTTGGATAAACATAATTTAGGAGAGCGCAGTGACAGAGTCTTGAATTGTATTGAACAGTGTGGAGCGAACTTGGATAAACCAGGATAACATAACTTGGGAGAAAGCCGTGATAGAGTCTTGATTTACTTTGACAAGTGTGGAGAAAAATTTGGATACATATCATTTGGGAGAGAGCAAAATATAACCGTGATGAGAAGAATTAGAAGGGTGAAAAAATCCGGAAGGGCAGGGTTGGTTAAGGGGGGGATAAGGGGATAAAAAATAAAGGCTTTATTACCATTACATAGATATCGTATGGGTCTGCATAGACAGGTGGGGGTCTGGAAAGACAGGTGGGGCTAAAGCGGAAATGAGTGGGTTATGGGAAGGCTTGGCCAAACAACAAAGTCTTAAGTCTCTTCTTGAAGGTGATTGGACATTGTTCAAGCCTTAGGTCAATAGGGATGATTCAGAGGAATTAAAAGAAATTGACAAACTAAAGAGTAGCAATTCCTCTGGACCAGATGCCATACACCCCAGAGTTCTGAAAGAACTAAAAAATGAAATAGCAGGCCTATTACTAGTAATTTGTAACCTATCATTAAAATCATCTATTGTACCTGAAGAATAGATGGTGACCAATGTAACACTAATCTTTAAAATGGCTCTAGGGATGATATGGAAAACTATAGACCGGTGAGCCTGATACAAGTGCATGAAAAAGCTGCCATTATTTAGTTTTATGGAATGTCTCCTTCTTTTACAATGTTTTGAAATGTTAAATAATCACCCCTTTATTTACCCATTTTACACCATACATTATTTTATAAACTTCTATCATGTTCTCTCTCAGCCATCTCTTTTTCAGTCTGACAAGCCCCAACCTGCATAGCCTCTCATCACATGGAAGCCATTTCATTCCCTTTATCATTTTTGTCACCCTCCTCTTCAACTTTTCTAGATCCGCTATGTATTTTTTGAGATGCGGCGACTACAACTGTACACAGTACTCAAGGTGCAAATGCATATTATATTGCACTAATGCAATATAATATTTTCTGTTTTATTCTTCATTCCTTTTTGATTATTCATAACATTCTAATTGCTTTTTGGCTCACCGCCATACATTGAGCCAAGGTTTTCAATGTATTGTCCACAAAAATTCCAAGATATTTTTTCTAGGTGGTGCTTCCCAATATGCAACTCAGCCTTAGGTATCTGTATTTGGGATAATTTTTCCCTATGTACATCATTTTGCACTTTTCCACATTAAATTTCATCTGCCATTCAGTTGGCCAGCCTCCTAGTCTTATAACGTTACTCTTTAGAACCTCACAATCTGCTGCTGTTTTATCAACTTTAATAATTTTGTCTCATCGGAAAATTTGGTCACCTCACTTGTTTCCTTATCCAGATTGTTTATGAATATGTTAAACAGCACAGGTCCCAATACTAATTCCTGTGGTACTCAACTAATGACTTTTCTCCATTTGAAAAACTAATAATTCAGTCCTACCCTATTTTTCCTGTATTTTAGCCAGTTACCAATCCACAATAAGGCAATGCCTCCTACATGGCTTTGTAATTTCTTGAGGGGTTTCTCATTGGGAACTTTGTTAAATGCCTTCTGAAAATCCATATACACTACAAACTAGATCACCTGTATCTACAGTATATGTGTATTTACACCTTCAAAAAAATCTAAAAGATTAGTAAGGCAAGATTTCCCTTTGCTAAAAACATGTTCTCTATTAAGACATAGGTGTCAGAAAAAGAGGAGGACCACAGGGTTTAATGCCCCCCCCCAAAAAAAAAAAAAAAAAAAATTGACTACTACCGGCAACGACTGCTCGCACTCCCATTCTAAATTTTCAGCAGGATCTCTCCTTACTGAGCATACCTGGAAGCTGAAAAGTGCAAGAGAGTTAGACCTCTTCTGGCTAGAGTGCTGCAGGGAGTACAAGAGAGTGAGACCTCTTCTGGCTAGAGTGCCGCAAAAGAGTATATGAGAGTGAGAACTCTTCTCTCTAGAGTGCTGCAAGAGAGTGAGACCTCTAGCTAGAGTGCCATGCTTGTTGGATCAGCCCTCTTCTTCCTCAGAAAAGGCTTTGCTGGTTCAGCCGCTACCCTCTCTTCCCTCCCTACTCTGGAGAATCTGATGATGTCACAAACTAATGTGCTCTGCTGGAAGGAGAACAAATTACAGCCAGCAAGAAAAAAAAAAAAGCAAAAGAACAGAAGACACGGAGAGAACTAGTATGCCTAATGCTTCCGCTGGCCCTCCCTATGGTGCCAAATAAACTTGCACTGACCCTGAGAAAGTTCACCATACACAAGCCCTCAGCATTCACCCATCTTTATCTGTGGTGACATATCAAGATGAGCATGGTTGTTCTTTTTAAGCAGGTGAGTGGTGCCCAAACAATTAGGACTGTCGACATTTTACTGGTTTCTGATTACATCTCTTGGTATTCGATGATATTCTCTCTCCATACATAGTACAGAATAGTTGTACAATGGTGTTTTTCCTCAGTGGCAGGCCATCCCTGCCCACAGGCAGAAAGAAGACTCGGTTTTCTAGCATCAGATATTTTATTGCTAGGTCTGGGAATGAACAATTCTAACTGATTTATGAAAAGAATGTACATAAGAAAGAATGACATTAACTGTAAATGTAAAGTAAGAAATTGGCAATGGGGATAGAGCTGGGGGTGGAGTTGGGGTGGAGCTGGGGGCGGAGCTTTGTTGCTCCTTCCTCACTAAAAAGGTGTTCCGCTGTCCATGCATTAAGCTATGCTTATATGGTTAGTGAGTTTCTTCTTAAGAGTGCCTTCTACCATTTCGCCTGGCACTGGCATCAGGCTCACCAGTCTATAGTTTCTCATATCCCTCCTGGAGCCCTTTTTAAACATTTGAATCACATTGGGCACCTTCAACTCTTCAGGTATCGTAACTCTTAGATTACAGATTTCTAGTTACAGGTCATCAATTTCATGTTTTTCTCCTTTAACAACTCTAGGGTGTATGCCATCTGCTCTTGGTGATTTGTTACTCTTTAGTTTGTCAATCTGATCTATTACATCCTCCATTGTCACAGATATTTGTTATAGTTGCTTGGAATCTCCAATATTAAAGAATGTTTCAGATGTGGGTAAGTTCCCAACATCCTTTTTTAGTAAAGAATGAGGCAAACAATGAATTCAGTTTTTCGGTTATTTCCTTGTCCTTCCTGAGCACCCTTGGTCATTTAGTAACCCAAGTGACTTCTTCACAGGCCTTTGTTTAGAATATACTTGACAAAAAAGCTTTTATTAATTTTTCCTCACTGGACAATGTTTTCTCAAATCCTCTCTTTTCCTGTCTTACCACTGTTTTACATCTAATTTGCCAGTGCTTATGTTCTTGTCTATTATCAACATTTGGTTCTGCTTTCCTTTTTTTGAATGATGACCTTTTAGCTTTAACTGCCTCATTTACCTCACCATTAAATTATTCTGGCAGTCGTTAGGTCATACTTTTTAATGCACGGAATATATTTTCTCTTCGTTTGCAAAATTGTATTTTTAAATAACATCCACCCACACCTCATGCAAACTTTTAACCTTTGCTCCTTTTAATTGTTTTCCAACAAATGTCCTCATTCTATTATAGTTTCACTTTGTTAAAGTTATATGCTACTGGTGTAGTTTTACTTATTGTCCTCCCTCCAGTGATTATGTCAAATCTGTTTGCAGTATGATGTCTATTGCTTAGTAGCCCCAACACAAGAATCCCTTGGGTTCCATGCATTCTGCAGAAGACTAGATCTAAAGTAGCTGGTCCTCTCATTGGTTCTAGGACCAGCTACTTGATGAAGCAGTCATTTATGGCATTTAAAAACTTAATTCAAAACTCCCATTTTATTGTATTGCCAAATTTATTTGCTTTTTAAATTTTTAGTAGCATTTCAGTTGTTTCTTCATCTTGGCCAGGTGGCTTCTAGTTTAAACGCATCGTGTTACTCTTACTTATGACACATGGAATTTCTATCCATAAGAATTCCAAAGTGCATTTTATTTCTTGCAGGATTTTTATTATGCTTGACTCTATGTCATATTTTACATACAATGTCAACTCTCAACCAATTCGATCTTCCCAATCATGTTGGTAAAATTTATATCTTGGTATCATAATGTCCCATTGGTTATCCTCCTTCCACCTCATCTTTGAAATGCCTATAATGTCTATATCCTTCTATAGTGCCATACACTCTAACTCACCAATATTACTATTCTATAAGCATTCAGACATGTTAAAGTATGGTTTTCATTTGTGCTCTCATTTCTCTTTGTATTCACAACCTGCTTATTAGCAAAAGATACAAGTAGAATAGAGTAATTTACATCTGTATGCTCTTTGTTTACATTCATCTGGGTAATTTCAGCCTTAACTCCAACCTCTCTACTGGGAAATTCTAAGTTCCCTGCTTTACAAATATCCTTTGTATGATACCTCCTGATCAACTATGCTCTTTTGAGTGACTGTTGGCTTTTTCCCATGGTCTAGTTGAAAATCTGCTGTATTGACTGTTTAAAGGTTAGTGCCAGCAGTCTGGTTCCACACTGGCTAAGAGTAGGAGAAGGATCCTCTTTCCCCAGTGTGCTCCCCAGTTCCTAACAAATCTAAAGCTCTCTTCCCTGTACCATCATCTCATCAATGCATTGAGACAGGAGCTCTGCCTGCCTCTGGAGTCCTGCATATAGAATGGGAAGCATTTCTGAGAATACAACCCTGGAGGTTCTGGATTTTAATTTCCTACCCAAAATCCTAAATTATGCCTCCAGAACCTGTCTCCTACATTTTCCTGTTATTGGTCCTCACATGTACCATAATGGCCATCTTTTCTCTAACACACTCTAAAATCTTAATTAGGTGGCATGAGGTTTTCTACCTTCACCAAGTTACTAAACAATCCTGACACCCACCAGCTACCCAGTTATCTGTGTATCTAATTTCCAAATCACCTACTACACTGGCCATCAATTATATTCTCTTATAGCACAGTCACAGAACTGGACAAACATCTAAGCTATTTGAATACACAGTAATTACACTATTAGTTAAGGATGTGCAGAGACAAAATTTTCATTGCAGTTCATTTATTCATTTCATAGGTTGCTTCCATTTGTTAGATTAATTTTAAAGTAAAATAAAAGTGTTTATTATTTTTCCATTAGTTTTTCATTTTCCATAAAAATCAATGGGGGAATCAATGCAGTCTATTTTGATTACCAAAATTAGGCTTTTCTAATCAATTCTAATGAATCTTTTGAGTAGACATCAACAGAAAAAGGATGAGAACTCCAAGACACCAAGACTGTGGAAAGGCGGCACCAAAAGCGTCATGAATAGCCTGAGGCCTAAGCCAACAATATCATAGAAGGGCAAAAGGGTACAAGCAGTGGCATAAGTTCTCCAAGGCACTGTGAGAGGAGCAAAGCAGCAGCAAGAGTGGCAAGAACATCAAAAGAAGGGAACTAAAAATACTGGCATGTACTCCTCGAAGGCAGCAAAAGAGAGGTAAAGTGGAACTGAGAGTAACATGAACATCATAAGGCACCATGAAAGGGGAATGAAATGGCAAAGTGACAGGAAAATCACCAAGGCACCAACAGAGGGACAAAGTAGCATAAAGAGTGATATGAACACACCAAGGCACCATGAGAGGTACAAATATGCCACCCACAGTGACAAGAACACCCTAGTGTAGAGTCTGTGGTATGGCAGAAAAGCAGAGTGGCAGCAAGATTCTTAAGGTATAGAGTTTAGATTATGTCAGCAAGGATTAGTGGCAACAAGACTCCAAAGATGGTACACTATGGTTATGGCTGCAAGGAAGAGAGGCATCAAGACATAAGAACATAAGAACATGCCATACTAGGTCAGACCAAGGGTCCATCAAGCCCAGCATCCTGTTTCCAACAGTGGCCAATACAGGCCATAAGAACCTGGCAAGTACCCAAAAACTAAGACTATTCCATGTTACCATTGCTAATGGCAGTAGCTATTCTCTAAGTGAACTTAATAGCAGGTAATGGACTTTTCCTCCAAGAACTTATCCAATCCTTTTTTAAACACAACTATACTAACTGCACTAACCACATCCTCTGGCAACAACTTCCAGAGTTTAATTGTGCGTTGAGTAAAAAAGCACTTTCTCCGATTAGTTTTAAATGTGCCCCATGCTAACTTCATGGAGTGACCCCTAGTCTTTCTATTATCCGAAAGAGTAAATAACCGATTCACATCTACCCATTCTAGACCTCTCATGATTTTAAACACCTCTATCAGATCCCCCCTCAGCCGTCTCTTCTCCAAGCTGAAAAGTCCTAACCTCTTTAGTCTTTCCTCATAGGGGAGCTGTTCCATTCCCCTTATCATTTTGGTAGTCCTTCTCTGTACCTTCTCCATTGCAATTATATCTTTTTTGAGATGCGGCGTCCAGAATTGTACACAGTATTCAAGGTGCGGTCTCACCATGGAGCGATACAGAGGCATTATGACATTTTCTGTTTTATTCACCATTCCCTTTCTAATAATTCCCAACATTCTGTTTGCTTTTTTGACTGCCGCAGCACCCTGAACCGATAATTTCAATGTGTTATCCACTATGATGCCTAGATCTCTTTCTTGGGTTGTAGCACCGAATATGGAACCCAACATTGTGTAATTATAGCATGGGTTATTTTTCCCTATATGCATCAACTTGCACTATCAACATTAAATTTCATCTGCCAATTGGATGCCCAATTTTCCAGTCTCACAAGGTCTTCCTGCAATTTATCACAATCTGCTTGTGATTTAACTATTCTGAACAATTTTTAGTCATCTGCAAATTTGATTATCTCACTCGTCGTATTTCTTTCCAGATCATTTATAAATATATTGAAAAGTAAGGGTCCCAATAGAGATCCCTGAGGCACTCCACTGCCCACTCCCTTCCACTGAGAAAATTGTCCATTTAATCCTACTCTCTGTTTCCTGTCTTTTAGCCAGTTTGCAATCCACGAAAGGACATCAAAACCTATCCCATGACTTTTTACTTTTCCTAGAAGCCTCTCATGAGGAACTTTGTCAAACGCCTTCTGAAAATCCAAGTATACTACATCTACCAGTTCACCTTTATCCACATGTTTATTAACTCCTTCAAAAAAGTGAAGCAGATTTGTGAGGCAAGACTTGCCTTGGGTAAAGCCATGCTGACTTTGTTCCATTAAACCATGTCTTTCTATATGTTCTGTGATTTTGATGTTTAGAACACTTTCCACTATTTTTCCTGGCACTGAAGTCAGGCTAACTGGTCTGTAGTTTCCCGGATCGCCCCTGGAGCCCTTTTTAAATAATGGGGTTACATTAGCTATCCTCCAGTCTTCAGGTACAATGGATGATTTTAATGATAGGTTATAAATTTTTACTAATAGGTCTGAAATTTCATTTTTTAGTTCCTTCAGAACTCTGGGGTGTGTACCATCCGGTCCAGGTAATTTACTACTCGTCAGTTTGTCAATCAGGTCTACCACATCTTTTAGGTTCAACATGATTTGATTCAGTCCATCTGAATCATTACCCATGAAAACCTTCTCCATTACGGGTACCTCCCCAACATCCTCTTCAGAAAACACCGAAGCAAAGAAATCATTTAATCTTTCTGCGATGATCTTATCTTCTCTAAGTGCCCCTTTAACCCCTCGATCATCTAATGGTCCAACTGACTCCCTCACAGGCTTTCTGGTTCAGATATATTTTAAAACGTTTTTACTGTGAGTTTTTGCCTCTACAGCCAACTTCTTTTCAAATTCTCTCTTAGCCTGTCTTATCAATGTCTTACATTTAACTTGCCAACTTTTATGCTTTATCCTATTTTCTTCTGTTGGATCCTTTTTCCAATTTTTGAATGAAGATCTTTTGGCTAAAATAGCTTCTTTCACCTCCCCTTTTAACCATGCCAGTAATCTTAATGTGTGGAATACATCTGGACTGTGCTTCAAGAATGGTATTTTTTAACAATGACCATGCCTCTTCGACATTTTTTACTTTTGTAACTGCTCCTTTCAGTTTTTTTCTAATAATTTTTCTCATTTTATCAAAGTTTCCCTTTTGAAAGTTTAGAACGAGAGCCAAGGATTTGCACACTGTTCCTCTTCCAGTCATTAAATCAAATTTGATCATATTATGATCAGTATTGCCAAGCGGCCTCACCACCATTACCTCTCTCACCAAGTCCTGTGTTCCACTGAGAATTAGATCTAAAATTGCTCCCTCTCTCGTCGGTTCCTGAACCAATTGCTCCTTAAAGCTATCATTTATTCCATCCAAGAACGTTATCTCTCTAGCGTGTCCCGGTGATACATTAACCCAGTCAATATTGGGGTAATTGAAGTCTCCAATTATTACTGCACTACCAATTTGGTTAGCTTCCCTAATTTCTCTTAGCATATCACTGTCCATCTCACCATCTTCACCAGGTGGACGGTAGTATACTCCTAGCACTATAGTCTTCCCCAACACACAAGGGATTTCTACCTATAAAGATTCAATTTTGTATTTAGTCTCATGCAGGATGTTTATCCTGTTGGACTCTATGCCATCCCGGACATACAGCACCACACCGCCTCCCGGATGCTCCTCTCTGTCATTGGGATATAATTTGTACCCCGGTATAGCACTGTCCCATTGGTTATCCTCTTTCCACCATGTCTCTGAGATGCCAATTAAGTCTATGTCATCATTCACTGCTATACATTCTAATTCTCCCATCTTACTTCTTAGACTTCTGGCATTAGCATACAAATATTTCAAAGTTTGTTTTTTGTTTGCATTTTCATTCAGCTTTTTAATTGATAGGGATAAGATAGAATTTTTTAGCTCAGGTGAGTTTTTAGTTACAGGCACTTGGACTACTTTTCTTATTATTGGAAACTCACTGTTGGGATGCCCTAATTCTAATGCATCATTAGTATCCTTTGAAGATACCTCTCTCTGAACCATGCGCTGCTTTACCCTTTATGTATAGCATAAAAGGTAAAGCAGCAAGGCAGACTGGCAGCAACACTTCAAGGGTGTAGAGTATAGGGTATGGCAGCAATACTGAGTGTCAGAAAGACCCCCATTTTGTAGGATAAGTATGTATAGGAGCAAGACAGAGTGACAGCAACCTCTTTCCCCACCAAGGTGTAGAGTCTAGGGCAAGGCAGCATGATAGCAAGACCTCAAAAGTATAACATAAGGGGTATAACAGAAAGGAAAAGTGAAAGCAAAACCCCCAATTTGTAGAGTCTGGAAAAGAGCAGCAAGGCTGAGTGGCAGAAAGACTCCCAAGGTCTAGCATAAGGAATATAGCAGCAAGGCAACTTGGCAGCAAGACTCCAAAGTGCTTTCAGTCATCCTGTCACTTACTTGGAAATTCAGGGAATCTAGTAAAGGCAAACTGACTTTTCAGAAGACCAACTTTTTCAAAAAATCTGACACCTCATCGTTATCACTATTGACCAAAGCTCCCAAATTTTCTTCTGCTACTTGTTCTTCAATGTTTTCTGATTCAGGAATCAGTTTTTGAAAATACTGTCTCCATTACCTCAGAAGTGGTAATCACTGAGGAGTGTGCTGCTGGTTTTAGTTGTTACACTTCTGCTGCCCCTGTCCTTGCCTCTGTCCTGCTAATGCCAGCCTTGGATGATTCTTCCACATTTTTCCCCTGCTCCAAACAAGAGGGAGAGGATCAAGTAGCAGTGGTATATGTTCTCCCAATTTTAATTTCTTATGGCTTGAGCTGGCTTCCATTCCTATCATTCTACAGCTAAAAATTCATCAGTTTAAGGCAAGACTCCCTTTGTTCTCACTGCTACTACTGCTTGTGCTTCTGACAAGACTGACTCTATAGGAACCCCTAATCCTCTTCCCCTGCCATTTTTCTGCCTGCTGTTTTTCTACTTTCTCCCCTTTCCTTGCAGTGGTATGATAGAAGTGGCTACTGGGAAGTTTGATGTCACAATATACTTTGCTGATATTGTACCACTCACCATTACATTCTAATATGGACTGAATGTCTGCCTGTCACACACACTCAATCAAGTAGACAGACTGAGTTTAATTAGGTGCTTAGTAAGCACTGCAAACTTTCTAAGTAGAGTTAGCAGCTCTCTAGTGGCACAAGCTCGCTGCAATCTGTCTGCAAAAAAGCACTGTCGTACATGGTGCAGCATCAGACAGACACAACAAAATCAGTGTTAACTGCTTCTGAATCTCCAGTCCACCAACCTCTGTCAGTGAAAAGACTGAAAAATGTGCCTCTGTCTCTCTCTCACAGTGACAGCACTGTGACTGCCACAAAGATAAGAAAAAGCCCTTTGCAAATGTCAAAATTCTTCTTATTTTTAAAACATTTTCCTTGATTCTAAAAGAGGTTCTGAAATCCAACATAGAAAATGGAATGTATTTGCAAATGCTAAGAAATTTCAGTGGGATCCGGAATTGGTTGGTTGCTACAGTTTCACGGTGGAACTTTACGATGGGCCACAGACTTGAATGGGAAACATAAATGAATGAAATTAAAATTTTAGTTTTTAAATTTGTTGGCACTCTCTATTCCTATTGGGGTTGTTGTATTTTACCCATTTGTTTCTAGCAAATATTATCCATACTGATAATCACGTTGTCTTTCACAGCAGAATAATTTCATTATAACCAGTGGCTTTGGGGGTTTTTTTGTCTTTAGCTCATAAATTATAGGAATGATAGATTGATATTTTCTAGCTTGTCATGGTTTCTTTGTGCTTGCCTTTAATTTGCATAATTAGAAATGGGGGCATTTATTTATGTTGGTTTTGGGGTGGGGATTTGCCTTTTGTTCTAAAATGATGTGAAACAAAACAGAGTGTTTCATTGTGTTTTTCATATCATTTCAAAATAAATGCACCCCTGTTTCTAATTTTGCAAATTAAAGGCAAGCACAAAGTTAATATTTGTAGCATTTACATCAGAGTTGACAACTCATCTTATTTGTGAAGTGCACTGATGACAGATGTTTACACAAATCTTTGCAGAGATAAAGGAAATACAGTATATCTAAACTTACTTACCATAGTCAGTATTTTCCGGCTCCCAACAATTTGATGGCCAAAAATAAGGTGTCTATAAAAAAAAACCCAAAATGAACATAAACAAGGAGAATATGGATAAGACAAAATAGTTTAATATAAAATTTTACTTGCTGTTTTAAAAATAGTTTTCATGGTATTCTTAGCTATAATCCATAGGGTTTTAACATTTTTTAATTAAATTATTTTCTAGCAATAGTGTTTAATACTATCAAACTGACTTTTTAAGACATCAATTTCTCTTGACCCATGTCTTCCCCATTTTGATAATAGTCTGCTGCTTTATTGACATTCTTTTCTCCAACCATTTTAGCATTTTGTATATAATCTAATAAACACATTTATAGTCTTGATTGTATCTTTCCATCTGTATATCTGTGACACTGAAGTCTTAGATAGAGAGTAATAGTGGGCAGATAAAAACTAAAACTAAGTACTGGAGCATCATAATTGATAGGGCCCCACTAGTGCATGAGATGGACAGTTCAACATTGGGAGCAGCATAGCCGGCAAAAATCCCAGGTCCCAACAGTGAAGATGCAGAGGAGCAGCAGTCACAGAAAAGAAGAAGAGATGCTGGAAGAAGTAAGTAGTGTGGCTAGTGGGGAGCCTGGACCCTACTGGCCAAAGATAGGAGTCATGGCAAAGCAATAAAAGTGGCTGGCAGGGATCCTCAGGCCCTGCTATTCAAAGATCTAGAGGATAGGGATGTGCATTCGTTTTCAACGAATGTGCAATCCGCACAAATAAGTCCCTATTCGTTGTATTCGTGGGTTCGCGAAATGCATGGCGATTCCCCACGAATAAAACATATCATATTTGTTTCATTTTTTTGGTTTGCAGTGATTTCTTAGCAGCCGTTTGAAATAGGAGAAGGCCATGTGGGAGCATCCATAAGAAAAACCAGCCCTTTCCTGTGAGTCATAAGTGACCTCACAGCCCTGTTATAGAGTGGGTCAGACAGGTTGGCCGCTCTCACTCAGTGCTCTGTGACGCTGTTCCTGATGACGCTGCACTATTTATAACTTACGCACGTGGCATGCCACACTCTTTCTTTGCGGGGGTGGTCCAGGGAGGTTGTCTGGGGATGGTGGCTTTACTCAGAGCTAGTCTGAGTGTCTCAAATCTGTATTCAATTGCTAGCTACTTTGATAGAATTTTCCATTGAAAAAATATTTCTTCGTTTTTGCTGCTGTGTCAGCCAGGCTTTTTTTTTAACTGTACTTTTTTTTTTTTATTGAACTCAGTCTCTCCCACTGAGACAAACTGCGAGCAGTGGCATTTTGCTGCTGATCTTACCACCCTGGGGTAGGTTGCAAGCAAGATTTGGGTGTTGTGAGTGGGAGATATATTCATCAATTGCTATCTACTTTGATAGAATTTTCCATTGAAAAATATATTTCTTCATTTTTGCTGCTGTGCCAGCCAGGCTTTTTTTTTTAACTGCAGTTTTTTTTATTGAACTCAGACTGTCTCTCTGTGCTCTTTTAAGCCAACAAGGCAGTGCACTGGGCATCAGTGGGAAGTTTTGCAGACTCACATATATTGGGACAGCGGTGCTCTTTGAAGCCAAATCCCCAGTAGGCCTCTTTTGTAGTTACAAGTTTGTTGTGTGCACATACAGCAGTCCCAGTTGTAGTGGAAATCAAGGCACTGCATCTGTGGGCAGTTTTGCAGCTTCACATATATTGGGACAGCGATGCTCTTTGAAGTCAAATTCCCAGTAGGCCTCTTTTGTAGTTACAAGTTTGGTGTGTGCACATACAGTAGTGTACATCAAGGCACTGCACCTGTGGGCAGTTTTGCAGACTCACATATATTGGGACAGCGGTGCTCTTTGAAGCCAAATTCCCAGTAGGACTGTTTTGTAGTTACAAGTTTGGTGTGTGCATATACAACGGTCCCAATTGTAGTGTACATCAAGGCACTGCATCGTGTGCCTGGGGGCAGTTTTGCAAACTCATATATATTGGGACAGCGGTGCTCTTTGAAGCCAAATCCCCAGTAGGCCTCTTTTGTAGTTACAAGTTTGTTGTGTACACATACAGCGGCACTGCATCTGTGGGCAGTTTTGCATACTCACATATATTGGGACAGTGGTGCTCTTTGAAGTCAAATACCCAGTAGGCCTCTTTTGGAAATAATTATTTTAATTGAAATCCCTAGTAGGCAGTGACATTAAAATCCATGATGTCAGGGAAAGCTAGACGTGGTCAAGTGATTGGGACTGGCAGAGGAAGCACTGACAAAGGAGGCACTTCAAAAACAGTGCCAGTCCCCCATTAAAGTTAAAAAGTTACCTGTTCCAATCTAAAATCTCTGGAGGGGCAGGCAGTTCCATCCAGAAAAAACTGAAATTTAAAGATGAAGCATCGCCACCACCTGTTTCTGACCCTGTAGTTTTGGAGGTGAGAGAAGGAGAGGCTGAGTCATGCAAGACAAAAGGGTGAGACCCAAAAGCAGCAGAGCAGACTCGACTTAGCGTTGAAAATGTAGCGCAGGCACTGTTTGCTTCTGATTCTGATGAAGAATCATCTTGAGTGGGATTCTCATCATCAGAAATGGAAGAAGTAATAGCTGAAGAAGGTTTAGGAGGTTTTTGGTTTGCAGTTCTGTCTTAGCCTCCACTTCAGTGCTGCAGTGGAGAGATGAAACTGATGATGATGAGGAGGAAGAGCAGTCAGCGCAGGCACAGAGTGTGACTGATGCCCCTGGCATTGCTTCTCAGGGTGCACCCACTACTTCAGCTCCAGTGCCAGCATCCACCCCGAAGGCTATAGAGAAGGGATCACGAAAGAAATCTGCGATCTGGAGCCACTTTAAAGTGACAGAGGACCCGTGTTTGCTCAGTGTAATTACTGTGCCAGGGCTATTAGCAGAGGCAAGCAAATGGGATATCTAACTAATGTTGGCATGATGCATCATATGCAGAAGCAACACCCTACAGTACTGCCATCTGGGGATGGTGGCATTACCAGTCAGGGGACCCCTTTTTCCAGGCAGCGTAAAGTGGTTGAAAAGGAGCAGAGTCACTCCACACCCTCAGCCCCTTCTAGCAGTCAGGTGGCAGGCCAGCAGCCCCCTGCAAGGTGTCAGAAGCAACAACCCACCATGGAGGAAATGGGGTGGTGTTCGGTAACACTATTATGGGGAAGGAGGCAGGCAGCCTCAAATGTTGTAACCAGGAGCATTGAGGAAATGATTGCCCTTGATGACCAGCCCTTGCAGATAGTGGAGAATGTGGGTTTCAAGCATTTGCTGAAGCTCTTAGTTCCAAATTACAAAGTTCCCTCCAGAACCACATTTAGCAGAAAGGTCATCCCCAGCCTGTACAACCAGTGTTGCAGTCGCATCCAACTGCTGCTAGCTAAGGCAGAGGGGAGTGTGCATTTCACCTGCAATATCTGGACCGCACTGAATGTTGCATACTCTTACCTCTCCCTGACAGCACACTGGTGGAACCTGGCTGAGGCAGGGGCAGGCAACAGATCTATTAGTGAACAAGTATCAGGGTGGAGGTGGGCTTTACTGCACACCCACCTGACGGACGACGCCCATACCTCAGCCAATATTCTAGCATGCATCAGACAGATGCTGGCGGGCAGGCAGCTATACCAGCGAGACAGGAATCTTCAGGCAGGGTTCTTTGTCACAGGCAATGGTGCAAACTTGGTAAAGGCAATATCCGACGGGGGCTTTCAGAAGATCCGATGTTTTGCACACACTCTGCACCTGGTAGTGAAGTCAGCTCTGGGGTTGGATTCTACGCACCAAGAGAATGAATACCTGCAGGAGATAATACACAAGTGCAGGAACATAGCAGCACACCTCCACAGAAGTGTGAAGGCGGGGCAGGTTCTCCGACAGAAGCAGACTGATTTGGAGATGCCTCACAAGCATCTCATTCAAGACATTGTCACCCAGTGGAATTCCACCTATATGATGCTGCAGAGGTTAGTGGAGCAGCAGACACCCCTTCATGACCTTTCTCTGGAAATGGAGATAGGTGTGCATAGTCCCCTACGGCATCAAGATTGGTTAGTCATGAGTCAGCTGGTAAATATCCTGCAGTCCTTCAAGGATGCCATGGAGGAGTTGAGTTAATTTTCTGGAGGAAAATTTGGAGGACTTTAAACAGGAAGACAGAATTACTTTAAACAGGAAGAAAGAATGACAGTGAGAGGTACTGTAATGTCTGGTCTTTTTGCAGAAGCAGGTGCAAGAGAGATTAAGACCTTTAACAGAAGACCACAAATACATGATTGCCACAGTCTATGATCCCCATGTGAAAGGGAAACTTGCCCTACAGTCAGATTGTCTCATATTTGTGAAGGACCCGCTGTTAGTAAAGTCTGTAAACAGGAGTGCCATAGGCAGAGACAAATTAAGCATGAAGCAGAGGAGGAAACAGCAGGCACTTCAGAGAGTAATGCTAGCCCAAGCAGGTGCAGCACTCTCTCAGCAACAGCCAGTATTTCCTCCTCCACTTCAGTATGCCAAAGCCATGTTGTCCATAAAAAATAATTTGTTCTGGAACGGGCTAGAGAGAAAGCAGCTGGCATGAAGGACTTTCAGCCCACCCAAGCAAAGGAGACACCAGCACAAATGTCAGTGACACGGTATCTCTCAGAACCCACAGAGGACATGCAGACAGATCCTCTGGCATAATGAGCACACAAGTCCACTGTCCGGCCACACCTAGCCAAAGTAGCTCAACGATATCTGTCATGTCCACCAACCAGTGTGGTTGGTGGACATGACAGTGTGCCCAATGAACATATATTTTCAATGACAGGGGTTATCATGAGCCCTCACCGCTCAAGGCTGGCCCCAGATTTGATGGAAATGCTATTGTTTTTGAAAATAAACATGCCTTTGCTTGGGTTTCCAAATTTTCCCTGTGAATGGCAAGATGAATAAAAGCAATTGAAAGCCTTGCAACAGCTCCAACTGCCTCTTATGCTCCAGATAATATAAGCACTACAGCTCATGTACCTGACCTGAAACGCTGTGCCAGTCTGATCACTGTCCAGGCCGTATGTCCCTACAAGGGCCTGACCTCAAATGCTATGCCTATCCATCCACTGTCCAGGCCATACTTCCCTACATGGGCCTGACCTCAAATGCTGTGCCTGTCTGAGTTTAGTTCTAGTATTTCTAATTTCAGTTTCATGTATTTGTGCATCACTTCTTTACAGAATATTCTTTTTCCTGTTTTGCAACATTTGGAATGTAAGAACATAAAAAGCTGACTTAAGATGTTTGGAGCTTGCATATTTCATATGCTCAGTAGTTGTCATGACCTTCATAATATGGGCCAAGTTCCCTAAATCTTTCTTAGGTCCCAACATTAATGTTTCTAGTACTATAGAAAACTGGTGGTAGTTGCACTCTAGTTCATCCTCTGTGTTCCCATAGTTTTCAGAGGCACTGTGTAAACTACAAATACAGCATAGGTTGATATTGTATATTTGGATTTGAGTAGCGGTTTTCTTATTTCTGAGAGCTCTTCAAGTTCTTTAGTCATCAGCTGAAGTGCATAAGTATTAAGTACAGTTAATAGCTTCTGGGTATTTACAAGGACCTGACCTTAAACGCTGAGCCTGTCTGCAGTGTCCACTGTCCAGCCTTTATGTCACTACAAGGGCTTGACCTCAAATGTTGTGCCTGTCCGTCCAGGTCGTATGTCCATACAAGGGCCTGACCTGAAACACTGTGCCTGTCCATCCAGGCCTTACGTCCCTACAAGGGCTTGACCTCTAACGCTGTGTGCCTGTCTGTCTAGGCCTTACATCCCTACAAGGGCCTGACCTCTAACGCTGTGTGCCTGTCTGTCTGGGCCTTATGTCCTTACAATGGCCTGACCTCTAATGCTGTGCCTGCCCGTCCAGGCCTTACGTCCTTACAACGGTCTGACCTCTAATGCTGTGCCTGACTGTCCAGCTTGGAGCTTGGATATTTCATATGCTCAATAGTTTTCATGACCTTCATAATACGAACCATTTTACCTAGATGTTTCTTAGGTGCCAACATTAATGTTTCTAGTGCTATAGAAAACTGGTGGTATTTATGCTCTAGTTCATCCTCTGTGTTCCCATAGTTTACAGAGGCACTGTAGGGTACAAAGTCAACATAGGTTGATATTGTACATTTGGACTTGAGTAGCAGTTTTCTTATTTCTGAGAGCTCTTCAAGTTCCTTTGTCATCAGCTGAAGTGCATAAGTACAGTTAATAGCTTCTGGGTATTCACTAGACATCAACGGAACCACCACAGTCTAGGGGACAACCCATTCTAGGGAGCCCTTTCCTGCGCAAAGAAAAGGGAACTCTCCCCGGGTGTAGCCAGCCTATCTCTTAGCACCCGTTGGCCCATGTTGAACCAGAGCCGCTGTTCACATGGAAACCTCCTCCATGTCGACTCGCCACACTTGATGGCTCGTGCTCCACTCTAGGGGCCAACCCATTGCAGGGAGCCCTTCCCTGTGCAAAGAAAAGGGAACTCTCCCTGGGTGAACAGCTGTTCACATGGAAACCTCCTCCACGTCGACTCGCCACTCTTTGAAGACTCGTGCTCCACTCCAGGGGCCAACAAACCATTCTAGGGAGCCCTTTCCTGTGCAAAGGAAAGGTAACTCTCCCTGGGTGTAGCCAGCCTGTCTCTTAACACCTGCTGACCCATGTTGAACCGCTGTCCACATGGAAACCTCCTCTGCCTTGGCCTTCAAAATTCTCGTTTGTATATCTGCTACATCCACCAGATTATAAAAGACTAGTGAGAGCTCACTAGAAACCAATGGAAACACCCCACTCTAGGGGCAAACCCATTCTAGGGAGCCCTTTCCTGTACAAAGGAAAGGGAACTCTCCCCAGGGCCAGCCTGTCTTGCCCCTATCAAAACCACAGGGACCAGACTACCTCCGCTCTGCCAGCCTGTCTTGCCCCTATCAACTTTCTGCCACTCTGCCTTGCTGCCATACACCAGACGACTCACTCTACTTCTTGTGGTGTTCTTGCCACTATCATGGTTCCTCAGTGTTAGTGCTAGTCTTTCTGCTGCTTTGTCCCTTTATCGGCGTTTTGTGGTTTTTTTCTGACACTCTTTCTGCTTGCTATGTTCCCCCTTCATTGTGCTGTAGGATGTTGATGTCACTTATCTTGCCACTTTGCCTGTCGTGCTGCTTTCGAGGGTTCATGCAACTGTTATCGATGCTCTCTTTTGAAACTGTGGTATGTTTTTGACACTCTCGCTGCTGCTTTGCACCTTTGTTAAAGCACTCTTGCCACTTCTGATACCTCTTTGCCCCTTTACAGTGCCTTAGGCTAATCATGCTACTTTGGTGCCACTTTGCCACAGTCTAAGTACCTTGGAGCTCTTTTCTCATTCTGATGATTGCTCCCCAGAAGTTTAATCAGAAGTGATAAGAAAACCCCAATTTTGCAGCCAAAAATAGGCTGCAAATACTTCCCCCATTGACTTTAACGGGAAAACGGCAAACGAATAAAACTAATCAACGAATTGGTTTCCCCCCCCCCCCCCCCCCCCCCCCCATGAAACTAATGCAATGAATTTGGGTCCCGGCGAAACAAAAAACGAATCGAAACAATTTTTTTTCCTTCTGCACATCCCTACCAGAGGAGCAGTTGTAGGAAATGTGCAGCCCTTCCACAGCTGCCACTATCTGCCCCGTTGTCTCTACTCTGCCTGTCTGTGCTGCCTACTGTGCCAGTGGCAATGTGGAGGTAAGAGAGAGAAAAAGTATGAAGAAACAGAGGAAATATGGGGGAAGGGAAGAAAAGCAAGTGAGGTAGAAATAGTGGGGGGAGAAAGGAAGAGAAAGTGATGGGCTAGGGAGAGAGAATTGGTTTAGAAGAGAGACAGGGACAATGAAAGGATGGGGTGGGAGAGGGAGCATGAGAGGTTTGGGGGAGTCAGAAGAAATGGGATAGAGGGGTAGGGGATGAGCATTAATAGGAGGGATAAGACAGAACATGTTGTGGGAAGAGGGAGAGAATACAAGGTAGTGGGAGAGATTATAGAGAAAGTGCAAGGAAGTATGGCTATCCTATAATGTCCCCACCACACAAATATATACTTTCTCCCCTTTCAAACATATGCACCATCTCACACATGCATTCCTATCCCACTTCCCAAACATACTTTGACCACCCCCACATATATATATACTGTCACCCCACCACACATACTCCCACCCTCCCACAAACACTCCCTCCACAAACACACATGAACAGATTCCACCCCACATACTTATACACACCCATACATGGACACTCCCTTCCCTCTCCCCATATACCCACACATATCTCACCAACCCACATAGCTCCCTCTCCATATGCACAGCCATCCAGCTACCAAGGAACAACTGCAAGACACATGTAGTTCTTGGAGTTATAAATAGTGCTCTTTAAATTTGCAATCTACAATCATGATATGCACTATAAAGATCTAAGATGCATACTACTGTATGAATTCCCATATAGGGCCTGATTTATTAAAGCATTTTTACCATTCTGTGTCTATGGGGGAAAAAAGCTTAGCAATTCAGGCTCATAATTATAGTTACAACCCCCAGTTTCTTGCAACAGCTCTAGGGTAGATTCTACAGCAAGCAGTAGCAAATTCTGTAGCAAATTTACATAAATGTGAATTATTTTGCATATTACATTTGTTTTATGTAATAAAAATAAAGTCATTTTCCAACCTGGCTTTGTGTCTGAATAATTTATTTTGTTTTTTTGGGTGTTTTATAGGTGGTAAATTTCAGGTATGCTCTCCCTAGTTCTTTTATCACATAACCACCTCTCTCCATATTCAAACAACCATCTCCCTTAGCTTCTCTACTCATACCATACCCATCGTTTGTTTTCAAAGCCTCTAACCCCATCCCTAGCCACTATTTCACACAATACCACCCAGCAGGAGGAGGATAACAGCAGTACATCAAGCCACATCTTCATCTTCTGATACCCAAGGCCCGACTGAAGCTTTTAACTGCACAGGACACCATATAAGTTGCATGGTTAAAAGCAACCATCAGGCCCTGGGTAGCAGAAAAGAAAGATATATCCCTGTCTTCTGCTACAATCCTCCTCCTCCTCCTCTTACCAGCTCAGCATGGGACAGGGAAATCACCTGGGGGCGTGGCTTCTTGGTCCTCTTTTGGTGATTCCACGGGAACTAGAGAATTCTGCAGATTGGGTAAATTTTGCCCTTGGTTGTGGAATCATGGGTCACCAGCAGGCCTGACTGAGTTTACAATGATAACTCATAGGATAGGTTGCTTATATAAAACTGCTCTTTTAAAACCTATGATGTCAATGTACTGAAGGGTGTCTATACTTTTTATTGAATGCAAGAAAGGTTTAGCATGCAAAAAAACAAAAGGTACAAAAGTTCTATCTCACATTTATAGTATCTTAAACAAGAATGATAAATGTGCAATTAACATTATTGTATAATGCACTACATTTAAAATTTAAAACAATACTACATTGTTCATTTTTGTTTGTAATCTGATATAGTATTTTTTATATCTTGAATAAAGAAAGTTAAAAAATATTAAAGTAGAAATTATTGTAGAATTAAGCATTATTTTTGTATAAGAATTCATTTCCCTACAAACATTTTTTACATACCTCAAGACAAAAGACCCATAGGCCTTCTGACTCTCCTGCTGAAGACTGGCAGGCCAACTAGGGGACCTGCAAGCATCCTTCTATTTCTTACTAAGGAAGCCTATTCAGATCTAAATATGTGATGCCTAGTCCTATCATGCCCACCAGGCATCCCAGTCTCTGCTTAATATTGTTACCTTTGTTTTATTCCTTGCGAGAATTGTGCATTTGATATTTTGGATTTTCAATTTATCTATTTTTACTGTTTCATTATATATGCATGTGAAATGGCAATATTATGGCATTATTGATTTTATATTGCAATTTTCCTATTTGATATTAATTATGTATGTGAAATATTGTAATTTCTCTAAACTTTTTTTTTATAGATGTGAGTGGAATATAAATTATTTAAAATAAATACATTTTGGAGGCCAGCAGGCTGGGCAAGTGGCCACAGATGAGCAAGCTGGTCACTGAGAAGCTGAGTTAATGACTACTGAACCCTTTGTTGGTAAAAAAAATATCTGGCAGAGTGGTGAACCAGCAGGCTAATCACATCAAGAAACTTGCAGGCACCCTAACCTTTCTACTTGAAACTAACAGAAGTAAGGCAGCTTGTAGGTCTACACCAGCCCATCTTGTCCATATTGGTAGAAAAGAAACAGTGTGAGTCTTTCAGTCCTCCCTCTTCCTCATTTATGAAAGGATAGAACAGTGCCTATTAGATCTCTTTCTTTTTTAGTTCAGTTTATTTGACTTAGTATAATGCCATTCCAAATAAAGTGGTTTAAAATGAAGATTTCATTGTACATGATGATACACAATCATCATGTAACATAGAAACATAGAAATGATGGCAGAAATGGACCAAATGATCCACCAGTCTGCCCAGCAAGCTTATGCCAGTATATGCTGCACTGTTGAGAATACCCCCATGCTTATCATTTTCCCAGACCATAAACGTTAGGGCCCTTGGATGCTGTTTGAATCCAATTTCCCTTAACCGTTGCCATGGAAGCAGACAGCAATGTTGGAGATGCATCAAAAGTATTAGGCCTATTTATTTATTTATTTATTTAGACATTTTATATACTGTCATTCCATGTATAGATCACAACAGTTTCCAAAGTGACATTCATAGTTATGACTCAACAAACAAACATACAAAGATTGGTTACAGAGGTGGTGGAATTCACAGGCAGGCATTAATATCTGTCAAGTGATTAAGGGTAGTAAGCACCGCATCAGCAAGTTACCCCCATGTTTATTTGTTCCCCAAACCGTAAAAGGGGACCTCATTGGTTGCTGTCCAATTCCCTTTTCCCACTGCTGTTGAAGCAGAGAGCAATGATTGAGTTGCATTAACAGTATCAAGGATTATTTGTTAAAGTTAGCAACTGTCACACCAGCAAGTTACCTTCATGCACTCTTTTCTTTATTTCCAACCACTAGCCTTTAGAGATCCATAGTGTCTATCCCTTGCCCCTTTGAATTATTTCACTGATTTTGTCTTCACCACCTCTTCTGGAAGGGCATTACAGGCATTCACCATCCTCTCCGTGAAGACATATTTCCTGACATTGCTTATGAGTTGTCTTCCCTAGAGTTTCATTTCATGATCCCTAGTTCTATTGATTTCTTTCCAATGGAAAAGGTTACAACTAGCAATAAAAAAACACCCAAGATTTAACCTAATATGAAACAAGCATTTAAAAAGAATCCTCTCCTTAAAAGTAGCAGGAAGACAGAAAGACCTCCCTGCTAGGACAGGCCATAGGGCTTCAATTCCTCCTTCTCTCTGATAGAAACAAGGAGTGCCAAGGGGTTATCATGATTGACCTGTCAACAGAGACATTCATTTTCAGTTTTTATTTTATTTGTCCTTGGAGTTTTTCAATGTTTATTACAACAAAAAGAAAAACAAGAGAAATCAGTGAAAAAAATGTCTTGTTATGACTTGTCATTTTTCCAGGGAATATAGCCGGGTAAGCCATTAGACAGATAAGTATTACATTGGGGTAGATTTTCAGAGCCCTGCTCGCCTAAATCCGCCCAAAACCGGGCGGATTTAGGCGAGCAGGGCCCTGCGCGCCGGGAAGCCTATTTTACATAGGCCTCCCGGCGCGCGCAGAGCCCCGGGACTCGCGTAAGTCCCGGGGTTCTCGGAGGGGGGGCGTGTCGGGGGGCGGGCCCGGTCGTCACGGCGTTCCGGGGGCGTGTTGGCAGCGTTTTGGGGGCGGGTACGGGGCGTGGCTACGGCCCGGGGGCGTGGCCGCGCCCTTCGTACCCGCCCCCAGGTCGCGGCCCGGCGCGCAGCAGGCCCGCTGGCGCGCGGGGATTTACGTCTCCCTCCGGGAGGCGTAAATCCCCCGACAAAGGTAAGGGGGGGGTGTAGACAGGGCCGGGCGGGTGGGTTAGGTAGGGGAAGGGAGGGGAAGGTGAGGGGAGGGCAAAGGAAAGTTCCCTCCAAGGCCGCTCCGATTTCGGAGCGGCCTTGGAGGGAACGGGGGGAGGCAGCGCGGCTCGGCGCGCGCAGGCTATACAAAATCGATAGCCTTGCGCGCGCCGATCCAGGATTTTAGTGGATACGCGCGGCTCCGCGCGTATCTACTAAAATCCAGCGTACTTTTGCTTGAGTCTGATGCGCAAGCAAAAGTAGGCTGATCGCGCTTCTTTTAAATTTAAGAGGCGCGCGAACAGCCTACTTTTGCTTGCGCATCAGACTCAAGCAAAAGTACGCTGGATTTTAGTAGATACGCGCGGAGCCGCGCGTATCCACTAAAATCCTGGATCGGCGCGCGCAAGGCTATCGATTTTGTATAGCCTGCGCGCGCCGAGCCGCGCTGCCTCCCCCCGTTCCCTCCAAGGCCGCTCCGAAATCGGAGCGGCCTCGGAGGGAACTTTCCTTTGCCCTCCCCTCACCTTACCCTCCCTTCCCCTACCTAACCCACCCACCCGGCCCTGTCTACACCCCCCCCTTACCGTTGTCGGGGGATTTACGCCTCCCGGAGGGAGACGTAAATCCCCGCGCGCCAGCGGGCCTGCTGCGCGCCGGGCCGCGACCTGGGGGCAGGTACGGAGGGCGCGGCCACGCCCCCGGGCCGTAGCCACGCCCCGTACCCGCCCCCAAAACGCGGCCGACACGCCCCCGAAACGCCGCGTCGACCGGGCCCGCCCCCCGACACGCCCCCGACACGCCCCCCTCCGAAAACCCCGGGACGTACGCGAGTCCCGGGGTCTGCGCGCGCCGGTAGGCCTATGTAAAATAGGCTTACCGGCGCGCAGGGCCCTGCTTGCCTAAATCCGCCCGGTTTTGGGCGGATTTAGGCGAGTAGGGCGCTGAAAATCCGCCCCTATTTGTCTTAATGGCATTTGAATATGGAACTCATAGACATCACTACAGTTGTGTATTAAATATTCATGCAAAGGTAGAGTTTAAAACAAGCGTGCACACGTTCATGTGAGCGTGGTTCCTGCAGTGCGCACATGAACACGATCATTTTATAACATGCATGCGCGGCCCACAACTCACACGCATGGAGAGGAGAATATTCTAAAGTATGCATGGAGACGTGATCGGGTCTTTGACCAGTTCCCTCCCAGTCCACTCCAATTAAGGAGCGGACTCAGAGGGAACTTTCCTATACCCCTACCTACCCTTCTTCCCTTTCCCCCTCTCCTCCCCGACCCCTAAACTATCCCTATTCCTATTTTTTTTGTTTCAATACTTACTGCTCCTCTGGAGCAGAAGTATCTTCCATGCGCAACACCTGAAATTTATGAGCGCAGCCCTTTTAAAATCCAGCCTTTTGTTAGTAATTTAAGAAATTCATTCCCATCCTCTCCAGCACAGATCTTCTTTTCTTTTATGACACAATTTTGTTTTTCTAATACATCAACTATATGAAGCTCTTTCTGCCAGACAAAAATTTTGGAGATAATGAGTTTTTTCATTTAGGTGCAATGCTGGCAACAGAAAATAAATTCTGTTTAGATTTAATTTAGATACATATGGAAGTATAAGCCTTCAGAACTATTTACAATTGTCATTTTTAAGTTTCTTTTTATTTATTTAATCCCCTCTGTCCAGAATTGATGTACCATTGTACAGTGTCAAAATAAAATGACTAAGTTGTCTACAGTGATTTTACAACTCCAATATATTGTATTTATTTAGTTATTTATTACAAATTTTATATTCTGCTTCATTCAATAGGTATTGTTCTGGGCAGGTAGCATGTGGTTACATTAACAATCAGTTAATTCATCAAATGCTAAAACAAATTAAAATAAGACATATATTACATTTTAAATAATAGAACAGTATTAAGTCAGAAACTGCACAAACATATTATAACTTCCTAGGTTAGCCTACCGAAGATCTGCTCTTCAAGGGGTCATTGGAAAGGCATGAAGAATTAGGTAGTTTTCATCCTCATTTTGAATAAGCTAAGATCTATGACACATTTTAATTCCATTGGTAATTCATTTCACAGAGTAGGACAAAAGACTAAAAAAGCTCTCTTGTGTGTAACCTGGAGTTTAGCCTTCTTGAAGGTAGGAATAGTAGGCAGCAGATTTTCTGATAAGTACAAATAATGAGTGGGGACAAAATAATGAACATGGTTTTACAAATAAGATGGTTCAGTACCTTAAAATGCTTTTTGAATAAATACTAAAAGTTTAAGCCATGCTCTATGAAGCACTGGGAACCAATACAGATCCCTCAAATAGGGTGTGATATGTTTCTGTCGTGAGTGTGCCCCCCCCCCCCCCCCCCCCCCCTTTGGTCTGGTCTATGAATTACCACTATGCCTGGAGTGTGGAGTATCACATGCAAAATTATATTTACTAATATGATTTATCTTCAGGTTCATAGCCTGAGTGGGGGATGAGACAGGATCCCTGTGATTCTGCTATCACAATTTTGTGCCCTTCCCAAACAACCTCTCACAGACAAGATAAAATCATTACACCAGAAAAAAATAGTAATTAATCCTTTAACTAATAGACAAATCCAACCAGAACATTAAATGGGAAAAGTACAGTAGTGAAGTATAATATAAATTGGCAGTTTTCCTATTTTAAATCAAGGAATGCAAACATAACACTGGGTATGGTCTGTTAGCCAGGGCCACCAACATACTATTATGGATAGAAAAAACCTTAAGGAATGCTAATAGAAAAAGGTTAGAAAAAGCAGTGAAGTACACAGCTTTCAAAAATTGTCTTTACCACAGAGTACTCAAAAAGGGGGAGGGGGGGGGGGGGACTGAGCCATTGTAATGTCATTAGTCTGTAAAGGGTGCACCCTGTCCCAAACACAAAATTGCGTGGAAGAAAAAAAACAATCAAGAAAATAAAAAAGTCCCTTTGATGGTGGAACTGGCTAGATGACAAACCAAATAGATGGGCACTGCAGTTTGAGGAAGGTTTCTCTCTCCTGGGGAGCTTCCCCAAATGCTTTACTTGATCTTAAATAGAAAGTTGGCCTGGTTCCAATCTCTTATAGAAAGACTGCAGTCCATCAACTTCTCTTTCCCAACCTTTTCTTGTTTGACTGTAGCTGCCAGCTAGGGTTTATGCTTCACTTTGACTGAAAGGCTGAAGCAGTTAAGATGAGATATTGAATTTTTAACAAAAGGCAAGGAAATAAACCTTCTCCCTCCTCTGCTAAGATACTTTCTGAGCAAAGTTTAGATTATTTAACTCAGTCTCTTAGGAGGGTGATCCAGGCATGTGCTCCTGGGCCTGGATATCTCAGGAAAGGAAGTCTATCTCCTGGTTCCTCTATCCCTTGTTGGGATTTTACATGTAGCTCAGGTATGAAGCAAGAACAGCTGTTTGCCTCTCCCTCTCGATAATTAGTCTTCAAGAGAACAGATTGCAGGGCTGCCAGATACACTCATCTCTTCCTGGCTACTGGCCATCCCCTGCCCCACAGACAGGGCAAGCCTAATTGTGCCCTTTCTTCCTTAAATGGTCTCCCAGCATTCCTTTTGCTTCCTCATCTGCTGATTGTATAATGCTGTTCTCTGGACAGGCTAAATAGTAAAGCCCTTTTCCCAACTTGTTAATACTATGAGTGCTGGATGCTGGTTCTTGCAGAACATTCATCATTCACAGGAAAACACATAGGGTTTTTTTAATGTGTTTTTATATTCTTTCGGCTTGGCTGCTGTGGCTTGCTATCTCTGTGGGGTTGAAATGCCCTTTTTGACAGGTCTAAAACACATCACTCAGATCCAGATGCAGCTCAGTCCACATTGTAAGGATCCAACATATACATTAATGGGGCAGAAACCTGGTTTATAATAGCTTGCTACATGATTATATAGAAATCAATCCGATGGCTACATTTTGATCAAACTGCAGTGCACTGATCAAGTATTTCAGTTACCATATATACCCTACATTGAGAAAGAGCAAGCAAAATTCTAAAAATTATCACTACACCCTTCTATGCCTCTTAAATCTAAGAAAATGAGCATAGGAAAAATCCAGAAGTGTTGCGTCGGGGGTGGACCCTTGGGCCGAGGTGGGGTTGATGCAACCCGTAGGTGAGAACCTACGGGTCTCCACCATCGGCAGGTGGAGTGAGCTGAAGGTAGAGGCTGCTGGAGTTTCACTGATACAAGCCCTCATTCCCCGCAGGTTGAGCCTTTGGGTGCCGGGGCCGGCAGGACTTAGGTGGGCTTCGAGGTTGGTTTGCGAGAGAAGTTGGTTCAGCCCAGAGACAGCAGTCGATAGATGATGTAGTCCTACCCTGGACTGGGTACGGTACTGGAACTCGGGTGCCAATGGAATGGAGAGTAGCTGGAGGCACTCGAGCAAAGAGAGGCCAAAGCCTGGTAAGGCCATGTCCAGGAAATAGGCTAGAAGAGGCGTCAATGACAGGCTTGGATCAGGGCCGGCGGCAAGCGTAGGTCATGGCAAGCAATGTAGAGTTCTGAACACGGAGAAGTCTATAGCATAGTCAATCAAGGCGATGGTCTGATCACGAAGAAGTCTGGCGTAGTCAGGCATAGTGGAGGTCTGGGGCTGGAGATTGGCTTAGCATGGTCAGGCATAATGGAGGTCTGGGTCTGGAGACAGGCTGTAGCGTAGTCAAAGCGAAGTCGATATCCATAGAGTCAAGCCAAAACATAGACGGGGCAGGAACGATGAAGACAGGTACCGTGAACAATGAAGGTCAGGAACAAGGAATAGAGAGGAGTCTCTATCAGCAGCAAGTACTTGGAGTATGAGGAGACCTGTTGCAAAGGCAAAGATATGGAGCGAGGCCTGAGCTTAAATACACTGGAGAGTCTGACATCATCATCTGGAGCCGCAGCCAGGTTCCCGCCGTGGGCCCTTCAAAAGGATTAGCGATGCGCATGCACGCATGCCTATGGAGGGGCATGGCGCAGGTGGTGGCATCTCTCTTTGGACCATGCGGAGAGGCCCGACGAGCAGTGGCATCTTCACTGGCAACACTGGGGACCATGGCAGAGCCGGAGGCACCAGAGATGGCCTGAGGTCGGAGCTGGCGGCTCACCACCGCCAGCAAGGAGGAACCAAGAACTGGAATCCATGTAAGAAGGTGAGAGGGCTGCTCTGCAGGTCTGCCATGGACGGCACGCATAAGAAGAAGGGCATAACTCATTAAGAATCATTACATCGGGGGAGCGAGGGAAGGACGTGGAGAGGGTGCCCAGCTGGAACCAGACTTACCCTGCTACGGGACTTGTGTTCTCTTTCCATCTTGCAGGTGTGTGCGAGTGAGATCGGCGCTGCTGGATGACGTGAAGGAGGTGGGGTTAGCCCCTTTAACTTCGGCGTCGCGGCGGCATTAGTCTGGGGAGCGAGGGAAGGACGTGGAGGGGGTGCCCAGCTGGAACCAGACTTACCCTGCTACGGGACTTGTGTTCTCTTTCCATCTTGCAGGTGTGTGCGAGTGAGATCGGCGCTGCTGGATGACGCGAAGGAGGCGGGGTTAGCCCCTTTAACTTCGGCATCGTGGCAGCGCACCGCAGCCGCTGGCGCGTTGCCTAAGCCGCGCGCGCGGCTTAGTCGGGCTTTGTCCGGAGAAGTCTGGAGTCTGGACAGAACCCTAACTTCCCTACCATTCCTTAATGGGGAGGAAAAGGAAGGCGAAGGTTTTCACCTCCTCACCTGTTTTGAGTCAACAAAGAAGGGGCCCGATGGACCATCATGTTATTAGACAGATGGAAGCGCCAGAAATGGACAGCCTTGGAGGCAGTTCTCAAGCCTCCTTAAGTCCAGGCGATGGACCAACGTCTCCACCTCAGCCATCTAGCTCCCCATCTGCTGTGATGGCTAAAAATGAGGTAGAACTTGATCAAAGGGTTATAGGCCTTCAATCGGCCGAAATACCCGGAGAGGTAAATGTATTGCCTATAGGAAATCCAATATTAGCCCTACCTTTAATTTCTAAAGAAAGTAATACTGGAATACTTCCAGATAATATTACTTTAGTAGATTTATGGCGTATGATATCAAAGCTTGACAATAATATAACTACGATGAATAATACCTTATCATCTGTTATAAATGGTAATAGAATTGCTTTATTAGAACAAAAGAAAAAGATAGAGGATTGTGAAAAGAATATAAGTAGTATGAATACTAAGATGCAATTATTGTCGAATTCAGAAGAAGTCTTTATGAGGGATAGTTTATCCATGCATAGAGAAATTGAGGCTACTGAAAATTTATTAAGAATTAAAAACCTGAGAATACTTAATTTCCCTGTAACACTGTTACTATCTCTTATAGAGATGTTTAAACAATTCTTAAAAGAGATATTAAATTATGAGGAGAAAGACATCCCTAGATTATCTATAATTTATTACTTTACAAAAAAGGTTGCACCTAACTCTTTACAGAGTAGGGATGCAACCTTGGGAGTTTCAACATTTCTGGAAGAATCATTGGACATAATTGAAAACAGGGCAACTTTATTTGTTTCCTTTATTGCAGAGTTAGATAAGGATATTTTATTCAAAAAGTATTTTCTAAAAAGAAATATTTCCTTTTGCGGACAGAAAATCCAAATATTCCCGGACGTGGCCCGTGCCACCCAGGCTAGAAGGAAATATTTTCTTTCCTTGAAGCCTAGAGTGGTGGCGCTAGGAGCCACGTTTTTCTTAAAATTTCCCTGTACATGTTTTATTAATTACCAAGGGAAGAAGTTTGGATTTGGTGATCCGACACACTTGGAAACCTTTCTAATTAATAAGAGTCAAGCAGAGATTTTGGAGACAGATGGCCAATAAATTAAACACTCCAATACCCTCCCTATGAGTTTATTACGAGTATATATAAACATTTTTTTGTTTATTATTCTTAATTTTACTTAATGTCTCCCCCAATTATGGTTATGCAAAATATAGGAAATATATATTTGTTATTTGCTGTTTTATTTTTTAAAGGATATTTGGTTATGAGAGTTATGCTTTTTCATGATTGTAATAAATGTGAAAAATTCAATAAACTATAAATTAAAAAAAAAAAAAGAATCATTACATCATCATTGCTGTTCCATGATTTGACAATGTAGTGAACATCTAACTCATGTTCTATGATTATATCTAATATCTTTTTTCCTTTTTATCAGTTTACAAATTATTCACAAGTGAACTTGCAACAGAAATAGCATTTGAATGTGGCAATTAACAGAAAGGATAATTATGCAAAAAGGCAATAATTACAAACTAATGCTAACAGACCATCATAAAGTCAGAAGGGCCCAGAAAGGGAGAAATGAACAAGAAAGAAGAAAAAATCTTCAAAAAGAGGAAATAAAAAGATCTTACAGTGAGGATGCTGTAAGTTTCATACATAACACAAGAATAGGCGAGAACCTAACCTCAACTATCTAATCTCCAAAAGAAAGAAGAAAAAAATACTATGGTAACCATTATCAAGAACATGAGCATAAATAAATGATCTAAGTTGAAAAGGTTCAAGGAAATTCATTTCTCAGAAGAAAACAACAATACATCTACAAGGAAATCAGAAGAAAAAATGAGACCCCAGATCAACAACCTTTTGGCACATATCTAGGAAGGCTTTCCTTCGAGCCTGAGTAGCCCTAGAGAAATCAGGAAATTTAGACTTCACCCGTGAAAGAAATATTAATTGCTTAGAATTACAGACGAAGAATCAAGTCACGAACAAAGCTAGAAGAAAAAGTCACAATTAAAGTAGATCTATGTGACACCTCTAATATGGTAGTCTCCAAAATAGCAGAAATATCCAGAAATTCCTCTCCAGAATTCAACAGCTTGAATAGCACCTGCTTCTTCAGGCCCATTAGCCCAAAATAGGTACTAGACCTTATAAATCAACGGAAAGGAAGATTGAGAAAGCCCAAGAACTTCCTTCATATAGGTCTTTAAAAGTTCCAAAGGAGAAATCATTGAGACCACAGGTAAATTAAGAATTTTGAGGTTAGAAGATTTTGCAGAGTTCTCTAGAGACTCCGACCTATGTTATATCAGATTATTCTGAATCAACAAAATTTTCTTCAATTAGATTCCAATGCTCCAATTTTTTCCCCATGAACAGAGGTGAGAGTCTCCTGGATTTGCAATTTAGGAAAACAAACGTCATGGTGGCAATAAGAGAAATTAGAGACTGTTGCATGGAAGAAAGAACTGACCAGATTGTCTCCAGGGAAATAGAAGGGTTAGGTGAGGAAAGACTCAATTTGGAGATTACAGCAGGCTCACCTTGAAAAAATTCAGATCTAATATCTTGAGACTCTTATTTGTAATTGATCTTGCATTTAGATACTCAACCTTAACACTGACAATATATGGTAAAAATTGCACAGGCTGAGGACCAGACATACCCAGAGAAATACATATAAAGGTAAATATTCAAAGGAGTTACGTATGTAAAATTAGCATAAAAACATGTAAGTAGCTTGTGGTCTAGACGCATTCTGGGGGAAGATGAAAAAGAATATGTGTAAATTGCTATTTTACAAGAGATTTACATGAATACCTTAGCCAACTTATTCACACAATTTTACATCTGCTAATTATGTAGTGTAATTGATATCAAATTCATCTGTAATCAGCTATTGTTGGATGGGAGGTCTGGGTGAACTGTTCAGAATGAAGAACTAGGAGGGTCTTGATGACCTGCAGAAGGACTGGGTGAACTGGTGGAGGTATTGACAAATTGGTGATTTCAATTACATGAACATGTTTTAAAATATACCTGTTTTATGCTAACAAGTTATCTTTTTTTTTTGTTTAAAATATATTCACATATGTTTATAAAATAGATATAAAAAGTACATGCTTTCGATGCATTGCTGATATTCATGTGTAAACAAACATATGCACCTATGTTAGGGGATAGACATATACATATTTTACAATCTGCGTGGACCAGAAAGCCCAGATTATAAAATGCTGTAGTAGATCTCCATGCAGCCATTTATGTGTGTATATGGGGCCATGCAGAGTTGTTTGAAATGTATCCTCATAGGGTATAATAAAACACAACACCTTTTCTCAGCTGTTAACTGATGATAGCTGGCCAAGGGAAAATACTGCCTGCGACCCAACACAGTGGAAATACATTTGCCACCAAGAAAATTCAATGTATCTCCATGTTAAAATCTTCTATGTCAACTACTTAAATTGAAAATGCAATATAATATAAAATAGACCAAGAAAGAAATAAAGAAATATCTCAGACTCCCATGGTCACCCAAAGATCACAGACACTAAGGGACTTGGCTGTTAAGCATGACCCTTTGACTTCGGACTACTGAAGGGCCGAGCCCCTTTATCCGGGTAGGTAAGTTACATCAGCAAGGGGACATGACCTCACTCCATGGCTGAAAACAAGCAATCACAGTCTGAGGCACCTGGCCAAAGATAAGTCAATGAGGGCAAGAAAAGTTCTGCTTAGTTCTCATAAAGTAATGATGTGCAGTTAAATTGGGGCCTGTAACAATCCACTGGCTACGGTAGCCATGCTGCAGCCGGTGCCTCCTTATTTCTTCGATGCTGGATATCTAGCCCATGTGGCCCTGAAGTTTCACATGCAGCCCTGATCCCAATGGCTGTGTGTTCCGTTAAGATGCAAGCCGACCTCAACATCTTAAAGGGCCCAAGGCAGGAAACCTTCACAGGCACACAAGGATAAGGTCACCAGTTCCTGATATTTAAGTGCCAGCCCTGCAGCTCTCCAGTGCCTTAGCAAAAGGTCTCCTGTACTATTTATCGGTTCTAGTTGCTCCTGTGTTCCTGTCTGCCTTGCTGTGTTTCCTGGGTCTCCTGCCCACCTTATCATGTTCCTTGTATTTCTAACCTGCCTTCAGATGACCTTCAGATCCCAGCCTGGTCTTCCTATTCCTGCCATCCACCCCTCAGGTCCCTCCTTGGAATGCCTCCTTGTTGCTGCCCTTGATTGCCTTTGGACTTCGCCTTGCTTGACTGTTGCCTGCCTTGAGATTGCCTGGACCTCACTTTCACTTGACTGCCACCTTTCTAGACCTTGCCTCTGCTTGACAGCCATCTGGATCTCACTTCTGCTGAACAGCCATCTGCCCTGACATTTGCCTAGACTCTGTTTCATTACACATCACTTTTGGGGATCCTAGTGGGTCCCTCCAAGTTCTGATGGCCCCCAGAACTCAAGGACTCAAACTGCAGGGGAGGTGGCCGGTACAGGTGAAGACTTTGGCCTAATTGACCTCATTTGTGAGTGTATCTGCTGCTACATGCAGAGCCCATTCTATCCCTCATGGATCAGGCAGTGCCAGTTCTGCACAGGCCAAGGGCTCATTCTCTCCAGAACATTACAAGGCCATTTCCTGACTGCCCCTTTATCCAGGTGGGTGGATGGGTAGATGTCATCAGCAGGTTTTGATTTGTGTACTTTTAAAAAGTTTTTATGAATTTTATGTATGTATTGTGATCCGCTGTGATCTTTTGGAATGGGTGAAATATAAAATAAATAAATAAACAAACAAACAAGGGAGCATGGAGGTTTGAATTATTATGCTACACATGTGGAAATCTGCCCAGAGTAAAATAGGTTTGAGCCATGATGTTGAAATGTGTCATGCATTTAATATGTTGAAATATGTTCTCGCTGATTCAAAGATGTACTGCAATCATTTCTATGAAGTAGCTGTATCTATAGAGCTCTATACAAAATGAAATTCCCAACATCTCTTTTGCCCTGTATGTTTGCATGATTAGATTGCAAGCTGTACTAAGCAGGGATTGTCTCAAGTGTGTTTTTGTACAGTGCTGTGTAGTGCAATAAAAATGAGTAGTAGGAGTAATTATAGCATATCTCTTCAAAATGATTAAATTAATGTGACTGATTTTGTGAAAAGCAGATTGAATCTTAATTCTTTCACAGTCTCCCAGATTGATACTGACATCTTTTTCTAATGAATTTTTTGAGGAAAATGTTTTGTTTTAAATTTTGCTTCATAATACTTCAATTTCTTATCTCTATATGGTAAAACAATTCAAGGAAAACCTCAAATTCTCTTCCTGTCCAAATAAGATAATTTGAATTCCTTCATACATTGTTTGAAGAGTGTTGATACTTTTTCCTCATATAAACCACAAGAACAGATCATGAGATTTTCCTCGGTCAGGAGATATAGACAAAATAAAATATTAAGCAGGGGAGATATCCTTGTAACTCCCTTGCTTCAGTTTTTTCTGTTTTCCACTAGACAAAGTTTCTGTGTAGCAAATAATGTTTATTTTATTTATTTCCATTTGATATTTGTACCATTTCCTAGGAAAGGCACAAGAAAGATTACAAAGAATAATGTGAATTTCAAACATATTTCTTGGGGAGGGGAGGAGACATAAGAACATACAACTGAGAATTGAACAATGCAAAACTGTATGCGTATCAATACTTGGTGTACACGGACTTCATGGTTTAGGGAGGACATACACAATAGGTGTGTGTGTGTGGTTTAGGGAGGACATACACAATAGGTGTGTGACAGAGTGCCCGTATTTTCCCCTTTAAATATGTTGTAACAATAGGTGTATGACAGAGTGTCTCTGTTTTCCCTTTTAAATCTGTGCAGGACCAGGCTTGATGCCTGGTCCACCTTAAATCCCACAGAGGGAGAGAGCTCTGTGGGTGGGACCCTGCTGGGCAGGAAAGTCTTGAGATTGGGACCAGCTGGGGTAGGATAAATTTGTGAGCCTAGCTAGGATCAGGAGGCCCCTATGTCTCCAGGAGAGGCAGCTCCTGTAAAACTATTCTGACCAAACCAGCAGGGATTGAAGGTACACTGTCCAGAGGGAAGATGGTCTAGAACCCTGTATGTAAACTGAATATTGCTAAGGTAGGCAGTCCAGTGATAAGATGTTGTTTATATAAATAAAAGCGAGAACTGCATTATAAAAGGCTGGAGTTAGCATGATTTATTCCTCCAGCCCCGAAGCTTTGCTTGGCCATCCTCACAAATTTGCATTACATTAGCAGGAACATGCTCATCTCTAAGTTTTTTTTACATTTTCAGATTAAAATAAACTACAACAGAGTAGGCCAAGATGGCTGGCTAGAGGAAGTTGAGCTTGAGCAAGCCTCTTACCCTGTGCAGGCAGTAGGGACTGTAAAGATAAATAGTTAGTGTGGATGGGAAGACTAGATAGGCCTTATGGTCTTTATCTGTCATCATGTTTTTATGTGTCCTATTTGCTCTTCATGGATAAATGCAAAGATGAACCAGGAGCTACCCCGCAGTGTCTGGATCTTCTCTGGCATAGTAAGTGATAGATACCTACATTTAGAGTGGCACAGGCTCTGGTGTGGGACCGCTGGAGTGTTCTGGGGGAAGTTAAGCCCTCAATGATCCTGATTGAACCATTTAACTTACCCTGGAGCAGAAGGAATCTCAGGCAGATCTGGATGAACAGCAAACCTCTGTGCCTCAGCAACTCTGGTGAAGCTGACAAGGCAGACCTAGATGGTGAGATAGCAGAATCCAAGGATAATGGTCTAACTCCCCAAGGTGATACCCAGTCTTAAGGATAAGATGGGCAGTTAGGTAGAGAGCAAGAGTGTGGTAGGACAACAATGGATCCAATAGGATTTCAAACTGCAGAGACCTGAAGTATTCTGGAAGGTGATATTGGGGATGGGAAAGTCACTCACTGGTCAGTTTCTGCAATTTCCAGAAAGAACACAAGAAGCAGAGCAGAAACTTACTGACCAAGAGGTCCAGAGAGTGGACATAAAAAAACACTGGAGACTGTGGAGAATAAAGTGACAAAATAGTAAGGTCTACCAGAAATAGCATATCAATGTAGAGTGCCCATGCTTCAGGCAAAAAGACTGCAGCAAAAAACAGACAGGCTTAGCAGCCTTTAGTGGCTTTCACAAGGGAAAACTTGGGCTCCATTTTGTGCATAACAGGGACTATGAGTTAACACCTCCATAAACCAGAGTACAGCAGAGCATTCTGGATTAACATGAATTCTAGCAGCAATGATGCAAATGGTGCCTTGGCATTTTCTGCCTCATGTGGCTCAGAAGTATCTTCATGTCACTTAAACCATGTAATTGTGAATGGCATCATTTAGGTGCACAGGACACACCAAATTTGCATGGGGGAAATAGGAAAGATGTGGCAACAACTTTGCAACTGGGATGCTGGAGCTTACTTACCAGTCTAATTGCTCCAGAAGACAACACATTTAAGCTAAATATTATAATTTAAAGTTTTCTACAATAATGTTTGCAAAGCAGATGATTTTCAAATGCATTTTTATAAAATTGCTTGCCTAATGTGTGGGTAAACTTATGTACATGTATCATATCTGTGTGTACATTTTTCTTGATTGTGTGGAGGCATTCCCAGGGATAGGGTTGGGGAAGAGTTTACAATTATATGCACATTTTTCAAATTTAAAAGGTATGTACATAAGTTTGAATGGGAAATTTCCAAACTCTAGTTAGCAAATGTAACATATGCTGATAATTTAATTGGGATAATTATCAAAGCAAATGTGTGCGTGTATATTCATTCTGAAAATTGGTATAACTTATATATATATTTCCCAAATAACTTACCCAGATTGTTATAAAATGACCGTCCAAAAGACTAAAATCTTAAAAAAATTAAAAAAAAAAGTAGCCCAGACAGTAGGATAAAACTACTGGTTACAGCTTGCTTGAGGGACATAGATGAACTACTAATCTCATCAGACTTTAAGGGGCAATTTTCATGTGGGTAAGCATATATTTACCTACATAATAACATGGGTTGAAAATTGCTTCTCCTCCATACCCACATAAAACGTGGGTGGGTTTAGGTCAGGGAAGAGACAGTATGCAAAGTGACATTTTTAAATTACTGCCCATAATTTCAAGCATGTATTTTGAACCTGCTCCTTTGCAGGTATAAAGTATGCTGATACAAAAGTCCCCACAATGTGCATGCCACCCGTATTTTCAAAGAAAAACTCCACAGGGAGTTTCTGTTTCATATCTGGAAATAAGGACAATTCAAAGCTGCTAGTGAATGGGTGCCATGTTGTATGGTATTACCCAGCAAGCAACATATAAGGTTAAAGTAAAAGCAGAGACAGGAAGTAAACAACAGCCACAAGGTGGCATCAATCTGTAAGCTGAGTGTAGGGCCCTAAATCATCATGAGAAATATAAAGCAGTCATCTACAGACGTAAGAACTTGCCAAGGCTCCAAATAAGGGGCAAATGGCACAAACCAAATTGGTACAAAGTCCTAGGCATGGAGAAGCCAGAGGAAAGCGCTATCTCATTCACTCCGCGTCAGATGCGCGTTAAATAGGTGCTAATCCCCCTATTGCATTAGAGGGTGGTTTAGCGCCTATTTATCCCGTGTCTGACTGTGGGTTAAACAGTGTGCTCAGCCCCTTAGAAACGTGACAGCAGAAAAAGACCATATGGCCTATCTAGTCTGCCCATCCACTGAACTAATTTAGCTTTATAATTTCCATCATTCCTTCAAGGGATCCTTTGTTTATCTCAAACTTTCCTGAATTCAAACTCTGTTTTTGTTGCCACTACATCCACTGAGAGGCTGTTCCATGCATCTAATACCCTGGCTGTAAAGAAATATTTCCTAAGATTACTCCTTTTACTTACTTTTATTATTGTCCTCCCTGCTTTAGTGCATAGCCCCTTATGTTAATGATACAACACTTTACTTAGTAGTTCCATAAACCTTCACTAACAAAATGTAACCTACCTAAACATTTATCTTAGCTATGATGAACTACGATTTTATTGAAAAGGTTGAATTCAAATTCATTATTTGTTATAGTGATGCAATATATTTTATTTATTTATTTTATTTATTGTTTTTGTTATACCGAGTTTCATGATAGGCATCACATCAACCCGGTTTACAAATAACAAGGAGTGTAAAGCATAACGTAACGTAAAAAACAATATTTTCAATAAGAACCTTGAACTTTAAATACAGTGAATCAGAAAAAGGGAGAGGGAAAGTTACAAAAAACAAGGAAAATAAACTTGGGATGGAAGGGGAGAAATTGAACAGCACAATATTTACAGTAATTATATACAGTAATTTATATAATTTAGTAAATATATATATTTACTAAATATATATATAAATATATATTTATAATAAATATAAATATAAATATATAATTTAGTAAATATATACAGTAATTTAGAGGAATATTACTGTAATTACTTTAATGCATGTACTGAAATGTCTTTTAAAGTTTTGCCTATTTTTCTTTATCAGTGTTTTAGTTGCTATAACAATTTTTGCAATAAATTCATCCTGGAGTTTACAAAATAAAAATTTGATAAAGGCTTAGAAATCAATATTCAAAAGGCTTTGTGTGGGAATTTTTTTTTTACTTTCCTGCCCCTCTTACCAACATAATTTTACTCAGGTAAGCCACTTTAGATGAATAAAAAGGATCAGGGCTGGGGGGAACAATCATGGAGAATGGCTGGCTAATACAGATATTCAACGCTAGCAAGATAAACTTATCTGGATAAGTCTGGTTGGAAAAAAAAATTGTCCTAGAGTTCTTCGGGTAACTTTAACAGAGTAAATTCAGGGGAAGACTTACCTGGCTAAGTACCGCTGAATAACCTGGTAAAATTATCTATTGTAGAATTACTCGGGTAATATTCCGGCTCAGCAACCCTGCTGAATATCGGCCTCTTTAAAAATGTGCTTTTACAGAAACTGCTCAAAAACTACTTAAAAATAAACATTTAGAGCTTACCTGAAACCGATAGAACGTGCCATCATCCTTTAATGTTAGCACATGGTCTGAGATTGGAAAGAAGTAGCCATGGGCTGCCATTAACGTCCCCATATGTAGAGCTTCCACTGTTTCATGGAAAAGAAAAGAACATGGCACAAAAGGCTTTATTTCTTATTCATTTAGACAATGCAGAACAATGACTTTAATCATATTTCAGCTTTATTATCTTCCCTGATAATAAACTTAACATGACTGCATGGCATCTGTACCCTACATGAAGTACTGTGGTTCTTATTAATTAAACCAGCAAGTAGACAAGTTATCCAGCTAAAGTTATAGCCGGATAACTGAAAAAATCTAACTGGCTATGGCCGGAATGATGAGCCCTGCGCTACAGGAGGGGGGGGGGGGGCAAAGCAGGGGGCAGTCGGGCGATAGCCTGCAGCCAGCCACACCACTGCGGCGTGGTTTCGCCTGCCATGGTGGGGCCGGCTGCAGACTATCGCGGGCATAGCGCCACCGTAAAAGGTGGTGCTATTCCCCACACTATTGCCATCGATAATTTTCAAAACATTATCGCCGGCAGTGGTACCACCGATTACCATAATTCCCTCCCTAACTCCGCCCAGGCTCCTCCCCTCCACCTAATTTAAATCTTTCCGCCACGATAAGGGCCTATCGCGGCTTGGAAAATAACCCCCTATGTTTGCATATAACCGGTTAGGTTTTTTAGTTAACTGGCCTTATGTGGCCGGATAACTAGCTATTTAACTGGATATCTTGAAAAGATATTCGGTTAAGTCGAGCTGTTAAAAAAAGAGGAAGTAAAGAGGCCTGCATCCTGATTCTCACCCTTCCCCCACCAAATGTAATAGATGGCCTCGTTGTGCTGTGCACCCGTACTTCCCTCCTAAATTTGTCAAAGCATTGCAGTCTGCAGATTGAGCCTGTTTTTAAATCCATGACCCCCCGACCACCACCACCACCGGACCCTCTTACCCAGCCACTGTCTCACTGGACCAGGTCATACTCCACCATTCACCAGGATCCCCATCCCCCAATATTAAAAATAAAATAAAATAAAAAACCTGCCTTGTGCGAGGCATAAACTCACCTGCTCCCGGTACTCTAATGCTGATTCTGTCAAAAGTAGTCCTGGAAGCGCAAACTACCCACAGTTTATGCTTCCAGTGCAGGAATTGGGTAGTTTACTCATCCAACACTGGAAGTGTAAACTGCTGGTAGTTTAATGCTTTCAGTGCAGCTTCTGACAGAAGCAGCGCTGGACTGTCTGGAGTAGGGATGTGAATCGTTTTAGGACGATTAAAATTATCGTCCGATAATTTTAATATCGTCTTAAACCGTTATGGAACACAATACAATACAGATTCTAACGATTTATCGTTATAAATCGTTAGAATCGTGAGCCGGCACATTAAAACCCCCTAAAACCCACCCCCGACCCTTTAAATTAAATCCCCCACCCTCCCGAACCCCCCCCCCCAATAACTTAAATAACCTGCGGGTCCAGCGGCGGTCCGGAACGGCAGCGGTCCGGAACGGGCTCCTGCTCCTGAATCTTGTCGTCTTCAGCCGGCGCCATTTTCCAAAATGGCGCCGAAAAATGGCGGCGGCCATAGACGAAAAAGATTGGACGGCAGGAGGTCCTTCCGGACCCCCGCTGGACTTTTGGCAAGTCTCGTGGGGGTCAGGAGGCCCCCCACAAGCTGGCCAAAAGTTCCTGGAGGTCCAGCGGGGGTCAGGGAGCGATTTCCCGCCGCGAATCGTTTTCGTACGGAAAATGGCGCCGGCAGGAGATCGACTGCAGGAGGTCGTTCAGCGAGGGTTCCGGCGCCTCGCTGAACGACCTCCTGCAGTCGATCTCCTGCCGGCGCCATTTTCCGTACGAAAACGATTCGCGGCGGGAAATCGCTCCCTGACCCCCGCTGGACCTCCAGGAACTTTTGGCCAGCTTGTGGGGGGCCTCCTGACCCCCACGAGACTTGCCAAAAGTCCAGCGGGGGTCCGGAAGGACCTCCTGCCATCCAATCTTTTTCGTCTATGGCCGCCGCCATTTTTCGGCGCCATTTTGGAAAATGGCGCCGGCTGAAGACAACAAGATTCAGGAGCAGGAGCCCGTTCCGGACCGCTGCCGTTCCGGACCGCCGCTGGACCCGCAGGTTATTTAAGTTATTGGGGGGGGGTTCGGGAGGGTGGGGGATTTAATTTAAAGGGTCGGGGGTGGGTTTTAGGGGGTTTTAATGTGCCGGTTTTTCGATTTTTCGATTTTTAACGATTTTTAACGATTTTTCACGATATTTTACCCCCCCAAACGGCAACAATACGATTCCCTCCCCCTCCCAGCCGAAATCGATCGTTAAGACGATCGAGGACACGATTCACATCCCTAGTCTGGAGCAAGATGAGCTCTTACCTCGCTCCTGGAACTTTTTTTGGGAGTAACGCGGGAGGGGGGGGAGTGGATCCATGGTGGTGGGATATGGTCTGTTTCAGTGAGAGAGTGGGGTGGGTGGGAGGGAACACATGGATTTCAAAATGCAAACCGAAACAGAGAAAAGGGGGAGGGGGAGGCCTGACCTCTGGTCCTCATCACTTTAACAAATTTAAGAGGGGGTTTGTGGGTTAGGGATGCACGGAATGACAGGCGCATCTATTACATTTGGTGTGGAAAGAGAGAAAATCAAGCTGCAGGCTGCACTATTTCTTTTATTTTTTTGGCAGTGCTACTTAACCGTATATCTTTTGAAGATATCTGGTTAATTAGTTAATTATCTGAGCACACAAGGCTGAATACATTTTGGCCTGCTCTGAAGCAGGCCAAAAGTTATCCAGCTAACTTAGCCGAATAACACTGAAATTTCACTAAGGTAACTGGTAAACTAAACTCCTCCCAGAAATGCCTTTTTTTTTATATTATTAGATTTTAGCCAAATAAGTGACTTATAGAAACACAGAAGTGACAGCAGAATAGGACCAAATGGTCCATCCAATCTGCCCAGCAAGCTTATGGCAGCATCTGCTGCGCCATACAGGTCACCTCCATACTTATCAGTTTCCCAGACCGTCAAAGTCAGGGCTCTTGTTGGTTGCTATCTGAGTACAATTCCCTGTTACCTCCTGCCATTGAGGCAGAGAGCAATGTTGGAGTCGTATCAAAATTATCAGGCTTATTGGTTAAGGGTAGTAGCAGCCGCAACAGTAAGTTACCCCCATACTTATTTGTTTTCCCAGACCGTAAAATGCAATGTCCTTGATGGTTGCTGTCTGAATTTAATTCCCCTTTTCCCCTTGCTGTTGAAGAAGAGAACAACAATGGAGTTGCTAAAATTTATCTGGATAAGTGGTTCAATATTCAAAAACTTTCCATTTAGATGGATAACTTGTGAGGACAATATAGTACCTTTATGGTATACTGAAACCTCTCTGAGCCATAGCCAGGCCATTTGGCATCTATGACCAAGTAAAACAGAGTGCCCTCACCCTGAACACCATATACAACACCATGAGCTGGGATCCTCTGATAAATGTAGGAGACTTTGATATTTATTTTGGCCCAGTAGTTTCCTCCTACTCCTGTGGGCTTCCGTAATGACTACCAATACAGAGATTCTGGCATTATGAGCCTTCATTCTCAAATACTGAGCATCTTTTTTCCTGTTACTTTATATCCTCTCCCAACTTATTTACTCCAATCATTGCAGTGTCATTCCTTGGCTGGGGCAATGCACCAGGGCTCCTTTGAGAACCCTGCAGTCAATGGCCCCCAATCCAACCACTAGGTGTCAGCCCCCTTCCAGTCATGCCTTCCCCATACCCCATTAAAAATTACGCATTCATAATACCAGATTTTACAAGAAAAAGGACATTCTGAGGTAAAAATATCACTTACAACAATCTCTATATTATATTTGCATGCAGAAAACCCTGCAAAACATGTAAAAGGCATTTGGAACCCACATGATATTAGATCTATGGTAATGCATGTTAGGAACAGGCTTGGCCTTCAAAAAGCCATGAGTAAACTAAATTACAGTATAGTAAACTTCCCATACCAAAACAGTATCCCATGCAAGCACTCAAACAGTAACAATGCTACTTATGAAAAGGTAACACTGTAAATATTACACCATCCCCTAAAAAACACTAATATATCTGCTATTAGGAAAACAGAACAAGCCAAGCTACTATAGACCCTATACAAAACTATATGCTAGCAGAATGTCTCACCTTGTTCACACATGCAGAACTCAGATAAACCCTCAACAAATAATGAACAAAGAGATCATAAAGTATAAGTATAAGGATTCAGTTAAAACTGAACTGGAAACCACAACAAGCCAGACTCTGTAATCAGTGCAACAAAGGAAAAACAGAAATATCATGCCTCAAAAAACATCAAACAAAATCAAGAAATATAAACTATAATATTAAAACCATACTAATAAAAAGTACAAATATTTTAAAAAATATAACATTCAATAATTAAAAATTCATATACAATTTTCAAAATGCCAATAAAATATTTCAAAACAGTTGATACCCAATAATTAAACACTAAGGAAAAAGTCAATCTCTTGCTTTCTATACCTGGGAACTTTTGATTTCCAGATGCCCTGAGATTATCATGGATTCGCATAAGGGGGTAGGGAGGCGGGGTTTTTGTGCACAAACTTTATCCATGTTTTCTCTCTCTCTCACATGATCAACCATACACACACACCACACACACAAACACACACTTACTCATGCACTCTCTCTGATATGCTCAATCATCTATATATGCCCACACATTCTCACATGCTCAATCATATACACACAAACATGCCAGTTTGCTCTTTCTCTCATGCTCAATTATATATATACACACATTCTCGTTCCCTCTCTGTTTCACATGCTGAACTATACATACACATACTCATATGCTTTTTCTCTTTCATGCTCAAACATATACACACAGGCTTGGACACTTATTCTCTCATGCTCAACTATACACACACATGCTCACTCATTCTCTCACATGCTCAATCACACACATAAGCTCATATGCTCTCTCTCTCTCAAATGCTCAATCTCTCACACACACATGCTCCCTCACATACTCAATCACTCGTACACACACACACACACAGAGGCTCATATGCTCTCTCTCACATGCTTAATCACACACACTCATACACTCTCAAACATATATGCCATTGCTCATATGCTCTCTCACATGCTCAGTCACTCACATGCTTTCTGACATGCTCAATTAGACACAAACACACACAAACATGACCTCTATTTTCCCCTCTGGAAGCACAAGAGGCAGAGCAGCCTCTTCCCTAAGCCCCTAGGGATCATCAGACTCTTCAGCTTTGTTTTAGCCTTCATTTGTGCAGTGCTGCTCCTGCTTCTGAGTTGGGGGAGGGGCTGGGGGATTGAAGTATACAGAGGGAGCCGATGCTTCTTGCTTCCCATAGATGGCTGCTTTACACTTCCGGGGGGGGGGGGGGGGGGGTTGAGATTTGAGGAGGTCGATGCTTCCTTTTCTCCTGTTAGCCCCACTGCTAAAGCAGGTTGAAGGGGGAGGAAGAGGCTAATGTTTCTTGCGGCCCCATGGGCCACACTGCTTCCCATTACCAGAGTGGCATGGGGGAAGGAGTGAGAAGGAGGCAAATGCGTCTTACAGCTCCATGGGCCATGCTGCTTCTCACTGCCAGGGCAATGAGAGAGAGGAGGCGGCTAATACTTTTTACAGCCCTGTAGGCGACACTGTTCCTCACTGCTGGGACAGGGCAAGGAAAATCAACCTGAAGCTTCTTGCGGCCCTATACTCCTCACTGCCAGGGTGGAGGAGAAGTCCAATATCTCTAATGGCTCTCTGGGCCGTGCTACTTCTCATTGTGTGGAGGGGGGAGGGGGAGGAGAGGATGCTGCCAATGCTTCAGTGTGATGGCACCCCTGGTGAATGGCATCTATGGCCACAGCCATATCGGCCACAGGCTTACTACTGCTCTGTGTTTATGATTCTTTTACCTTCAGATAAACTATCTGCCTCATCGTACTCCAATAAGAAGGATACTTCTTTAAGATCACTCTTGATTTATTCAATAAATATGCACATAAGTTACACCAGTTTTCAAAGGGAACATATATGCATCTATTTTCTTTGAAAATTTTACCACTAAAAATTCCTGCATAAGTTACACTGGATAACTTGTGAGTTATCCATCTACATGAATTTGAATACTGACCTTATTGTGTTACTTCATTTTTTTTTATACTAAAAAAAAAACAGTTTTGCCTGCAATAATAGGATGGCTCACACTCATAGTAGAGCAATTCACCATAAAATTTTCCAAATTTTCTGCAAAGATCACTTTTTCTACAGCTAATAATGCATTTATTTATTTTACCTCTTTAAAAAAAACAATATGCTGTACCAAGCTAACTGATTTATCAATTTCACAGTTAAGACTCTCTCCCAACACAGAATTTTCATACACCACCACCATGTCAATGAATATTTTATGTATATTGTGAAGTATGTGACAATTAGATAACAATAATTCAATTATTAGTTTTAAGACATAATTATCACCTGAGAAGGTGAAAAAAACCCAAAAGGAACCTGAAAAACTGGTTTAAAACTACGCTTCATTTTATTTAAGTTTGTCAAGATTTTCAAGACTACTTATAACCCATCGCGGAGAGGATGATCCATTAGAGTATGAAATGTCCTTGTGCAATATGGTATAGTTCTCTGACTTTCCTTCAAAGGCAATGACAGCTCCCTGGCACGATAGCCTTGTCTAAACATAAGCAGCACTATTACAGTGACATCATTTTATAATTACTATAAAATAGAGCCTAAACTAATTTATTCTAATCTTGTACTCTGAGAGAACTGTATTTGTTTTGTTAAATATAACTAAGGAGGGACTGGCAAAGAGGGATAGATAACTCAACCATCCCCATCTGACTAATCTTTGTTAGATATTTTAAGCAGACCTGGCTCTCTCAGTCCTTGTTTTGTTCCATGCTATGGCTTTGCCATCAATACACTTATTATATTATTATTGGCGGTGGAGTGGGGGGGGGGGGGTGAGATTCACTCATACTGTGAGTAAGAATTATTGATGACCATTATGAGTTTCCCATATTTTGCAAACCTATGGCTAGTTAGAAATACATTCCTCAATTTTTCCAGCCGTCCTCCTTGACATCTTAAGGACAATCTGCCTATATAACAATTTGCATGTCCTAGCCAATAGTTTCTTTAGGCTTTAACTAATAAACTGTGATTGAATGTCAGGTATCTAGCTTTTGCAATAACAGAAGAAAATCTATACTTTTTGAAGACTGGTGTTTGAGAGATCCATCACTGTGGTTTTTATTTTTATTTTTGAATTTTGTAATAACATGTTTTGATTGGTTATTTCTGTTGAATGATCAATCACACTGACTTTTCAGAAAGCTTACTATTTTTCAAAATGATAAAAGCTCTGTTTGTTCTATTGTGATCACAGTTAAAGTTTTCTATGGAGAAAGCTATTTCACCTCAGAATTTCTGAAGGGGACTTTTATGCATAAGTCTGCTACCAGGTAATCTGGACCTGAGAGAGAGACCTTGGTGTGACAGTGTCTGGTGAACTGAAAGTGGCAAACAATGTGACAAGGCGATAGCTAAAGTTAGAATACTGGGCTGCATAGAGAGAGGACTAACCAGTAAGAAAAAGGAGGTGGTGATGCCCTTGTACAGGTCCTTGGTGAGGCCTCATCTTGAATACTGCATTCAGTACTGGAGCCCGTATCTCAAAAAGGATAGAGATAGGATGGAGGAGGTCCAAAGAAGACTGACCAAAATGGTGTGGGGTCAGCATCGAAAGACTTATGAGAAGAGGCTGAAGGATGTGAATATGTACACCCTGGAAGAGAGGAGGTACAGGGGACATATGATACAGACCTTCAGATACCTGAAAGATTTTAATGATGCACAATTTTCCATTCAAAGGAAATCAGTAGAAGTAGGGGTCATGAAATGAAACTCCAGGGAAGACAACTGAGAACCAATGTCAGTAGATATTTCTTTTTGGAAAGGGTGGTGGATGCCTGGAGTTCCCTTCCAGAAGAGGTGGTGAAGACAAAAACAGTGAAAGAATTCAAAGGGGCATGGGATAAACACTGTGGATCACTAAAGGTTAGAGGAAGGAAATGAAGAAAAGAGTGCACTGGGGTAAGTTGCTGGTGAGGTGGTTACTATTCTTAACCAATTTGCTTTGATACTGTTGATGCAACTCCATCATTGTTCTCTGCTTCAATGGTGGAGGGAAAAGGGGAACCGGATTCAGATAGCAACTACAAGGACCCAGACATTTACGGTTTGCGGAACAAATAAGCATGGGGGTAACGTGCTGATGTGGCTGTTAGTACACTTAACCAATAAGCTGGATACTTTTGGTGCAACTCCAACATTGTTCTCTGATTCAACAGAAAGGGGTAAAGGAGAATTAGATTCAGACAGCAAACAACCGAGGGCCCTGACTTTTACAATCTGGGAAATGATACGCATGGGGTAAATGCACAATGCGGAAGATACTACCATAAGCTTGCTTGGCAGACTGGATGAACCATTTGGTCCTTCATTTCTATGTATCATAGCAAGCTGAAGTATTGGAAGGAAAAGCTGTCCACTAGTTAGATCACTCAGAAGGCTCTGATAAGGGCTAATATATATATATATAGAGAGAGAGAGAGAGAGAGATTTTTGTTTTTAAGGAAGTTGGAAAATCTAGAGAATATCTCCAATCTGAGCCTTCACAACTTTTTTTAAGGTAGACAAAGTTGACCCTACTGATATATTTATAAAAGATGTCATGGCTGTTTTCCAGAATCAAGAGATTTTTCTGTAAATTTACAATGCTTATTGCTTACCAGAAAAGAAAGATTTTATTGTAGATACTCATCAGGTCTTGGGTAAAGAGCCTGAACTGGATAAAAATCAATCACTTTTTGGAACATGTGTCCCATGAACATCTAAGCATTATTGCCATAGACACAAAATAGGGAAAACTCTTTAGTACACTGGTTCCCAAACCTGTTCTGTAGGACCCTCAGTCAGTCAGGTTTTTAGGATATCTGCAATGAATATACATGAAGGAAATTTTCATGCACTGCCTTCATTGCATGCAAATTTAGCTTACACATATTCATTGCGGATATCCTGAAAACATGACAGGCTGGAGACCATTCTGGACAGGCTTGTGAACCACTGCTCCAGTATATCTTATATATATACATATCTATATCTATCTATCTACATACCTATATATATATATATATATATATACACACCTACCTATATCTATATATATATATATATATATATATATATATATATAGGTAGATATAGATATACACATATCTATATCTATCTATCTACTTATATATATACAATAAAATCTACTCCTAACCAGAAGAAGAAAGTTACTTCTGCTACTCTTTTAGTCTCATTTGTAGTGGAACCTGACCAAAATGAGATTTTCAGATTATTTTCATATTCAGTCACTGTAAGGATAGCAAAGTTAGCTGGATAAAACTTAGCCGACAAACTCTTAAGGTATATTCAAAAGTGTAGCCACACTATTGTATTTAACCCTAACTTAAAGTTAACAGGCTAACGTTACCTGACTACATTTAGGACAGCTCTTTGGCCTGACCAGATTTAACTGGCTAAGGTCTAGACCCTGCACCCGGGTCTGCTCACCTGTCCCTCACTCCAGAGGGTCCCGGTCAGACCTCTCCCACAGCCGCAGCCAGCTCCTTGTGCCTGTGGCGCCTCGTGGCAGTGTCCCCAGGCCCTTCAGGGCCTTTGACCTCCCAGCGCTCCTATCGGCGTGGCTCGGCATCCTCCTCCTTGTCGGGTCTTCCCCTAGGCGTGCGCGCACGGACCGCCCAACCCTTTAAAGGGCCCAAGGCAGGAAATCGCTCCGCGGCACGCAGCGATGACATCACCTAACCTCAGAACCTTGCCTTGGCAATCGGATCATTACCTCAGTGCGAAGCTAGTTGCCTTCCTTATTCCAGTGTTCCTGCAATCCAGTATTCCTGTGCCTGTTCCAGTGTTCCTGCATTGCTCCTGTGTTCCCGTGGTCCTTCCTGTGTTCCAGCGTCTGTCCCTGAGTTCCTTCATTCTTGAGTCCTGTTCCACATTCCACTACCCAGGTTGTACCTTCTCGGACTGACCCAGGTTGTACCTTCTCGGACTCTACCCACACTCCTCCCCTTCTCCTAATTTGCATTGTACCACCATCATGCAGCCAGTATCGCCATAATGCATGAGATACCGGCACATCGCAGTTTGATGAATGACCTGATAAGTTAGCTGGCTTTCTTTGAATATCGTAGTTAGCCAGAATAATTTACCTGGCTAACTCCACTCCTCACAGGTACTCTCCCAAAACACCCTTACTTAGACCTAGCTTTATTAAACACCGATAAGATATCACTGTTACGAATCCCGGCCGCAGGACTCCACGGCCAGGCTCTCACCTTCTTTGCTGCCAGTTCCTGCCGAGTCACAGCGTTCTCCGGCCTTCCCCAGGCCATGGCTGGGCCTCTCCTTGGCGGCTTCTCCACGAGGGAGACGCCGCCGAGCTCCTCCAACAAACCCCACCCTTAGGTGTGCGCAAGGGCTCGGGATTTAAAGGGGCCGTGGCGGGAAACCTTGGCCCGGCCCCTAGGATGATGTGAGATGCCACTGGGAATTTAAACCCAGCAGCTGCTCCTATGCTTTGCCTTGCAACGAGGTTCACTCTTTGAGTTACTAGTTGCTGATCCTGTGTTCCTGTTCCTGATCCTGCTTTCCTGATCCAGTTCCTGCCTGCTCCAGCCTTCGTGTTCCTGTTCTTGCTAGCCCAGCCTCCATGTTCCTGCTCCGCTCCTGTTCTCCTGCTCCAGTTCCTGATTCTTCTTCGGCTTGTATTCCTGCTTCCTGACTTCGGCTTCGCTCCTGGTATTTCAGTCTGCTGCCTGTCCTGACTCCTGGTCCGCTACCTCGACTTGCATCGCTGCCGCTTGCCTCGACCTCCGGATTTCCTTGACTTCACTTCACCTCCGCCTGCCTCGACTTGGACTGTGTTCTGACTATTCTTCACCAGAAGATTCTGTTGGTCTCCTGCCCCTGATCCATCTCCCGGCTTTGAGTTCCGCTGCAGGCCTCCCTTCAACGGTTTCCATTCATCTCCAAACCAGCTCAAGGGTCCACTTCACAACAGTTTCAAGGCCATGGACCTGGCGGACCTTTCGGGCCTCCAGGCCATACCCAGTATCGCTCAAAGGTTAAAGCAGCAGCAACACTGCTTGGATGTCGTGGCAGCTACAGTAGAAAGATTAGCGAACCACCTGGATTCAACACCACCAGTGATAAGTCCGCCTCCGGTATCTGTTGCTGCCCCCGGACCGGCGGCATCAATGCATATGCCCGTTCTACCGCAGTATACAGGGGAGGCTAAGCAGTATCGGGTTTCCTCAATCATTGCTTCATGCGGTTTGCTCTCCAGCCAAATCAGTTCCCATCTGACCAGGTGAAGACTACCTACATATTATCCTTGTTGGATGGGAGGGCCCTGGCTTGGGCCTCTCCATTATGGGAACGCAATGATCCACTGCTGGGAAGTCTTCAACAGTTTGTACAAAGCTTCAAGCAGGTATTTTATGAACCAGCCTGCCAGTCCACCGCAGCCAAGGAGCTTCTGCAATTATGACAAGGTTCTCAATCATTGGCTGACTATGCCGTCGAGTTTCATACTGTCAAGTGAGCTGGGCTGGCGTGAGGACAGCTTACGCAGTATATTCCAGGAAGGACTCCTCTTGCATTAAAGATGAACTTGTGACAAGGGATCTTCCTGATGATCTCGAAAGCCTGATTGATCTGGCAGGAAGGATTGATCACAGGCTCCAACAATGGGCTTGAGAAGTTAAACCAGCCCGTAGGCTAGTCACGCTGGCTTCGGCCTTCTCCCGACCTATATCTTCATCTTCGTCTCCCTCGAACAATCACGGTGACGAACCCATGCAACTGGGGCGTAGTCCTCTTACGCCTGAAGAGAGGAGATGCCGCCGATCACTAGGCCTCTGCTTGTATTGTGGAGGTAAGGGCCATTTAATGGCTCAGTGTGGTGAGTGGCTGGAAAACTCCAGGACCTAGAGTTCATCGGGGAGCTGTCCCTAGGCTGTGTCAATCCCACTCCTCAATGTACAGTTCCTGTTACCATCGAGTATCCTGTGGGAACCTTCTCCACGCTCGCCTTCGTGGACTCCGGAGCAAGAGGGAACTTCATTCTTGCTAATCTGGTGCAACAGCTGCAACTCTCTATGCTTCCTCGCAAACCACCACTATGAATTTCATCTTTCTATGGATCATTACTTCCAGGATGTGTCTCCCTATGACAACCCCTGTAACCTTATGTACTGGAATACTCCACACAGAAAATATCTCGTTTCTGGTTTTGGAGAAGTCCATCCACCCTATCGTGCTAGGGTTGCCCTGGCTTCAAAAACACTCTCCTATCATTCACTGGGACACTATACAGATAGCGGCCTGGAGTCCGCACTGTTTCTCATCCTGTTTACCCGCACTACCATGACCCTGTATACCTTTGTTGGTTACTCCCCTCGCATTACCACCGCAGTACTCGGAGTACATGGACGTATTTTCAAAGGAAAAGACTGAGCTTCTGCTGGAACATCGACCATTTGATTGTGCCATTGATCTATTACCGGGGACAACACCACCTCGGGGCCGAGTATACCCCTTGTCCCTTCCGGAGACACAAGCCATGACCAGCTATATCAAGGAAAACTTGGATCTTGGGTTCATTTGCCCTTCAAATTCACCAGCAAAAAAGGATGGTTCTCTCAGGCCTTGCATCGACTACAGAGGGCTCAATGCCATCACATGCAGAGACAGGTATCCATTACCTCTTAACCCAGAACTTTTAGACAGACTATAGGGATCTGAGGTTTTCACCAAACTCAATTTCTGTGGGGCCTACAACCTCGTACGAATCCACCCCGGAGACGAGTGGAAGACCACTTTCAATATTCGTGATGGACACTATGAGTACTTTGTCATGCCGTTCGGGCTGTGCAATGCCCCGGCAGTTTTCCAAAACTTAATGAACGAGGTACTATGGGGCATGCTCCATTTCTCTGTCATTGTCTATTTGGATGACATTTTAATCTATTCCAAAGATATTGCTACACATTGTCACCAAGTGAAACAGGTCCTACAGTGACTTAGAGACAATCGGTTGTTTGCTAAACTAGAAAAATGCTTGTTTGAGCAAGAGTCATTACTCTTCTTGGGCTATATCGTCTTGTCAACTGGTTTCCACATGGACCCAGACAAGGTGTCTGCTATTAAAGATTGGCCCCAACCTGTGAGAATTAAGGCTCTCCAGCAATTCCTTGGCTTTGCCAATTTCTACAGGCAATTTATACCTCACTATTCTCAGCGGGTGGCTCCTCTCTCGGCCCTCACAAAGAAAGGGGCTAACGCCAAAGATTGGCCACTGACAGCACGTCAAGCTTTCAAAGACGTCAAGAAAGCTTTTCTACTGAACACTTGTCTACTTCATCCAGACCCCCTACGACCTTTTATAGTAGAGGTGGATGCATCAGATCTAGCAGTAGGAGCAGTACTCAGCCAGATCTCCAATAAAGGCAAGTTACTCCCCTGTTCTTACTTCTCTTGGAAGTTCTCTGCTGCAGAAAAAAATTATGGAATCAGCGATAAGGAGCTTTTGGCCATCAAGCTAGCCTTCGAGGAGTGGTGTCAATGGCAGGAGGGGGCTCAGCATCCCATAATAATGTACAAAGACCACAAGAATTTGGAGTTTCTGTGCCATGCACAACGTCTGAAACCAAGACAAGCTCGCTGGTCTTTATTCTTCAGTCATTTTCATTTCTCTTTATGTTACAGGCCAGCATTGAAGAATGTACGTGCTGATGCTCTTTCCCGCACTACAGAGACAGAAGACACACCTAGTCCATCCACCTCAGTACATCTTGGATCCTGCAAGAGTCTTGGTGGCAGTCACAGAGGTAGATCCTACTGGCAAGACAGTAGTTCCACTCCATCTGAGGAAGAGAGTTCTCACTTGGGCCCATGATTCCCTTACTGCAGGACATCCTGTCAGGGCATTAAATTTGGAACTTCTCACTCACTATTATTGGTGGCCTCACGTTAAACAGGACGTCCAAGCCTATGTTAGCTCCTGTCCTACCTGTGCAAAACAAAAGCCGTTAGCAGGTCATCCTTGGGGTCTTCTCCAGCCATTTCCCATCCCCGCTGAGCCATGGACCCACTTGTCTATGGACTTTATAGTGGACCTGCCTCCTTCTGAAGGGAAGACTGTCATATGGGTCACAGTGGACAGATTTTCAAAAATGGCTCACTTTGTTCCATTACCCAAACTTCTTTCTGCTCCTGAGTTAGCCCAACTCTTCATGCAGTACATCTTTCGTACTCATGGACTACCTCTCCACATTACTTCAGATCGGGGTCCTCAGTTTACAGCGAAGTACTGGAGGGCTCACTGTAAAAAGTTTGAAGTCCGCTTAGATTTCACCTCTGCATTCCATCCATAGAGCAACAGGCAAGTAGAATGAACCAATCACTCACTAAAAACCTTTCTCTGAGCCTTCTTCGGGGACAAGGAGGATAATTGGGTGTCTCTATTACCAAGGACTGAATTTTCGTACATCCATCATGTCCATTCAGCTACAGGGACGTCTCCCTTTCAGTTTGTCTATCGTAGACAACCCACGCCTCCTCTACCTCTCCCTTTGTCCGTGCCATCTCCTGCAGCCCAACTATCTGCTCAGCAGCTTCACTCTCTCTGGGAGTCTACACAACTCAAGTTGCAGCAAATGGCTGCCATCTCTAAGCAGAACACCGATAAACATCGTCGTCCAGCTCCGGTATTTCAACCACGAGATAGAGTATGGTTGAGCACAAAGCACATTCACCTCCGCATTCCTTCAATGCGCCTAGCACCTAAGTTTATTGGACCATTCACAGTTTCAGAGAGAGTGGGGACTGTCGCCTATCATCTCCGTCTTCCCAGTACTTTGAAAATCTACAACGTTTTCTATGTGTTTCTGCTTAAACCTCTGATTCTCTAGACCTACCACCAGAAACCGCCGGATTCCTCTCAAGCAGCTGCTGAAGATGACACCATCTATCAAGTACGGGAAGTGTTAGATGTTCGCTTCCATCACCATAGATGGGAATACTTATTGTCTTGGGAATGATGTAGTCCTGAAGACAACACTTGGAAACCTGCTGTCAACATCCTAGACAAATCCCTCCTTTCCCAATTTCATCAAGACCATCTGGATAAGCCTGGACCCCCAAGGAGGGGGCGTAAGAGGGGGAGGTACAGTTATGAATCCTGGCCGTGGGACTCCATGGCTGGGCTCTCACCTTCTTTGCTGCCGGCTCCTGCCGAGTCGCGGCGTTCTCCGGCCTTCCCCAAGCCATGGCTAGGCCTCTCCACGGCGGCTTCTCCACGAGGAAGACACCGCCAAACTCCTCCAACAAACCTCGGGATTTAAAGGGGCCGTGGCGGGAAACCTTGGCCCAGCCCCTAGGATGATGTCAGATGCCACTGGGTATTTAAACCCAGCAGCTGCTCCTATGCTTTGCCTTGCAACGAGGTTCACTCTTTGAGTTACTAGTTGCTAATCCTGCATTCCTGTTCCTGATTCTGCATACCTGTTCCTGATCCAGTTTCTGCCTGTTCCAGCCTTCTTGCTCCTGTTCCTGCTAGCCCAGCCTCCGTGTTCCTGCTCCGCTCCTGTTCTCCTGCTCCAGTTCCTGATTCCTCTTCGGCTTGTATTCCTGGCTTCTGACTTCAGCTTCGCTCCTGGTATTTCAGTCTGAGGCCTGTCCTGATTCCTGGTCTGCTACCTCGACTTGCATTGCTGCCGCCTGCCTCGACCTCCAGATTTCCTTGACTTCGCTTCACCTCCGCCTGCCTTGACTTGGACTGTGTTCTGACTATTCTTCACCAGAAGATTCTATTGGTCTCCTGCCCTTGATCCACCTCCTGGCTTCGAGTTCTGCTGCAGGCCTCCCTTCAGCGGTTTTCATTCATCTCCCAGCAGGCTCAAGGGTCCACTTCACAACAATCGCAAGTTAAACGGCATGTAACATGCATTACATTCTGTTTATTGTAAGATATTTACATATCACGGTAATATCATGAAATAGACTTAAACATTTCCTCCTGCTATGGAAATAAGCAGCTCTGCACATTGTCTGCCAGCTCTACCTTCCTCCCACTCCTGGACTTTTCCCTTTGCCACACATGAGAAACATTCCTGCAAGGGAGAGTAAAGAGAGGAAATTGTTAGTCTCTGATTTTACCTGTGTAACTAATTAGCTACCCAGATAAAATCTGTTGAAAATTTTCCTCCTTATGTAGATATATTCTATGACCCAGATCAATTATTAACTTTTATGAAAAGTAATCAATCTCAAAAGGATGATGGAACTTTCTTTATATAAACCTTCTTCAACAGCCTCTTTACTGATTTGGACAAATAGATTGAGTATAGATATTAGGGATGTGAATCGTTTTTCAACGATTAAAATTATCGTCCGATAATGTTTATATCGTCTTAAATCGTTATAGAACACGATACAATAGAAATTCTAACGATTTATCGTTAAAAATCGTTAAATCGTGTTAGTGCGCACTAACTCGAGTTAGTGCGCACTAACTCGATTTAGTGCGCACTAACTGAAAATGATACAAATAAACACTTTCCAGGTCACTGAAGGTCAGTTAGGAATGAATATGTGTTCCTATTGGCTGGCTGCCCTCTTATCTATTGATGTTACCAAGGTTACCACTGAGGTGATGGTTGGGGGGATGGGAAATGGAACTGGAAACTAACGAACACCAACAGAAAATGAAACAAAGTGTTCACACTTCCCAGGTCAGTAAAGGTCACTTAGGAATGAATATGTATGTATGTATTCCTATTGGCTGGCTGTGCTCTTATCTATTGATGTTACCAAGGCTAATACTGAGGTAATGGTTGGGGGGATGTGAAATGGAAACAGTTGGAAGCTTGACAAAAAAAGTAATGTAATGATCAGCACTCACGTGACTAGAACTTGTTTGTTTATTATTTTTGTTAGCAGGCACCTGAAATGCTAGTGCATGTTGAATTTGCCAATCACTGTGCATTTTAGAAAGGTGGTCCTGGCTGGAACTGTACACAGTTCAAATATATGTAATTGATTGTTGGTAAGTGTATTTTTTAAGTAGCCACACTGGCACAAGTATGTTTACTTTTCCTCCTACTTAACTCACTAGCTCAGCTTTGTAAGAAGGGCTTCTCTGCTTGTGTGTTGTTTTTGTTTGGTGTGAGGAGAGCAGAAACATCAGATCTTTATTCAATCTACTACAGTCATCTCTTACAGTGCCCTATCCCTATTAATACCAGGAGTGTTGTGATCTTCCTGCACACAGTGCCCTAACCCTGATACCAGTCTGAGACAGCTCCCTCCCTGCATTACTAGTGAGAGGCTGGCTTCACAGACAGGGGGGAGCTGCCTGACCCTCACTCCTGACTTCCCCCATGTCCCAGCTAGTGAATGGTGTGTGGGTGAGGGGGGGGGGAGGATGGTGAAGTCTGAGACAGCTCCCTCCCTGCATTACTAGTGAGAGGCTGGCTTCACAGACAGGGGGGGAGCTGCCTGACCCTCACTCCTGACTTCCCCCATGTCCCAGCTAGTGAATGGTGTGTGGGTGAGGGGGGGGGGGAGGATGGTGAAGTCTGAGACAGCTCCCTCCCTGCATTACTAGTGAGAGGCTGGCTTCACAGACAGGGGGGAGCTGCCTGACCCTCACTCCTGACTTCCCCCATGTCCCAGCTAGTGAATGGTGTGTGGGTGAGGGGGGGGGGGGGAGGATGGTGAAGTCTGAGACAGCTCCCTCCCTGCATTACTAGTGAGAGGCTGGCTTCACAGACAGGGGGGAGCTGCCTGACCCTCACTCCTGACTTCCCCCATGTCCCAGCTAGTGAATGGTGTGTGGGTGAGGGGGGGGGAGGATGGTGAAGTCTGAGACAGCTCCCTCCCTGCATTACTAGTGAGAGGCTGGCTTCACAGACAGGGGGGCGCTGCCTGACCCTCACTCCTGACTTCCCCCATGTCCCAGCTAGTGAATGGTGTGTGGGTGAGGGGGGGGGGAGGATGGTGAAGTCTGAGACAGCTCCCTCCCTGCATTACTAGTGAGAGGCTGGCTTCACAGACAGGGGGGAGCTGCCTGACCCTCACTCCTGCCTTCCCCCATGTCCCAGCTAGTGAATGGTGTGTGGGTGAGGGGGGGGGGGGGGAGGATGGTGAAGTCTGAGACAGCTCCCTCCCTGCATTACTAGTGAGAGGCTGGCTTCACAGACAGGGGGGAGCTGCCTGACCCTCACTCCTGACTTCCCCCATGTCCCAGCTAGTGAATGGTGTGTGGGTGAGGGGGGGGGGGGGGGGGGAGGATGGTGAAGTCTGAGACAGCTCCCTCCCTGCATTACTAGTGAGAGGCTGGCTTCACAGACAGGGGGGAGCTGCCTGACCCTCACTCCTGACTTCCCCCATGTCCCAGCTAGTGAATGGTGTGTGGGTGAGGGGGGGGGGGGGAGGATGGTGAAGTCTGAGACAGCTCCCTCCCTGCATTACTAGTGAGAGGCTGGCTTCACAGACAGGGGGGAGCTGCCTGACCCTCACTCCTGACTTCCCCCATGTCCCAGCTAGTGAATGGTGTGTGGGTGAGGGGGGGGGAGGATGGTGAAGTCTGAGACAGCTCCCTCCCTGCATTACTAGTGAGAGGCTGGCTTCACAGACAGGGGGGAGCTGCCTGACCCTCACTCCTGACTTCCCCCATGTCCCAGCTAGTGAATGGTGTGTGGGTGAGGGGGGGGGGAGGATGGTAAAGTCTGAGACAGCTCCCTCCCTGCATTACTAGTGAGAGGCTGGCTTCACAGACAGGGGGGAGCTGCCTGACCCTCACTCCTGACTTCCCCCATGTCCCAGCTAGTGAATGGTGTGTGGGTGAGGGGGGGGGGGAGGATGGTGAAGTCTGAGACAGCTCCCTCCCTGCATTACTAGTGAGAGGCTGGCTTCACAGACAGGGGGGAGCTGCCTGACCCTCACTCCTGACTTCCCCCATGTCCCAGCTAGTGAATGGTGTGTGGGTGAGGGGGGGGGGGGAGGATGGTGAAGTCTGAGACAGCTCCCTCCCTGCATTACTAGTGAGAGGCTGGCTTCACAGACAGGGGGGAGCTGCCTGACCCTCACTCCTGACTTCCCCCATGTCCCAGCTAGTGAATGGTGTGTGGGTGAGGGGGGGGGGGGGAGGATGGTGAAGTCTGAGACAGCTCCCTCCCTGCATTACTAGTGAGAGGCTGGCTTCACAGACAGGGGGGAGCTGCCTGACCCTCACTCCTGACTTCCCCCATGTCCCAGCTAGTGAATGGTGTGTGGGGTGGGGGGGGGGGGAGGATGGTGAAGTCTGAGACTGCTCCCTCCCTGCATTACTAGTGAGAGGCTGGCTTCACAGACAGGGGGGAGCTGCCTGACCCTCACTCCTGACTTCCCCCATGTCCCAGCTAGTGAATGGTGTGTGGGTGAGGGGGGGGGGGAGGATGGTGAAGTCTGAGACAGCTCCCTCCCTGCATTACTAGTGAGAGGCTGGCTTCACAGACAGGGTATTAATAGGGATAGGGCACTGCATGCAGGAAGATCACAACACCCCTGGTATTAGGGATAGGGCACTGTGTGCAGGAAGATCACAACACTCCTGGTATTAATAGGGATAGGGCACTGTGTGCAGGAAGATCACAATACCCCTGGTATCAGGGTTAGGGCACAAGTTCTAGTCACATTGACTGATCACATTACTTGTTTTGTCAAGCTACCACCTGTTTCCATTTCCCATCCCCCATATACTGTCAGTAGGAAACTTGGTAACATGAATAAATAAGAGGGCAGCCAATAGGAATACATATTCATTCCTAAACTGACCTTAACTGACCTGAAAAGTGTCAAATTGTATCATTTTCAGTTAGTGCGCACTAACTCCCAGTTAGTGCGCACTATCTCCCGTTAGTGCGCACTAACTCGAGTTAGTGCGCACTAATCGGAAAAAACGATTTTTAACGATTTTTTAACTAAAAAATCGTGCCTAAGACGATTTTCTTGCCCTGCCACACGATTTCTATCGTTAAGACGATATGGAAAACGATTCACATCCCTAATAGATATATTTGTACTGTAAATGGGATTCTGGAGTAGACACAGGTACTGAGTAGGTGGGAGGGTTAAGGCTGAGTGGCGTTGGATGGGACAAAAGGTTAGAGAATGAGAGAGAGGAGGAGGACTAATTTGAAGTCTGATTTACTAGGGAGAGGATGGGAGAAGGAGGAATTTCAGATCTATTAGTTAAAATTTGTAATCTGGTGGGGCAAGATGGCGGCATGAAGGTGGTGAGGAAAACGCTGTCCCTGAATTTCTATGTAATTTTTCCTAAACTGATCGCACGTCTCCGAGATGCCTGTGAAAAGAAAAGGGAAAATTCGGGTATACCCCTCCAACCCGACCCCGATATCAGGACAGCGATTGATAACAGCTTATTCACCTGGACTGACAACTGGAAAGGAGGTGAATGCCCCCGCTTCGGCATCCGAGGAGAGAGCCTCAGCATTCCAGGGGGAAGTGACCCTTAGCTCTCCTGAATCCCGGCACCCATTGATGATGCTATCCACCGACGGCCTAGCTGTTGCCGAGAAGCAGCCTGGAGATTTGATGGCTGCAGTATCGGCAGGAGAGGAACAGAGAGGAGGATTCTACGGGCTGCCTCTATCTCCTGAAGGAGTCTCTGAGACGGGGAAGGAGCGTTGGAGGGCTCGCTGAGAACATCATCCCCAGAAGAAGGCTGAAAGGAGAATGAGGGGAAGCTAGTAGCATCGGTGGAAGAAAGGCTGGAGAAGAAAGTGGGTGAGTCTTTCCACTTTCAATTAATATCTAAACCAGCCATTGTGACTCTAGATGTGCTATGGGACTTGGTTGCTGGTTTAAGTAGTTAATTTCAGAACTTCAATGCAAAAGTGGACATTCTTAACACAAAAGTGGAAAATCTGGAAGTTAAAATTAAAGATGTGGAACCTAGGATTGAAGCAGTTGAGGCCTCTACGAAGGCTAACTATGAGTGTAATGTAAGGTTAATCAAGGATATAACAAGTGCCTCAAGCAGGATTGAGAACTTAGAAATTATTCACGACACCTTAATCTTAGATTTTTGAATTTCCCGAAAATAGTGGGACAAATGGTGGAAATTACCTTAAGAAAATATTTCCTCGAGAATTTAAAGCTTGAGGATACTAAGGTTCCTTGTATCATCAAGCTGTTTTTCCTCCCAGTCTCATTTAAGGATAGATAACAGGCAGAAAATCAGGCTGAGATGTTGGAAAATCTTACTCAATACCTGGAAGATTCCACAACGGAGCTTTGTGAAAGAGCAACTCTTCTTGTAACATTTTCCTCTGAAAAGGATATGGGAATAGTAATGAAAAATTACTTTAGGAATATGACAACCCCATTTTATGGGGCGTCAGTAAGAATTTACCCTGACTTTGCCCGAGTTACACAGCAGAGAATAAGAGATTTTTTGTCCTTTAGATCACAGATAATTTCAATGGGTTATTCATTTGTGCTTAGATATCCATACAAATGCATTGTGAAATTACAGAAATGTTTTATTTTTTATTTTCCTGAACAACTTAAATCATTTATAAATTCAAGGATGATCACTGTTATATCTCCTAGTTAGCACTAAGTAGGGATCATAAAGTGTTTGATGGTTGTTAACTCACGTTATGCCAATTTCTTCCGTATGTAGCGAAATTGATTAATTGTGTGAAATTTCTCCCTTATATTCGCCTCTTGTCAGAAAGTTGCTTTAGGGAGAAACATATATCAGTGTTAGATTTCCTGTTTTATGTTTCCTGTAAACTATATATGGAAATATGATATGAATGTTTCTATTTGCTATTAGTAAGATTGTCTTACTTGTAAATTGAAAAATGTCATAAAGTATAAATTAAAAAAAAAAACATTTGTAACCTATCATTAAAATCATTCATTGTACCTGAAGACTGGAGGGTGGCCAATGTAACCCCAATATTTAAATAGGGCTCCAGGGGGGATCCAGGAAACTATAGACCAGTGAGCATGACTTCAGTGCTCTGAAAAATCATGGAAACTATTCTAAAGATCAAAATCACAGAGCATATAGAAAGTCATGGTTTAATGAAACACAGACAGCATAGATTTACCTATGTCAAGTATTGCCTCACAAATCTGCTTCATTTTTTTGAAGGGGTTAATAAACATGTGAATAAAGGTGAGCCAGTAGATGTGGTGTATTTGGATTTTCAGAAGGCATTTGACAAGGTCCCTCATGAGAGGTTTCTAAAGTAACTAAAAAGTCATGGGATAGGAGGCGGTGACCTTGCGTGGATTACAAACTGGTTAAAAGACAGGAAACAAAGTAGGATTAAATGGTCAAATTTCTCAGTGGAAAAGGGTAAACAGTGGAGTGCCACAGGGATCTTTACTCAGAACAGTGCTTTTCAATATATTTATAAATGATCTGGAAAGGAATACGATGAGTGAGGTAATCAGATTTGCAGATGATACAAAATTATTCAGAGTAGTTAAATAACAAGCGGATTGTGATAAATTGCAGGATGATCTTGCAAGACTGGAAGATTGGGCATCCAAATGACAGATGAAATTTAATGTGGACAAGTGCAAGGTAATGATTATAGGGAAAAATAATCCATGCTGCAGTTATACAATGTTAGGTTCCATATTAGGGGCTACCTAATATGCATTGAAATTGTCAGCTCAGTGTGCTGTGGCAATCAAAAAAGCAAACAGAATGTTAGGAATTATTAGTAAGGGAATGGTTAATACAACGGAAAATGTCATAAATCCTCTGTATCACTCCATGGTGAGACCGCACTTTGAGTACTGTGAACAATTCTGGTCGCAGCATCTCAAAAAAGATATAGTTGTGATGGAGAAGGTACATAGAAGGGTGACCAAAATGATAAAGGGGATGGAACAGCTCCCCTATGAGGAAAGGCTAAAGGGGTTAGGGCTATTCAGCTTGGAGAAGAGACCGCTGAGAGGAGATATGATAGAGGTCTTTAAAATCATGAGAGGTCTAGAATGAGTAAATGTGAATCAGTTATTTACTCTTCTGGACAACAGAAGGCCTAGGGGGCACTCCATGAAGTTAGCAAGTACCACATTTAAAATGAATTGGAGAAAATTCTTTTTCACTCAATGCCCAAGTAAGCTCTGGAGTTTGTTGTCAGAGGATATGGTTAGTGCAGTTAGTGTAGCTGGGTTTAAAAAAGGTTTGGATAAGTTCTTGAAGCAGTCTATTAACTGCTATTCATCAAGATGTCTTAGAGAATAGCCACTGCTATTATTGGCATCAGTAGCATGGGATATACTTAGTTTTTGGGTACTTCCCAGGTACTTGTTGCCTGGATTGGCCACTGTTGGAAACAGGATGCTGGGCTTGATGGACCCTTGGTCTGACCCAGTATGACAATTTCTTATGTTCTTAACCTATTGCAAATGTTTGGAGTGGGGAATGGGGGCTTGCCAGAAGTTGAATTATTTTATATTAAGTGGAGTTGGGGGGTCTTGGAATCGGGCAGAGAGGCCCTTATGCAGCATTACTTTTCAAGAAAACAGTACCAATTAACCGGATATCTAAACTGTTTGAAAGCATTGTAAGCCCATCAAATAACAGCATTTTACTTGTCAGTTATGCCCAAGTTGCATTCTTAGAACTATAAATGTGTTGTACATACACAATAGCCAGGAAATTGTAGATGCATTATTATTTCAATGGAATCATGCTGAAATGAGATATTGTGTCATTCTAACCCTTGTCAGCTAAACATTATATCTCGAAAAATGGAAAATATCTGTATTTTGAGCATACGTGTATGTTGTTATTGTCTTTCACTATACTAACGATTACTACCTGAATATAGTAGAATACTAACATTAAAATGAATTCCTTTATAAAATAGACTGTTCTAAGTGTTCTGTCAGTCATAGCATTCAGTTTTAAACAATAAGCATACAATTTTGGCAGGTATTTTGTCCTGCAACAAAAAGATTTAGAAAAAAATAACATTTAGATACGCATTTAAATACATCTTCAGACATATGTTGCTAGGGAGTGTAATTATCTGGAAATGCATTTTTTATGATTCTTTGCCACCTGACACCAACTCTCCTCTATCCTGGCTTGGGATAGGCAGAGATACTACTCTACAGACCTTATGTTGCAAACTCTGAGTGATGAAAGTGAAAAAATGGAAAATGCTCGCTAGCTCTTGCCCTCAATGAAAGACTTGCCGTTGCCTTCCTGCAATCTCCCAGCAGAGATCTCCTGCCATCTCCAGGACTTGGCTCTGACCTCCACTGATGTTATCAGTGCGGGGGCAGTCAAGAGCCAGCAAGCAATGCTGGAGTTGCTGCATGCCCAAGGAGTGTGCTCTCTGTCACGCACATGAAGGAGCTCCTTTGTGCATTGCTTTGTGCAACAGAGTACTCTGCTGCTGAGTTTGGAATTCTTTGAACCAGCCACTCTTAAGAACCCAATGATTCAAGGACATGGAAGGTATGGAAATTTATCTAATATTTTTCATAGAGTTCCCAGAAAGTGGGCATCTTGCCTTACATACATTCCTTCTTACTAATCTATGCAGACTAATACAGGTTCTCTGCGCTTGATTAGTTTAATTAATGCACAGTCACTTACAAAGAAAATTCCAGTCATTTTTTATTTGATTGTTAAAGACCATCTCAAGTTTATGTGCATAACGGAATCCTGGGTTTTGACTCTGATCAGATGACTATTAATCAGCTTTGTTCTCCTGGTTATGTTTCTGTTTCCCAGCTCCATGATAAAGGGCATGGGGGTGGCGTGCTGTTTAGCTACAAGAAAATTAAAAATATGTCCATCAAGAAGCTTAGTGTTAACTCCTCCAATAAAATGTTGGCTTTATGCTCTGAGTTATTTAACATTTGTGTAATAGATTGTCCATCCAGCCTTTTGTAGAATAATATGTCCCCTTTGTTTGAACAACTGGTAAATGTTTTTTTGTTTGTAATATTTTTTTATTCATTATGAATCAGAAATCCACAACATAGAAATACAGATTATGAGCATGAAAACATGGAAACATGAAAAACATAAAAGCATGAAATTTGCTTAACAGTACTCCTGTTATACAACAGCTTAAGCATAACCATAAAATCCGAAAATTTTCTCACAGAGTACATTATCATCCCATCCCCAACATTCCACCTAACCCCTGCCTTCTCCCCCCCCCCCCCCCCTCCCCCTGACCAGCACCCTAACACCTATTGTGGCTAGTAAATTACCAAATTGGTTATGACATAGGTCAGGAAAAGCATTTGTTGGAAAAACATTTGCTGAGAATCAACTACTCTGTGAGGCAACTGCCTGCTGTGCACCTTTTGGGAGAGATTGTAAATAGGGTTTCCAAAGTTCAGCAAACAACATCCGTTTCTTCTTAGAGATCAGTGGGATAGATTTCTTCTCTAAAAGATACAGGTCCAGCATTGCATCTGACCATTCTTTCAATGACGGTACTGTATCCGAAATCCAGTGCCGGAGAATGACACGTAGAGCCATCAGTCGACTTTTATGGAATAAATGAATGTGAAGTCCCCTGGGTTTATTCAATGACTCATGGAGTCCCAGTATACAAAATGTCACTTCCCACTGTTGAGTAGAAGATTGGTCATCATCAGCATAAATTTGAAAAATAGACTCCCAGAACCGCTGGATATAAGCACAGCTCCATAGACAATGAAGAAGTGTAGCATTCGGTTGCAAACACTTCTGACATGCATGAGAAGCTGAAATTTTTGCAAGGAAAGCCTTCCTAGGCCAGATAATCAAACAATGCAGGATCCGGAAGTGCAATTCTCTCATATAGGTACTGCGTGCAATCAGTTTATTAAAGGCCCAGCTGCGTTTGACACTGGAGGGCGATACAGGTTGGGCAAGAATGAAAGTCCAGTGATCAGCCACCGCCGCGTGCAATTTATATGAGCTGGTATCGTGTAGAAAGTTGTAAAATATAGATATAGATAATATCTTCTTCTCGCAGAGATGGAGAAATCGTTGAAATGGTCCATTTGTAAGAGGGCTGCTTGCTGATCCAAGAACTTTCTTAGTATAACTACGTATTTGTAAATAAGACAAATAATCAGCTGTGGTGAATTGCAGGTGTTGACAACAATATGTGAAAGGATGTATCTCCCCTGTTTGCAAGTTCATAAAATGGTGCAAAGCATAGCAGTTAAGATTGGAGTGGGAGTGCTGTACTCGCATACCAATGATCCCGGCAGGGAAATCCGGGTTACCAGCTAAAGGAAGGCAAAAAGAGGTACGCCATGGTAATTTCAGATGGTGCCGCAAGAAACGCCAACAGCTTCTCATTGACTGAGTTAAGATATTACTGGTCACAGAAGCCGGTATTAAGTGGCCTGGCGCATGCACCAAAAATGCCAAATGTATAGGGTGGGACAGTGCCCGTTCAAGGGAGAGGAGTATTTGGTTATCGCCAAACCCCAACCACTCCCTTAGTGTTGGCAATAAACAAGCGATATTATAAAACCGAAGATTTGCCACTCCCATTCCTCCCTCATGCCTCGGTACCATCAATTTCGAATAACTCATCCGAGCTTTCTTGGCTCCCCAATAGAATTTGGAAAATAACCTCTGTAATAACTTCACATCCTTGGCATACAAAAACACAGGAAGCATTTGTAAAATGTACAACAGTTTGGGAAGTAATATCATTTGAACCAATGCTATTCTGCCAGAAATAGAGAGGGGGAACGCGCTCCAGCTGTCTACTTTAGCACGGAAAGAGTGTATAAGAGGTGTAATATTGCAAGAATACCAATTCCTTGGGTCCTGATGTATTTTAATTCCCAGATATTTTATAGTGTCGTCTGCCCACTTCAAAGGAAAACCCGACCAGTGCTCTTTAAGAATACCTTTGACGTCCATAGCTTCCGACTTAGTGAGATTTAGTTTCAAGCCAGAAAAGGAGCCAAAATTATGAATTAAATGTAACAGGATAGGTAAAGACACCTTGGCATTAGAGAGGAGCATCAACATATCATCAGCGAAAAGCATCATTTTTTGTTCTATCGATCCAGTAATCACTCCAGGTATGTCTGAAGAATTGTTAATTGTACGTATAAGAGGTTCTAATGACAGAATGTATAATAGGGGGGACAGGGGACATCCCTGCCGAGTTCCCCTGCCCAACGTAAATATTGCTGAGGTGGAGTTGTTAACACAAATAAATGCTCGTGGGTCACTGTATAACAGCATAATAGCATTTAAAAAAGGGCCAGCGAATCCGAATCTCCGTAGTGCAGTAAATAAGTACTGCCATGCCACTCTATCGAACGCTTTTTCAGCATCGAAGCTGACCAATAGAGGATCTGGCGTACCCTGAACTCGGCAACTTTCCAATGCCACTAATAAACGTCGAATATTGGAGATAGGTTTACGGCCATGAACAAAACCAGTCTGTTCCTTAGAAATCAAGTCTGGTAAGATGAACTTTAGTCTGTTGGCTAATATTTTCGCAAAAATCTTTACATCTTGATTCAATAAAGAGATTGGTCTATATGAACCAGGATCCGTGGGATCCCGACCAGGTTTTGGTAATACTGTAATAGCCGCCACCTTCATGGTTTCAGGCAATGTATTATGTGATATCATATGATTAAATAAGTCAGTGAGTGAAGGTACAATATGAGAGATAATGGATTTATAGAACAACGAGTTGATGCCATCTGGACCAGGGGACTTATGTAACTTGAGGTCTTTTACGACCTGTGTGATTTCTACCGCGGTGATAGGGCGGTTCAAACTCTCCCGTTGTTGCGCCGATATTTGGGGCAATAGCAATTTGTCCAGAAAAGCATCCTGATTACTAACATTGGGTTCGTCTGCTGTATATAAATGTTTATAAAATTCCTGAAATATTTGGCCTATTTCGGGAGTAGAAACAGCCAAGGTACCATCTGAACGTTTAATAGAAGTGATATATTTAGATGCCTGTTTAGCCTTAGTGAGGCGAGCCAGAAGACGCCCCGGTTTATTACCGTGCTCAAACAACTTATGTTTAAAAGCAAACATAGTTCCAGTTGCCTTTTGGTGAATGATATCATTAAGAATTTTCTGGGCCTGTCGGAATCTATCCCGCCAAATAGGTGTATTATGGGCGTTCCACTGCTTTTTGTAGTATGCTAATTTAGCTTCCAGGGTCAAAATCTGCTTATTTAGTTTTCGTTTGTATTGAATAACATACTTAAGGATGTCACCACGTAGAACAGCTTTGGCTGCCTCCCAAAACAGCGTTGGCTGGTCTTTATGGGTCTGATTGAATTCCTCATAATGCATCCATCTCTCCTCCAAAAATTTTGCAAAATTTGGATCTGTGGCCAGCCATTCCGGCATCCGCCATTGAAAAAGGGATGGTAACATGGAGTTAGTTCCTATTACACAACTGACTGAGCAGTGGTCAGATATTACCAGCGGACCAATATCTGAACAGTCAATCAAAGAGAAATATGACTCCGAAAGCAGGATATAATCAATCCTAGTTTTAGTGGAGTGCGCCCTAGCATAATGTGTATAGTCCCTCTCCATCGGGTGGAGGGCCCTCCAGCTATCCACTAATTGCAATGCAGAACATAAAAATGGTAGACCTTTATCCGGGCCCATAGCCGAGATTGGGCTAGAGGAGCTTCTATCCAATGTGTAGTCCATGAGGCAATTAAAATCTCCTGCTACCATCAATGGGTGTGGCCCAAATTCCAATAGTTTAGCAACTAAATTAGTAAAAAAGGAATGCTGATATTTATTAGGGCCATAAACTGAGGCTAGTGTAACTAATTTTCCAAAAAGGTAACCCTGGATAATGACTACACGCCCCTCCTCATCTTGCCATTGGGATGTCAGCTGAAAGGAGACAGATTTGTGAATGAGAATAGCCACGCCATTTCGTTTATGTGTGCCAGAAGAAAAGTAAATTTGGTTGAAACTCTTTTTATACTTGAGCTTAAGATGTTCATGGTCTAACAGGTGGGTTTCCTGTAAAAATAGGATCTCACCTTTAGATTTGTGGCAATGTGCCAGAACCTTTTCTCGCTTAATAGGCGAGCCCATACCCGCTACATTCCAAGTCATATACTTCACTTTAGGACTCATGGTGGCATCATTATACAAAGAGACAGCCTGGGTATATTAACAAAACAGAATTGTCCCAGCTGGTAGTCAAAATCAAGGAAATATGAACATAGCCATTCCCATAGAAACAGACAGTACCTGCGAGAGAAGATTACTTGAAATACACAAATTGGAGTTGCAGCTAGCAGAGAAGTCAACAGGATAGCATAGGCTTTTCCCCACAACAGGACAACACAGCGAAAGAAAAAGCAAAGAGTTATCTGGTCATCAAGGTGCCCACCCTCCCCCCTAACCCCCCTCCCCCACCCCACCCCAAACCCATCCCTCTGTGTCCAATCATCATCTAAAGTACTCTCGATAGTGAGAGCAGGAGTCATAATGTGAGTGTTCAGGTGGCAGGCCCATACCAAAAAGAAAAAAGTGGTAATAAGTCATGTCCATACCAGGAAATCACAGTGTAACCAAAGTAACTTACAGGAGCAAACGTGCGCTAAAAAATGATTAGCAATCATCCGCTAGAACATCAAGAACTTCAACAGTCAGCCGACCTGTGGAGAGTTCATGCTGGCTCTTTGGGGAGAATATTTTGAACATATTTTTGAGCGTCGGGTAAGGTTTCAAAGACCCGTGTCTGCCCTTCATTCCAGATACGAAGCTTCGCAGGATATTGTAATGCGAACCGTATTTGTTTCTCTGCCAGCTGTGAGCAAATGGGGCTGAACTCCTTGCGTTTGGCGGCAATACGCGCAGAAAAATCTTGAAAAATGCGTACCTGCACATTCTGTATCAGCAGCGTCGGGATTTTGCGGGAAAGTTGCCAGATTCGTTGTTTATCCTGAAAATTAAAGATCCTGGCTATTACTACTCGGGGCCGTCTGTTTTCCGCCGAACGCGCCCCAAGTCGGTGTGCTCGCTCGATTTGTAAGGAGGTCAATTCGGAGGCCTTGAGGGCCTCAGGGAGCCACTTGGCGAGGTAGGCCCCTAGCTCGCTGTCTTGAACCGACTCCGGGATGCCAACAAAGCGCAAATTGTTGCGGCGGGATCGGTTCTCCAGTTCATCTATTTTGTCTTCCTGAGATTGGATTAACTTTTCTAATTTAAGCAGTTTGCCTTCCTTCGCCAAAGCTTCGTCTTCGGCTGCAGACATCCGCAACTCCAGCGTATCAATGCGAGGAGGTAATTCCAAAAACGCCGCTTGCATAGTATTCAGTTGGTCCGATATTTTATCCAACTTAGTAGACAACGCTTCGGTTACTGCCGCTGTCACCGCCGCTGACAACGCCGCCAGAGCGGCCTCGTTGGACAAGTCCGGAGTTCCCTTTTCCGCGCCGGCGGCCATTTTGTCTTCGGCTGCTTTTGGTTTTTCCTTGTCTTTTTTGGCCACTTTAGCTGGCATTGTCGCGGGCGATTTATGCATGTAGCGGTTGATATTCATATGCTCTAGCTCTGTAGTATTTGAAAAATTCAAAACGTACGTGGATGAAGGCTGATATGGATGGATACAGCGGCCTGCCACCTGGAGCCGAGCTAGTTGCGACCAGCCCCGTTCACCACATCACGTGACTCAACTGGTAAATGTTAAAACAGAATCGAAACACATTTCTTCTTGGTGATTTCAACTGACATACTGATGTCACTCTGTTGTCAGCAGTTTGTGAACAATGTTTAGAAATCATGTCATACTTAAGTTGGACACAAACACTTTATGCTCCCATACAAAAACTAGGCCACACTTTACATTTAGTTTTTGCTAACACTTTTGTATGATTTGTAAAGGGGTATGACAAGTGAATTGATAAAATTTGTGGATGACACAAAATTATGCAAAGTAGTTAAATCGCAAACAGATTATTATAAACTGCAGGAGGACCTTGCAAGGCTGGAAGATTGGGCATCCAAATGGCAGATGAAATTTAATGTGGACAAGTGCAAGGTGATGCATACAGGGAAAAAATAACCCTTGCTATAGTTACACAATGTTAGGTTCCATATTAGGAGTTACCACACAGGAAAATAGGCATCATAGTAGATAATACATTGAAATCATCAGCTCAGTGTGTTGTGGCAGTCAAAAAAGCAAAAAGAATGTTAGGAATTATTAGGAAGGGAATGGCAAATAAAATGGTGGATGTCATAATGCCTCTGTTTCACACCTTGAATATTGTACAATTCTGGTTGCCACATCTCAAAATATAGATATAGCTGCACTGGAGAAAGTACAGAGAAGGGCGACCAAAATGATAAACGGCATGGAATGGCTCCCCTGTGAGAAAAGGCTAAAGAGTTAGGGCTATTCAACTTGGAGAAGAGACGGCTGAGAAGGGGATATGATAGAAGTCTAAAAAATCATGAAAGGAAAGGACATGAACAGGTAAATGTAAATTGGTTATTTACTCTCTCAGACAATAGAAGGACTAGGGGACACTCCATGAGGTTAGCAAGCAGCTCATTTAAAACACATTGGAGAAAATTCTTTTTCACCCAATGCATAATTAAGATCTTGAATTCATTGTCAGAGGATATGGTTATGACAGTTAGTGTAGTTGGGTTTATAAAAGGTTTGGATAAGTTCCTAGAGGAGTCCATAAACTGCTATTAATCAATAAAGAATAGTAGCTTGGGATCTTTTTAATGTTTGGATACTTGCCAGGCACTTGTGACTTGAATTAGCCACTGCTGGACACAGGATGCTGGGTTTGATGGACCCTTAGTCTGACCCAGTGTGGCATGTCTTATGTTCTCTCATATTTTCAACTTTACAATATCTCCAGTGCCCTGATCAGATGAATTTCTTATTTAATTTTCTTACTGCTCTAGCTGTCTGCCATACTATCTGAACTCTCACCTGAACCAATTTTAAGAAGAGAACATATTGACACTGACTTATTTGCTGAACATCTGACTACTGAATTATCTACCTTCCATCCTTCTGCCTCTGATGAGGCAGTGTCATTATTGGATGTTATCCTTCAAAAACTATCTGTCACATCCATGAAGGAGTTTCACCCTCGCTCTCAAAAGAATTGTGGTTGGTTCAATTTCATTCTTAGACTGAGGAGCTGCATTCTCCATAAGCCTGAGAGGCGCTGGAGATGATCAAATACACAAGACTCCTTTTTGGCATATAAAACTCATTTGGCAGAGTATAAGAAGAAAATAGATGAGGCTAAAAAAGTCCACTACTCAAAAATCATATATACTGCTGATAATAATTCAAAACAACTATTTCAAGTTGTTGAAAAGCTTTCAAGATTCATCAAAGGCATCTCATACTGAAAATTTGCCAAGTTGCAACTGTTTTATTAAACTTTTCACTAAAAAAAAAATATTTCCAAACTGTCCTGTTTATTTTCTTCAGTCCTACTATGGTATTTGCAACCTCCAGACTATTTTACACCAGTTTGGTCTACTTTCAAACCAGTATCAATTCTTGAAACAATGAAAACAATATCCAGCATTAATGCACCGTTTAGCCCACTGAACATTTGCAATGTTACTGTACTTAAGGTCCTAAGAGAATTGGGTATTCCTCCTCTAGCTACAATCACAAACGTGTCTTTGATGGAAGGTGCTGAACTCCAACCTTCAAAAGGGCTATGTATCAAACCACTTCAAAAGAAAATTGGACCAGACTAAACTTGATCTGTCAAACTATAGGCCAATTTCTGTCTTACCTTTCATTACTAAGTTCTAGAATATTCAGTCTTACAACAACGAATCAGTTTCCTTAATGAATGCCAAATTCTCAATCCCTATCAATTTGGGTTTCAGAAGTACTTAGGCACAGAAACTTTATTGGTATCTATGCTTCACACATTGAGACAAAGTCTTGACAGTGGACACAAATATTTGTTGGTGATTCTCGATATATCATCGGCTTTCGATACTCTGTGCTGGCTATCAAATGTATGTTGACAATCTGCAGTTATTTATTCACATGCAGGCGTCATGGGCTGAAACCTAGAAATATGATGGCAGAAGAAGACTGTATGGTCCATCTAGTCCGCTCATCCATCCAATTAATTTAGCATTATAATTCTCATCAATTCCTTAGAGATCCTCTTATTTATCCCATGCTTTTTTGAATTCAGATACTGTTTTTGTCTTCACCACTTCCACTGGGAGGCTGTTCCCCAAATCCACCACCCTCTCTGTAAAGATATATTTCCAAAGATTGTTCCTGAGTCTACTCCCTTTCAACCTCATCTGATGACCCCTCATTCTAGAGCCCCCTTTCCATTGAAAAAGGCTCACTTCCTATGCATGGAAACCTTTGAGAAATTTGAATGAGTCTTTCATACCTCCCCTATCTTGCCTTTCCTCTAGAGTATGCATATTTAGATCTTTAATTCTATCCCCATATGCTTTATAATGAAGACCATTAATCATTTTAGTAGCCATCTTCTGGACCAAATCCATTCTGTTTATATCCTTTTGAAGGTGCGGTCCCCAGAATTGTAACAGTATTCCAAGTGAAGCACACCAGGGACTTATACAGGTGTTATGACTGTCGGTCGCAGACTGCTGCGCCACCTACACAGGGCCTTCCTAGATGCGTGCGCGCGCCACCAGCCTCTCCTTTGAATACCCAAGGGCGGAAACCTCAGGGGCGTCCCCGGCTGATGACGTCACCAGGCCGGGATTCTTAAAAAACACTGCCTTTGCCCCTTGCTAGTTGACTTGGCAATGAGTTCCTTTGCTACGGATACCTGTTCCTGGCTCCTCAGACCCGTGGTTCCCATATCAGCTCTACCGGCCTCTGGACTCTGCTTGGGTATCCACTCCTAGGGGGCCCTATGGCGCTCCTGCGTGAGACCTGTCTCCTGGCTTCCCCCACTCCTCGGGCTAGCCCTGTGCCTCCCAGAGCTCCTGTCTATTGGCCTCCCTGCTCTCCAGGGTCATCCATTGGAACACCTTCTGCTTGGAGTTTGTACCCATGCTTCCCCACTCCACGGGGCAGTGCCTTCACTTTACTACAGAGACAGGGCCCATGCTTCCCCGCTCCTCGGGACAGTGCCTTCGCTTTACTACAGAGACTGGGCCCGCGCTTCCCTGCTCCTCGGGGCAGTGTCTTCTCTTTACTACAGAGACTCTGCCTACGTTTCCCCACTCCTCAGTGCAGTGCCTTCCTTTTACACAAGAGACTGTGCCTTTACTTCCTGCTCCTCGGGGCAGCACTTCTGTTCAGTTTCAGTGACTCTACTTGGCACCCCCGTTCCTCAGGGTAGTGCTCTCATTTCTCTGCCTGAGATTCCATCGAGGGTAGCCCCACTCTTCGGGGTTGCTTTCGTAACTACTGCAGAGGTTCAACCGGGCTTCCCCGCTCTGCGGGTTGGCCTACGTCATCACACCAGAGCCTCTCTTGCTGTGCAGGCCCGCCTCTTGGGGCATTCTCTGCTGCGGACCGCCAGAAGTTCCTGTCTCGTGCTCCCCACTCCTCGGGCCCTGCCCAGCGCCCTCTCTCGGAGGTTTCTGCTCTGGTACAAGCCTCTCCAATCCAGAAAGTATACTGTGGGTTCTCTCAGAACTATGTCTCTCACCCCGCTCCTCGGGATCCCCCACATTACTCCCTTTACTGCACCTATGATCACGTGGCTGTGACGCAGGATGCTCCATTCTTCTACACTACTGAATCTCCTACCAGCTAACCTCGTCTCCTGACGGTGGGGACCTGTGGGGCTTCTCCCCACAGGTAGTACCAACCCTCACCTCGGGCCAAGGGCCCACGAACCCATGAATCCCAACAGAGGGGCAATATCTCCTCTCTTTTGCTGTTGACTATTCCACTCCCTATGCAGCCAAGCATCTTTCTGTCACTTTATTCACCTGTTGGGCCATCTTAAGATTATCAGTTAAAATTACCCCCAGAACCCGCTTTTCTTTCAGGCTTAGAAGATTTTCACCTCCAATACTGTATCTTTCCCTTGGGGTTTTGCATCCTAAATGCATTACTCTGCATTTTTTAGCATTAAATCTTTGTTGCCAGACATTAGACCATTCTTTGAGATTCGCTGGATCCTTCCTCATGTTTTCCACTCCTTCCTGGCTGTTTATCCTGTTACAGATTTTGGTATCATCGGCAAAATATCTGCTATGTTGTCTCTTTGCTTATTCACCAAAAAACACTGGATGTTTCATAATAAACTTTCGCTTAATCTTCAAAATAACTGAAATCATGGTAAGACACTCTAGTTCATTTCCAGAACCATCTTCTCTTTCTATTGATATCACTATTTTACAGATAGTACCTTATGAAATAAATCTTGGAGTTTGGGTTGAGAATAAGCAGAGGGCCATGGTAACTTTTGGAGGTAACGGGTGGGTGGGAGGGTATCATTCAAGTTTGGAGGAGGGGATGACTGGGGGAGGCAGAGGAAGGACTTTTTTTTTTTTAAATTTAAACTTTATTACTTTTTTATCAATGACTTACATCATGGAACAAGAAAATATGTAATACAACAACAATAAACTATAAGGCAATCACTTTCAAACTTATCTGTTGTTACATATGCCATAATCGGGGGAGACTGAGGAAAACAAAGCAAATTACCACAATGAGAAAAATTATAAAATAAGGAGAAAGAAGTTTTGGATTTTTTTTTTACTAACCATCTTCCTTTAACGCCTCAGCTTGGTTTTTGTCTGATAGAAATGTTTCTAAATGAGTTGGATCTGTAAAGCAAAATCTTTTACCTCTATAATTTATATAGCATAAACAAGGGAATTTCAGGAAAAATGTGGCTCCCACTGGTAAGACTCGATTTTTCAAAGACAAAAAATACTTTCTCCTTGCCTGAGTAGGCCTCGCTACATCTGGAAATATATGTACTTTATGCCCACAAAACATCATATCTTTAGATCTAAAGAACATTTTAAACAATTTCTCTTTATCTTGTTCGGCTATGAAAGACATAAAAATAGTTGCTCTATTATTTATTATATCCAACGACTCCTCAAGGAAAGTCGACACTCCCAAGGTGGATGGGGCCTCCCCTTTCTGATTTTGCCCTCCAGTAATACTGGAAGGTTTTTTTTTATCAAATAATAAATCTTGGAAATTCTGGGGATATCCTCATCTGAATATAATAAGAACTCTCTATTTGTTCAATTTCTTTATGCATCATTATACTATCCCTTATAAAAACATTCTCTGAAGGGGGGGCGCTCTCGAGCAGCGCACAAGATGGCCGCCCACTTCTAATGCTCTGAGCATCCTCGCTCCCTTATTATTAATCTGGAAGAATCGATCTAATTTTTCCTTGGTGGAACAGAGAATATTTCCTTTCTGAACTATGGCTGCAGCTAAGTCGGGGAAAATCGAGGCTGCTTTTGCCTCTGCAGCTGGAACGAAGCGCCAGAAGCAAGACCCCCCAACGCCGGACAAGCTTAACCCCACGAAAAGCATGGCGTTGGCAGACTTAGTTTTGGCGGAGCTCAAACAACTTAAGGACATACTTCAACTAAATATAGAGACCACAACAGCGGTACGTACAGACCTTCAAGCGCTATCAACCCGGATGGATGGCTTTCAGTTGCGCCTGGATGATACTGAGGCCCAGGTCTCCTCTCTACTCCTCACTGCTGCGTCACTCCCTGGTCTCACCAAGGAAATGGTGCAGTTAAAGACTGATATCAAAGATTTATCTAACCAGAATCGCTGCAATAATGTTAGGATTCTGGGGATTCCTGAAGGACTAGAAGGTAATGATCTTATAACCTTTCTGGGGACAATGATACCTGCCTGTTTGCAGACGACTTTTGAACAACCTCTGGAATTGGAACGGGCGCATCGTATCCCTTCCAGACCTCTTAAGAACTCTAAATACCCCAGACCCGTCATCTTTAAAGTACTGAGGTACCCTCAGGTGCTGCAAATTTTTAATGTGGCTCGTAATAAAGCTCCAGTAACATATCAAGGGCATACTATTCTCTTTATTCCGGACTTGGCAAAAACTACAGCAAGCAGACGCAAAACTTTATTAAGCATGCGACCGCGTCTTCAGGCTCTGGGGGCACGGTATGGACTACTCTACCCGGCTCAAATGAGGGTCACTCATAATAATCGTACCAGGATTTTTCAAGACCCCCGGGAGTTGGAGGATTTCTTGTCCTCTTGTTATGCAACAACATCTATGGTGACCTGAAAGTGGTAATATTCTGATCCCGACTTTACTGCAGTATTAATCCTTGGGCGTAATAAGCGCTTACTTCTTTTTTTTTCTTTTTCGCTCAATAATGATCATAATCATGTTTTTCCTTTCACTGGCTGTTTTGGGAAATGGTCTTTGATCAATCTCTGGAATAACACTGAGTGTGTTTCACCCTCTCTAACTCCTCAGTTAATTATGGAATACCTCTGTTCCCTAGTTCTGTTGCTTTCATTTTATGACTTTTTACCTTCAATTAAATGGAGCTATTGTGTTTCAATTCATGTAATGGGAGCGAGGGCTGTGGGCTGTACTCTGGCCTGCCTTGAGGCTCATTTTACTTTCTTAAGTAGAGATAGTGTGATTTAACACTATCCTCCTTGCATTGTTTCGGTCCCTTTTTGAAGCACTGATGGGACGATGTATATTTTTGCTTTTGTCTCTTTTTCTTTTTCCCCCTTATTTTTTCTTATATGGGATACTACTGAATATTTTCATAAGAAGTATACTGCTAACACACCAGGGAGATGCCATGAGATCTCTGATGGTTCAGCCTCTCCCTTTTTCTAGACTATAATGGCGACCATTATTTCTTCTTTCAAACTAGTCTCTTTAAATGTCAACGGTTTCTCACACCCGATAAAGCGAAAGAAGATCCTTACATATTTGCGTACTATAAAAGCAGACATTGCACTATTGCAAGAAACGCATTTATCTGCAGCTGAATCCCTCAAACTCAAACAACAATGGGTTGGAGAAGTCTATTTCAGCGCTGCAGTAAAAAAATAAACGAGGCACCGCTATTCTTATACATAAAAATCTTACAGCAACTGTCTCCGACCAATTAACCGATCCGGACGGCAGATGGAACCTCATACACCTCATTATCCAGAATGAGATGTTTACCATTCTCAATATATATGCTCCTAACACTGATAATCCAGAATTCTTTCAGGATGTATTTGGGAACTTGTTACAGCTTGACGCTTCTTCATGTATCATAGGAGGCGATTTTAATCAACCTTTAGATCCCATATTAGATAAGAAATTGGATGTCCGACCCACTGTCTCTAAAGCTACTAAGGCCCTACAACATCTCATTTCTACGTATGGCCTTGTGGACCCTTGGCGTCTGGTTAACCCCACTGGTAGAGACTTTACATTCTTTTCAGCTCCACACTCTTCATACTCACGAATAGATTTTTTTCTCATCAACAAGTCTTTAATGGCTCGAATTATGGATACAACCATCAATTCCATCCTCGTCTCCGATCACGCAGCCATCTCTTTGACATGTGATCTGATCCATCCTAGAGTGGTGCATAACCAATGGCGTTTCAACTCTACTCTTTTAGAAGATCCTGAATTTAAACCCCTCCTTGAGCAAAAGATAACAGATTACTTCCATCACAACTCCACAAGTGACGTTTCTACGGCTACTATATGGGAAGCATTCAAAGCTACAATTCGTGGGGAAATCATCAGTTTTTCCATTAGGCGAGCCAAACGACAAAAAGCAGCTTTATGTTCTCTTCAACAACAAGTTGCTTCTTTGGAGTCAGAGCACATTGTAAATCCCTCTCCTACTTCTCTTGCAGCCCTAGTCAAGGCACGTTATCAATATAATCGTCTGCTCAGCTCTCAGGTTCAACTACATGTTTCTCAATCCAAGGCACAATACTATGCTGGCAACAATAAATGTGGCCATCTATTATCTTCATATCTAAAGAAGAAATCAGAAACCAAACGGATAACCAAAATTTCATCTCCTACTAATGCTTTATTAACTAAGGATTCTGATATATTACAAGCTTTTAGTAACTTCTATGACAACTTATACCAGTCAGAAGTCTCGCCAACACCTGAAATGTTTCAAGACTTTTTCACAAATCTTTGTCATCCGATTTTGACCCAAACACAAATGGAAACTTTGGACTCACCTCTCACTACTGCTGAAATTGAGCTAGCGATTAATTCTCTAGCCTAGAAAAAGGCACCTGGGCCAGTCGGCTTCACAGCGGACTTTTACTGCTCCTTCCAGAGAACTCTTCTCCCGCATTTATATAGCTATTTTTCCACTTTCCTTCTTAATGAGGCCTCTGCCACGTCTCTCTCACAAGCCTGTGTAGTGGTGCTTCCTAAGCCAGGTAGAGATGAGACCAATATAGCAAACTATCGACCTATCTCTTTATTGAATACTGATTATAAAATCTTCACAAAAATATTGGCTACACGGCTATCACGGATTATGGGTCAGCTGATTGACCCAGATCAATCAGGTTTTATTAAGAACCGCCTGATAACTATCAACACTAGGCTTTTTTTTTCATATTCAGCAGGCTGTTTTTTCATCCCCCACTCCGGCTGTGGCAGTCTCATTAGACGCTGAAAAAGCATTCGATCGAGTGGAATGGCCCTTTTTATTTGCCACGTTACAGTGGTACGGTATAGGTCCCACCTTTTTGCATTGGATCAGGTATTTATATACTGCCCCGCAGGCATATCTTTACATTAATCAGCAAATAACCCCGACTTTTTCCCTTCACAGAGGCACGCGACAGGGTTGCCCCCTGTCGCCACTACTTTTCAACCTGGCTTTGGAACCTTTATTATCAGCTATCAGGCAATCTGAGAACATTCAAGGTGTACCAATCGGCTCTGCTGTTTATAAACTTTCTGCGTATGCAGATGATGTTCTTCTATTTTTACGGGAACCGGAGAGTTCACTCCTACACCTTTTTGACTTAATCTCTGCCTATTCTTCCCTATCGGGATATAAAATTAATTGGCACAAAACAGAATTATTACCGCTCAATTATCTGGCCTCTACTCTTAATTTTATCAATCTCCCTGTTCAGAAACAATCCAGGAAACTTAAATATTTGGGGATTCAATTTTCTATGGACCTGCAGGAGACAATTGCGAACGGTGAATTGACTGTAATTCAGTCTCTTAAGGATCTTATATTAAGATGGTCCCCACTATACCTAACTTGGTGGGGCAGATTGGACACAATAAAATGGTACTAGCCCCCAAAATCACTTACACTCTGAATATGATTCCGGTTTTTTCTCTCCTGATTTTTACAAACAAGTGGATAGAATATTAACGCGTTTTTTATGGAACAATAAAGCCCCATGTATAGCGCTCACTAAATTAAAGAAAACTAGGGACCAAGGTGGAGTGAACTTTCTGGATTTTTACTCTTATCATTCGGCTTTTATTTTACAACAAGGCTCATACTACTTTGAATTTGAACGGGAGAGGGTGGATATTCCACGTTGGTTACTCATTGAACAGGGACAAATAGCTCCCTTACCTCTATACTGTTTCCCAGGTATAACCCTTAACAAGACCCATTTGGCTAATCATATCTTACGATCTCTGCACAGAGCCTTTTTAGAAATAGACGCTAAACGCCCTATAGATTCGGTGGGATGGAATTTCTCTAGTTTAGCACCTTTATGGTGTAACTCGCTTATTAAGATTGGAGCTAGGTCCCCTTCCTGGCGAACATGGCAAACGTGTAATGTCACTCCGCAGCGACTCAGACCTTTTCTGCACTTACACAAAAAATGTGGGCTACCATATACACAACAGTTTGCTTGCCGACAATTGCAAGCTACCTTACAAGATACAATATTACGTTCCCCTTGGTCAGATAAGCCTCCCTTCTTATGGTCTTTCTATCAGAAGAATAGTGATAAAGGTCATCTGGCATCTCGTCTTTATAAATGCATAATACGACTCACCTTTACCAAGTCGACCACTTTACGCTCGACATGGTCCTCAGATTTAGGGTTAGAGATTACTTCTTCCATGTGGAACTATATTTGGACAATTTCAACTCACATTTCACTTTCTTCCAGTTTGACACAGACTTCTCTTTTACTCTTCACAGAGTAACTTGGACTCCCTGGAAACTCCACAGGGCTGGCCTCTTAGACTCTCATAAATGCTGGTCCTGCGCGGCTCCTAATGCTACATTATCCCACATGTTATTTGCTTGCCCCTTTGTTATCACGTTTTGGCAACAGATATGGGAAAAGATTTCTTCTATTCTGCAACTGGATAATCCCATCTCTTACTCTATTGTAATCTTAAAAGGAGCGCACCCATTATTTCAATTACCTATGCCGCACCGGAAATTATTGGATTTTCTTTTAACTATTGGCCAACATAACGTTTTGTCAAACTGGAAACGCAGTAACCTGCTGTCAGAACCCTTATGGTGGAATACGGTTAGCCTATATACCAAATATGAACGAGCCATGGCCATTAAATATGGTCGACTCGGTAAATGGGCACAAGTGTGGAAGCCGTTAGACATCTACATTCTCTGAAGATTGTATTAATTGTATCTTATTTGTTATGGCCAACAAATCTTTCTCCTGTTTCTCTACCTTATTCACTTGTTCATCTATCATACTCCTATTAGTATTAATAGCAGACACAAGTGATTCGTTCATCTTAATTATATTATTATCCAACTTAGAAATCATTCTACCTAGATCAGCTAGGGTGACATTGTCCGGAATTACCATCGGGCTAATGCCCCCTACTAAATGAACAGGTTGCCCAAAATGTACTTCACTAGTACCAGATATGATGATATTATCTGTCCCATGGGGAAAGGTTTGTTGATTCAAACCTATATCCCCCTGGTTGGCTCCTACCAGTTCTCGTGATGTCTCAATAGATGTTACGGCTGTCGGCTCCGCCAGGACTAAGGGATGTCAACGACAAACCTCCTGAAGTGTCCTCTTGTGGCGTCTCCGGCACTCTGACGACGTGCTGGTCCATCGGGCCAATGCGTTGTTGTTGCACTGGAGAGGAGGTGGTGAATTTCGCCTTCCTTTTCTTACCCATAAGAAGGAATGTTAATAAAACAAAATTTCTCGCCGGCCTCCGGCCTTCGCCGGTCTAAGCCGGTCCAAGCCGTGCGCCCTGCCGCAGGTTTTAAAGTCAGTGGGGGCGTCCTTGTCTGACGTCACTCCGCAGCGACTCAGACCTCTCCTGCCGCGATCTTATCTCGGGCTGTCCGGCTGCTGGCGAACACAGGGAGAGCGAACATCTCCTTCCTTCTCCTTCACTCGCTCCCCATGTGATACCTCCCTTCCGCAGGTTTTAAAGTCAGTGGGGGCGTCCTTGTCTGATGTCACTCTATGCGACTCAGACCTCTCCTGCCGCGATATTATCTCGGGCTGTCCGGCTGCTGGCGAACACAGGGAGGGCGAACAACTCCTTCCTTCTCCTTCACTCGCTCCCCCAGAGGAAGGACATTTAACGTTTTTTAGTAGGGAAGGGGGAGACCCGGGCTTGTGATGACAACATTAGGAATTTTTTAAATTGCCAAGTTGTGAGACACCTGAGCGGGGGAGGGGAGCAGGGGAAGATACATGTGGTGAGGGTGGTGGAATTGTTACGGTAGTGGACCCTTGGGCCAGTTGGGACAGTGGATGGTATGCTATGGAAGACCACAGCAAGTGCCCCAGCCGGGAGGCAGCTCGGAAGAGACTCAGAAGAGGCTTCACCACTGGAAGTCCGAGGTCCCCCCAGGAGGAGCCCGTAGGAACCCGGACCTCTTGGACTTAGGTGGAGTCCTATGCAACCAAGGACCCAGGCAATGATTGAAGGGTTGGACGAGGACTGGACCCAGGTAGATGAAGAGTCTTCACCCTTGGAAGCCCGTGGCTCCCACAGGAGGAGCCCATGAGAGCCCAAGCCGCTGGGACTTAGGAGAATCCTCTGGGCCAGGAAGTATCGGATACAAGAGGAGAGGAAGAAGCCGAAGTCGGAGTCCAGGAGCTAAGCCGGGTCGGGAGCCAGGAGTCAGAGATCCACACCAAAGCCAGGGGCGAAGCAGAGGACGGAGTTGCGGAAGGAGCCGGGTCGGAAGCCAGAAGGTCATAAGTCAATACCAAGCCAGGAACAGAAGCCGAAAATGAAGTCGTGGAACGGAGCCAGGTCAGAAGCCAAGAGTCAGACGTCGATACCAAAACCAAGTGGCGGAAGCAGAAGACAAGTTCAGGAAGCAAGCCGGGTCGAAGACAGAATCAATCCAAGAGTCGCAGGAACTAGCAGTCAGGAAAACCTGAGGAACCTCGTTGCAAGGCGAGGATCCCATCCTAGCTGCAGGGTAATATACCCTGCAGCGTCTGATGTAATATACCCTGCAGCGTCTAATGTCATCCTAGGAGCTGTCCTTGGTTTCCCGTGCTGGCCCTTTTAAGACTGGAGCCCCTGCGCACGCCCTAGGGGGCGGGGCCAGCAACGGGAAGTCAGCTGCGTCTCCCTCGCAGTGGGGACACTGCGGCAGGCCGCGGAACAGGCCTGGGAGGCCGGAGACGGACTCGCGCAGGCCGGGCCGGCCCCAAGGTAGGAGGAGGGACCAGGGCACGGCCCGGTCCCGCAACAGGAAATTGGGTTGAGAGGCCCACAACTGTTTTCATTTTCCTAAGATGCACTACTTATCTGGATATCTCTGAATATCCGGATAAATAAAGAGTAATCCGGCCATATAAGCTTCTGAAATAGGACTAAAGTTATCTGGATAACATAGCTGGATATGTCCGATATTTGGCTAGGTAAGCCGGATAGTTTAACCCCTCCCCGGAAAGCCCTCAAAATGCTCCTTTTTTATCCATCTAAATTACAGCCTACTTATCCAACTATAAATTAAATGAATTGATTGATCCACACATACTTACATTTCAAAATTTTGTATTGTGAGATCTAGAGGCCATAGAACAGATGCCATGTCATACCTTTTTTAACTTATCTTCAGAAGAAAACAGTCTTGTGATCACTGGCTCTTAAAGAAAGTACTATCAAGCATGCTTATAAGGGTGGCATAGTTGTACTTAAGAAATACAGGCGACTATGTTCAAGAGATACATAATCATTTGGCCAATTAAAAATCCTACACTGAACTTGGAGCTGACCCTACAATTGAGATTCAGCATAAAATTCAGATACTGCTGCAGATGGACAAACAATCTGGCTTTTTAACATCTAAAGTGGAGTCTTCACATATCCCTTTGATTTATGGGGTTCCGAAGATTCACAAGACCTTGATTAATCCACAACCAAGGCTGATTTTTTTAGTTAATGGATGTCTTCTTCAACCCTTTGCACATTTTGTGGATCTATTTTTACAACCCTTTGTTCGTCAAGCCACATCATATGTTCAAGATTCGGCATATATGTTGAAAAACCTTTCTGACTGTGGTCATCTTACATCCGAAATGTTCTTTGTCAGCTTGGATATAGAAGCTCTATATACGAACATTCCCCAACAAACAGCGGTGCAGATTGAATCGTATGTCTTGTTTTTACTGAGTGTCCAGAGTGAGTGCCTTCTAGTTTTTTGAATGCACTAGCTGAAATTGTGCTGTTTAATAACTTTTTTCAGTTTGGGACAGATTTTTTTCATCAGATACATTAGGTTGCAATGGGGTCCTCCATTGCACCTGATGTCGCCAATTTGTTTGTTTCAGACGGGGTCATTTATCAAATTGTGTTATGACATTTTTGCATGCGTTAAGACGTTTCCGCATGCAAAAAATGCCTTAACGCATGCAATAAGCACCATAGCGCATAGTGTGATGCAAATTTTTAAAAGGGGAGGGATTTCAGAAAAAGTGGGCTGGCTTTGTGAAGCCATAACACACAATATCACTGAAAATAACTACCCCTTTTTCAATTGTGTTAAGCTGTGTGATATCATGCAATTTGTGATTTTTTTTGTAAATTTTGTTTTGGGCATTTTTAGGCTAGGGAAGGGCCCAAGATATGAGAAAGAGAGGGGGGGGGGGGTAGTACCATAGAAAGCAGCTATTTATGCTACTATAGAAGCCCACCTAGTAACTCGAGGTGAGGTTTAGGTAGTAATGTAGGGGTTAGGGGCTACTTTTACATGCAGAGTGAGAAGTACAAACAGAACAGTACACTCTTGTGAAGATCTGATGTCCTTCGGAGTGAGGAAACTCACACAATGATGAGATTTGTACAATGTTCTGTCAACCTAACTTGAATTTACTTAGGTAGAGAGTCTCTGATGAGGCACTATCTGGACACAGACCATGCAATCATTGTGACTTATGATCTTCTACCATTTCTGGCATGCAATGCAAAGCAACCAGTACAGGGACAGTGGTCAATACGTGTTATAATACCAATTGTTTATCACACAATGTGATCTATGCCCTACAATGTTCTTGTCTGAAATTATATGTGGGCAGGACTACACGCCCCATGAGGGTTCATTAAATTGAACATAGGAGTCAGATTTCTACTAGGGACGAATGAGCTCCCACCGTGTTTTACTGTATTCAATCTAGCCATTCTTTTAAGGACCTCTTATGGACAATACTGGAATATATACCACTTTCAACATGAGGAGGGGATCTCAAACTACAATTTAATTGCCATGAGAACTTTTGGATTTTCAAACAAGACTGTTACTCCTTTAAGCATGAATGACAAGATAGACTGGCATTTGTTATGATATTCCTTTTTTATTTTACTGTCTAGTCATTACATATAATATAAATATGGATGCTATCTCAGGGGTTCATCAGTATGGGCTTGCATATTCATTGTATTTTTGTTAGTTTCTATTTCTTATTTTGAGTGTCTGGAGTTACCAGAACATTGCTTTTATTATAGACAATGAAGGATAGTGATGCTGCCACATAAGTTTTAGCTTTCCGTGGAAAGGTTTTTTTAGAGCAGGAAGTTTTTTTAGAGCAGGAAGTCTTCCTGCATATGCTGAATTGCTTGACAGCTGCTTTCTGTGCCGTTTTTTCTTTAAAACACTGGAATATTATACGTGCAGACTTGCAGTCCCTCCTGCCGGCGGTGGCTCAGTGATTTGGAGATTAAAAGATTTATCGGCTTGCAGTAAGTTTCAGCTTTTTATATGTGTTTTGATGATTTACTAGTCCACAGATCGTATGGGATATGTTCTATGTGGCATCTATCTTACTTCCTGCTTCAACTTCAGACTTAATTTTCCCCGCAGTTTTGCAGTGCCTCTTTCAACAGCAATACAGCTGCCCTACTGAATTGCACTTATCTCACCATAACAGTGCGTTAAAGATGTCAATTATATCTTTAGTTTCATTTTTTATATTGTTTTACCTGATTATCCCTTTTTGCATTGATGTGTGATTTCTCAACCTGTGTATATGTTTTCACTATTTTCTAGATTACCAGGGTTTGCTGTTCTAAATTCTAGTTTATTCTAACCATCCCCTGAAGCAGGAAGGAATATTCTGTCTGAAACATTACAATGTCAGGTATTAGACACACAGCATTTTGGGGTGCTAGAAATACAACACCCTGATCTTGTTGGAGGAATAGCTTGGAGAAATATTCACTGTCCTGATGCAACAAAGTATACAGATAAGTGCATATTATTTATTAGAATTTGGACAAGAAATTTGATATTTTATATACATTACAAATAATCTTGAAAAATAAGGACTATAAATACCTTGAAAAGTAATGATAAGAGACAAAATAAGAGACAAAAGTTGAGCATATACACTACCATCTATGAATGGCTGATGATTAAAACTTTAGCACAACGATGACCACCACAACAGCACTATACTATGTGCTTTTACCTGTGCTATATGATGGTCATTCTACCTTAAGATACACTAGACTATTTCACACATCTTCATTTTTTGGAGTGAGATTTTTATATTTGATGAGAAATTAGCACCATCCTGTGTTGATTCTGAACCTTAATATAACTTTTCTTTCTTCGCAAAGTGGTTGTCACCCCTCTATGTTTTAGCTCTGGAGTGGGAATATATCAAAAAATATGGTTTTGCCAAGCAGTAACTGTGGGATAGCAAAATAATATTTGGGATAGTTTGAAAAAGAAATTTGGGTTTATAAAATGTCTCTGTCTTTAATGTAATAGTACTTTGATGGAGATCTTAACATAGGACTGTAATGCCAGTTGATTATTATGTTGGGATTTCATCTGCTGTGTCTGCAGGAGAGGTAAGACATTTTTCTTGTGGTCCTCTGCTTCTATTATCCTGCAAGTCTGATGCCTTCTCAGATCTAGGCCTCACTGGTGGCTCTACCCCCTTCGTCGTATCATCTGCAGCTAAACAGATATTTGCCACTGCTGTTGGGGTGACATACAGAGGGTTACCCTTTGGGGAGCTTGTTTAGGGAGCAGGAATTATTACTGTGGATGTGACCAGGTATATATTTGATGTTTTTGGAGTAAGGAGATTAGATTTTGTTACGCTTGGGCAGTGGTCCGGTGTCGTGAACACCACCCAAAAGGGTGGCTCCAGGTGGAGAGAGACATGGATGGCTGGAAGGTCTCTGACGATGGCTGTCAATATGTGGAGCAGGGTACTGGCTGGGACAAAGTCCAAGTCCAGGCTGGGTCTAGGCAGGCGGCAGGCAAACAGCGTCAAAGTCCAGGCTGGGTCAGGGCAGGCGGCAGGCAACAGCGACAAAGTCCAGGCTGGATCAGGGCAGGCGAACAGTGTCAAAGTCCAGGCTGAGTCAGGGCAGGCGGCAGGCAAACAGTGTCAACGTCCAGGCTGAGTCAGGGCAGGCGGCAGGCAAGCAGAGTCAGTGTCCAGGCAGGGTCACAGTACCTAGTAGCAAGGCAAAGAGCCCACAGGCCACACACACATACGGCAAGGCAGAGAGAAGGAACCTATAGTAAGGCAGAGAGCCCGAAGGCCACACACACACATACACACGGCAAGGCAGAGGGCCCGAAGGCCACACACACACACGGCAGGGCAGAGGGCCCGAAGGCCACACACACGGCATGGCAGAGAACCCGAAGGCCACACACACACATGGCAGGGCCAAGGGCCTGAGGGCCACACACACACATGGCAGGGCAGAGGGCCTGAGGGCCACACACACACACGGCAGGGCAGAGGGCCCGAAGGCCACACACACACATGGCAGGGCAGAGGGCCCGAAGGCCACACACACACGGCAGGGCAGAGGGCCTGTTGGGGAGTAAGCGAGGGATAATCGGTATGGGGAAAGTTTGTAGCATGTTGTCTTTTTGGAAGAAGTTGCTGGCGGAGATGATTGATGGATGACTACTGGGTGTTGGAGTGGCTTGATGAGTGCTGGAAGCTGGAGTGACTGGACGATTGCTGGAAGAATGCTGGAAGCTGGAGTGACTGGACGATTGCTGGAAGAATGCTGGATGCTGGAGTGGCTGGACAATTGCTGGAAGAATGCTGGATGTGGGAGTGGCTGGATGATTGCTGGAAGAATGCTGAATGTGTGAGTGGCTGGACGATTGCTGGAAGAATGCTGAATGTGTGAGTGGCTGGACGATTGCTGGAAGAATGCTGGATGCTGGAGTGACTGGACGATTGCTGGAAGAATGCTGGATGCTGGAGTGGCTGGACGATTGCTGGAAGAATGCTGGATGCTGGAGTGACTGGACGATTGCTGGAAGAATGCTGAATGTGGGAGTGGCTGGACGATTGCTGGAAGAATGCTGGATGCTGGAGTGACTGGACGATTGCTGGAAGAATGCTGGATGTGGGAGTGGCTGGACAATTGCTGGAAGAATGCTGGATGCTGGAGTGGCTGGACGATTGCTGGAAGAATGCTGGATGCTGGAGTGACTGGACGATTGCTGGAAGAATGCTGAATGCGGGAGTGGCTGGACGATTGCTGGAAGAATGCTGGATGCTGGAGTGACTGGACGATTGCTGGAAGAATGCTGAATGTGGGAGTGGCTGGACGATTGCTGGAAGAATGCTGGATGCTGGAGTGGCTGGACAATTGCTGGAAGAATGCTGGATGCTGGAGTGACTGGACGATTGCTGGAAGAATGCTGAATGCGGGAGTGGCTGGACGATTGCTGGAAGAATGCTGAATGCGGGAGTGACTGGACGATTGCTGGAAGAATGCTGGATGCTGGAGTGACTGGACGATTGCTGGAAGAATGCTGAATGCGGGAGTGGCTGGACGATTGCTGGAAGAATGCTGGATGCTAGAGTGGCTGGACAATTGCTGGAAGAATGCTGGATGCTGGAGTGACTGGACGATTGCTGGAAGAATGCTGGATGTGGGAGTGACTGGACGATTGCTTGAGGAGAGCTGAGGTAGAGCACTTGGGTAAAAGAACGGGTAGAGTAATAGAAGGAGATAGCGAGGGTGTCTTCTAGTACAGTGTGCTGGAGCGCACGAAGGAGCGCACAAAGGGGCAGGCCCCTTTGTCGTGCTCCTTAGGCGCGCGACGCTAGGCGCGCGACGCCTAGAGCAGTTTCAGCCCTTTAAAGGGCTCTGGGGAGGCGTCAGGGCTTCCGGGGAGGGCTTACCGGTTCCTGCTTCCTTCTGCCGTCCGCTTTGAAACCGCTGGTTTTTTAAGTTTTTTTCTTTAAATTTGTGGTTGCCTCGGAGGCCTCGCGAGAGGCTTGTCACCGGTCCACCTCCCCTGGCCCCGATGGGCCGACGCCGACCGCGTGGAGAGGGCCGACCGAGCCGAGGGGGAAGAGCAGGGCGGTTCTTATGTTCTGTATGGTATGTTCTTATGTTCTCATGAAAGAATTTGAAAAGAAGCTTGCCATAGAGATAAAAATTACAAATAAAATATTTTTCTAGTGCATTTGAATCAAAAAGCCTGTGAGAGAGTCAGTTGGATCTCTAAATGTTCAAGGGGTAAATATTGTGCTAAAGTAGCACAAGGAAATAGCAGAAAATGAAATGAATTCTTTGTGTCAGATAATAAGGTGGATATTGGGGATATACCCACAGCAGAAATATTCTTTTATAGTGATGATTCAGAGCAATTAAAGCAAACACTGTGAAACAGGAAGGATATAATAAATCAAACTCACCTTCTACAGAGTAACAGATCACTAGGTCCAGATGGTATTCACCCGGAGTTCTAAAAGAACTCAAACATGAAATTTCAAAGCTGTTACTAGTAGACATTTAAAACATCTTTAGTACTTGAGATTGGAGAGTGGCAAATGTAACACTGACTTTTAAAAAGGGTTCCAGGCATTACTTGAGACACTGTATACCGGTAAGCCTGATGTCAGTGCTGAGCAATATGGTAGAATCTATTCTAAAAACTGGTAAACCTGACATCAGTGCTGAGAAAAATGGTAGAACTTATTCTTAAAAATTAATGGGATGATATTCAGTAGGGCAGGTAATGGACAAGTTATCTGGCTAAAATTAGCCGGATAACTTGTCCTGAATATTTAGCGGGATAAATGTCCACTGAATATACTTGACTAAAGTTATCCAACTTCATTTAGCTGGATAACTAAGAAATCTAAATGGCTATGGGGGTCATTTTCAAAAGTGATCGCATGCATAAAGTTCCTTTTCACATGCGATCGCTAAATGGGGGCAGAGTTGGCCCCGGAAGAGGAGGAGTCAGGGCGGCACTGGGGCTGACTCTGCAAAGATGTCGCTGATGGCAAAAAGGTAAAGGCCCTTTTCGCCGCCAGTTTCGCACCCAATAGCACCACCTTTTACGATGGCACTATTGGGTCGCAGGCCCGCCCTCCACTTCCCCCCCCCCCCCCCATTATCTCTGGGGGGGGGAGCGGGGGGGGGGAAGTGGAGTTCAGGTTTTTTTTTAGTTATCCAGCTATATGTGAAAAAAAAAAAAAAAGTTGAAACAATAAAGGGTCTATTGCTCGATTTTCATCTTGCCCACAAAGGTAAAGACATGCCCTGCCGGGCTATGCTCCCTCTATCCCCAATCCCCTTGCTGCCCCCTCCAACCCCTTTACCCAGTTCTCTCTATAATAGAAATAACTGCTGCTGTTGGGTCCTTCCCCCCCCCCCCCCCACCTTTCTGTAATTTAAATCTCTGGAGCCGCATTCCACACACCCTTTTACTTTACCCCCATTCCTTCCAAACCCAAAAAAATCGCTGAGGGGAGCGGGATCAGAACTTGCCTTTTCTCTAGGATCTCCAGCATAGCCTCTACAGTAACTGCACTGGAAACGTAAACTACACACGGTTTATGCTTCCAACACTGACCCTTCTGACCTTGTGAAACAGGGTGAGTATTAGAGAGTGGCCAGACACTCTTGGCTGCCCTTATTAAAATTCAAATCATATTTTTTATGTAATCCATGTACAATGGCTTATGGATTTAGGCCTTATTTCCCACATCATTTTATCTTATTCATACTTTCATGTTTATACATATTCTTACAATCATAAAATGAATTGAAGGAATAGGTTTATTGACTAATCCATCAAGATTATCATGCCAAATATGGTACAGCAGATGGCACAGCAACATCAAACTTCTTACTAAAATAATTGCTAATGAATCTGCTTGTGCATCCATTCTTACCCAAAAAGTTAAAAAAAAATATTTCTGTAACAAAGCAAATCATGAAATTTTTAGGCATGATTTTATTTCAGCTAAAGTCAATGCCATGTACAGTATGGAACTCTGGAACAATTCATGTCTTCTGAACAGGCCTGCCAGTGCTCTCCTTGTTCCTGTCTATAATTTAAAGCTTTGTTTTGTTTTAGCAATTGTAAAGCAATTCACAGTGACTATATAATTAGTTTCTTTTTTAAATGAAAAATAGCATACATGCTAATGCAAAATGGACCTGTTGTATAAAACTCTGCTATTAACGGCACTGCACTAATAGTAATGTGCTGTTGTGCAGATTGGACTGCACTGTGCATCTTATCAGACCACAGTTAATGGGCCTGGCATCACAGCTGTATTGAAAAAGCAGGACTCATGTATCCACAATGGCCAGACTGCTTTAATTCCAGCAGTGGTGAATGCAGCTTGATAAGTCATTTTAGAAATACAGTAGTAGTACTTTTCTATTTCATGACAGAGAGCCATTTTTAAAGATGGCGCCGGCCATCCAGTGCTCCTACCATGTGACAGGGGCCGGCCAATGGCACGGATATCCTGTCACATGGTAAGGGCAAAGGGCCATCGGTGCCATTTTTATTAGCACAGCCGATGGCCCGAGAGCGGGAGATCGCTCCCCATGCCCCCACTGGACCACCAGGTAATTTTAAAATGAGTGGGTTTTTTGTTTATCGGATCGGGCGCAGCCGATAAACAAAAAACCAATCGGGCCGGACGATAAAAATGATAAGATTTGAATCGGAACCGGAACCGAACCGATTCCGGTTCCGATTCACATCTCTAGAATATATGTTTGGATTTTTAACATTTTTGCTTTGAATTTATTCAGATAATCAGAGTCAATTTTGGTCCATTTCTTATCTACACTGGATTTTTTTAGTCAGATGTATGTATTTATTTGTCTAAAAACTGTATTACCTGCATTATACAAGATTCTATGGAGCGGATTTTAAAAACGCTTTGCACGTAAATCCATTTATTTATTTATTTAAAGTCTCTTCTATACCGATAGCCGTTCACACATCGCATCGGTTTACATCAAAACAAATAACTTTTGGGCAGTGCCCTTACTAGTAACAGTCGAGTACAAAATAAACTAATTACAATATAAAAAATATAAAAAATATTTAAAAATCCAGAGAATTTACGTGCGTAGGGGGGGGTTACATGTGCCGGGCCTATTTTATAAAGGCCTGGTGACGCGCATAAAGCCCCAGGATGTGTCTAAGTCCCGGGGTTTTACAATAAGACAGATGTCGGGGGGGGTTAGAGTAGGGCTACGGGGAGAAAGGTTATGGGAAGGGGTGGGAAGGTTAGAAAAGGGGGAAGGGAATGGGGGAAAGTCGCAGCCGACGGGACACACAATATGCACTAGTGTGCACCCCCTTGCATGCGCAGACCCCTGATTTTACAACATGCACACACGAGAGTTCATATATGTGCACTGGGTAGCACGTGCACATGTACACCCGCGCGTATGTTTGAAAAATTACCCCTAAATATGTAACAAGAATATGCATTTATAAAATCAGGTTAGTTCCAACATATATGAACATTTACAAAATAATTACAAATTATTATTTATTTATTTGACGGTTTTTATATACCGTAGTTTGGATCAAGCCTTCACCACAGTTTACAGTGAAAACAACAGAATATATTGAACAAAGCAAATTAACTGATTACATTATAACGAGAAACAAGGTAGGGGTTTTAACAACTGGAAATAAACAGAGCAAAAAACAGAGTATTATGCAGAGCATATTAACTGATAGCATTATGATAATAAATTAAGGTAGGGGAGATGAGGGGGTTAACAACTGGGAATAAGATTGAGACTGTTTATGTTAGGCAGGGAATAATTGAGTATATAGTATCAAGAAAATATTGTAGGGGAGTGTAGGGGACTTTGCATTGTGTAGGGGAGATGTATGTTACTCTATACCTTCACTATGGGCTAGATTTTAAAAGCCCTGCACGTGTAAATCCTGGGGCTTCGTAAAAGGGGCAGGAGGGGGCATGTCCGGGGACGTATCTGGGGACAGGGGTCGGTCCGGGGGCATGGCGACGGTTCAGGGGTGGGCCGGGAGGGCGGTACCGGGGGATGCCGAGGCGGCACACGCAAGTTACGCCTGCTTCAAGCAGGCGTAACATGCACAACAAAGGTAGGGGGGATTTAGGTAGGGCTGGGGGAGGGGTAGATATGGGAAGGGAGGGGAACACGGAAGGAAAGTTCCCTCCGAGGCCGCTCCGATTTCGGAGCGGTCTCGGAGGGAATGGAGATAGGCTGCGCGGCTCAGCGCGCACAGGCTGCCGATTTTGCGCAGCCTTGCACGCGCTGACCCCGGATTTTATAAGATACGCACGTAGCCGTATCTTATAAACAAAAGTACGCGTGCGCTGTTGTGATCCTGCCCGCAAGGAGCATGGGCAGGCTCTTACCTTCTCACAGCCAGTCGGGCTGCTGACGCTGCTGCTTGCTTTCTCCCTGAATCAGCTGAGGCTGTCCCCACAGCTGTTCCCATGTTGTCGGCTCCTCTGTTCCTGCCTTCCCCCGACGTGCTGCTGCAATCCCGGGCCCTTCAGTCAGCAGGCCGTCTCTGCTGGTGCCTGCTACAGCCCGGGTCCTTGCCTGGCTGGGAAGCCGTCCCTGCCAGTGCCTGCAGCCTGCCCCTTAGAGAATAGCCACTGCCATTAGCAATGGTAACATGGAATAGACTTAGTTTTTGGGTACTTGCCAGGTTCTTATGGCCTGGATTGGCCACTGTTGGAAACAGGATGCTGGGCTTGATGGACCCTTGGTCTGACCCAGTATGGCATTTTCTTATGTTCTTATATTCTTATAAACTGGAAACAAATTACTTAGTACAGACTAGTCAAAGATGGAATCTTGCCTGTCAGCCTTGTCAAGACAATAATGAGCTGCGAAGATTTGGAGAGAGCTCCAAGTAGCAGCTCTACAGATATCAGCAATAGGTACGGAACGGAGGTGCGCTACTGACGTTGCTATGGCTCTAACCAAATGCGCTTTCACGCATCCCTGTAACGGAAGGCCTGCTTGTTGATAGAAGAAGGAAATACAGTCTGCCAGCCAGGTGGACAAGGTCTGCTTGCCCACCACAATTCCCAATTTGATCTTATCAAAAGAGACAAAAAGTTGGGTGGACTTCCTATGGGCTGCGGTACGGTCTAAATAAAAAGCAAGCGCATGCTTACAGTCCAAGGAATGCAGGGCCCGTTCACCTGGGTGTGAGTGAGGTTTTGGAAAAAAGGTGGGTAGTATTATGGATTGATTTAAGTGGAAATCAGACACTACCTTCGGCAGAAATTTAGGGTGAGTGCAGAGCACCACATGATCATGGAGAAACCTTGTATAAGATGGGTATGTTACCAGTGCCTGTAGCTCACTGACTCTGCAAGCTGATGTTATAGACATTAGAAAGAGAACTTTCAAAGTTTCAAAGTGAGATGTCTGAGCTCACAGGAGTGTAGTGGCTCAAACGGAGCTCGCATGAGCTGTGCTAGCACAACATTGAGGTCCAATGCCGCAATTGTGGGATGCAGTGGAAGCTTCAGTTGTAGAAAGCCTCTCATAAAGCTTCCTACAACTGGTTGCGCCAAAATTGTGGTATCTCCTATACCTTTATGGCACTTATATGTACTCAAATGGAGGACGTTTTTAGGCCAGACTCTGAGAGGTGCCAGAGGTAGTCCAGGAACCTTGTTGTGGGACAGGAAAAGGGATCTATTCCTTTTGTCGTGCACCACAAGGAGAATCTGGTCCACTTTGAACGGTAAATTTCCTAGTAGAAGGCTTCTGTGAAGCTAAGGGGAACTGGGACACATTGTTAGAAAGGTTAAGTGATTGCAGAATCAACCTTTCAACATCCATGCTGTCAGAGACAGAGACTGGAGGTCTGGATGACATAACAGTCCATCGTTCTGTGTTATTAGAGTTGGTGCTGTGCCCAGAAGAATTGGTTGCTGGACTGAGAGGACGTGTAGGATGGGAAACCAAACTTGTTACGGCCAGTATGGGGCTATGAGGATCATTGTGCCCTGGTCTTGTCGTAACTTCATGAGAGTCTTACTGATTTATTTATTTATTTGTTGAGTTTTATATACAGTCATTCGGTAAAGCCATCATAACGGTTTACAAAATTTAAATTGTAACTCTCTTAACAATTGTGGAAAAAGTATAACAATGTGCATATTAAACAGAGGTTAAAACATTTCAAGTCCAGAAAGTATCATTATGTGGGAGGAGGAGGGATTGTTTGTTCTGGTTGGAGAGAAGTTATTTTGAGGTTTTTGGATGAAAGTTCGATTCGGAGTTAGGATGTTCAGAAGTATGAAGGTCAGTGTAGAATTTGCGAAACAGCAATGTTTTTAGGTCTTTTTTGAACGTTTTGAGGTTGGGTTGGGTTCTCAGATCTTTAGGTAGGGAGTTCCAAAATTTAGGGGAGATAATGGAAAAGGTTCTTTCTCTTGTTGTTGTTAGATGCGCATCTCTGATGGGGGGAATGTTTAAGCATCCAGAGTTGTTTGAATGTAGGTTTCTTTGAGGATTCTGGGGGGTTATGTTTAAGCCATTTAGTCCTTGATGATCATTGTTTAGAATTTTATGAATGATGGTCATTGATTTGTGTTTGATGCGTGCTTTAATTGGGAGCCAATGAAGTGAGATCAATATGGGCATTATGTGTTCATTTCTTTTTGTTCCTGTCAGAACTCTGGCTGCTGAGTTCTGCAAAATCTGAAGCGGTTTGAGGTTTGAATAAGGTATTCCAATTAGTAAGGAGTTGCAGTAGTCGAAGGTGGAGAAAATGAGTAGTTGTAAGATTGTTCTGAAATCATAAGGGTTAAGAAACGGTTTTAAGTGTCTTAGGGTTAGAAGTCTCCTTGATGATGTCAGGAAGTTCTGCAGCAGGTCTCCCAGCGAGGAGATACTGTGGATGAGATAGACTGAGAGTTAGAGTACTCACTAGGGGGCAGATTAAGATATGCACGTACCCCCCGAAAACCTGCCCCAAGTTCCCCCTGCGCGCGCCAAGCCTATGTTGAATAGGCTCGGCGGCGCACGCAAGCCCCAGGGGGGCTCCCGGGCCGGGGAATCACGCAGCTGGCACGCACGAGTTACGCCTGCCTCGAGTATTGTTTTGAAATCTGCCCCTAGGTGTTTGCTGTTGATATCCGATTCCACCAGGTATGTTGTAGAATGTACAGGCACCGAGGAGGGAGAGCAGGTCCTCGAGGAGCGATTACCTGTTCCCTGTAAGGCACCTGAAATAAAGCAGAGAGCCCCCGAGGAGCGGGTACCCAGGTTAGCAGTTACCCTGAAGGGCAGAGAGAGAGAGCTTCCTGCAGCAGCACAGAAGCAGCAAAGTAGCGTAGACAGGAATGGATTTGAGTCCTTGCTAACTCAATGAGCTAGCAAATCTGTGAAGGTAATATACCCGGATGGCGTGATGTCAGCATGAGGGAACGCCCTCGAGGTTCGCGCCAAGGGTGGTGCAAAGACGTGAGTTTTGCGCGCGCACCCTAGTAGGTACCTGGGAGGAGCAATGGAGGGAGGCTGCACCATAGCCGTTCTGGGGACGCCAGAGAGGTTGGCTTGTAGACGCGGCGGTAGCCATCTTTCCCAGGTAAGTGGGAGGAGCCGTGAATAAGGTGAGGCAAACGGGGCGAAGCCGTCTAAGACCGGACACAACACTCCAAGGGTCGTATGGTGGATCTCCTTCACCCTGCAGACCTTCAGATAGAGGAAGAAGTCCAAGTCCAGCTGGATGAAGAGGTGACACTGATGGAAAATGCCGAGGCACCGAGATCGGTGGTGGCGGCACCAAGGACGGTGGGGTCGGTACTGATGGTATCGGTGTTTTCGATGGACGTCGAGGCACAAGTAAGCCCAAATGGCCTACAATCAGCGCATGGCTGGTGGCCGTCGGGCACCAATAAGAACACCGCCGGGAACTAACTACAACAAATGTGGTAATCTTACCGAAACGTTAGCGGAGGTCAGTGGTTGATGGGGGACCCCAGGATGGGGAAAAAGTTTCAAAGTTTTTGAAAAAAGTTCCGTGAGGAAAATTTGTGAGAAATTCTCACAGAGCTCCTAAGAACCGTCAAATTCTCACAGAGCTCCTAAGAACCGTCAATAAACATACACATGGTTACTGTGACTCCAACATCACTCTAAGATTCAACAGCAAGAGGAAATGTGGAAAAAAGGATTTGCACTCACAAAGACGGGAGTAGCTGGCTTGTTACGGCGGTTACTACCCCAAACCAAATATCCAAATTACTACCTCCACCTTCCTCTATTCCTGATGCCTTTCAACTAGCTTGATCACTCCATTCTTATACTTCACTTTCAATGCATATCCAGCATAGTTCTCTGCTTCAACAGCAGGGGAAAAGAAAAACTGTTACTTCACACATCCAGCAGAGCTCTCTGCTTAAACGGCAGGGGAGAAGAAAAAAGGGTTCGCACTCACAAAGCGGGGAGTAGCTGGCTTGTTACGGCGGTTACTACCCCAAACCAAATGTACCTGATACTTCACTCTCGACGCATATCCAGCATGGCTCTCTACTTCAACGGCATGGGAGAAAGACTGATACATCACAAATTTCCAGCATAGCTCTCTGCTTCAACGGCAGGGGAAAAGAAAAACTGATACTTCACGCATATCCAGCATAACTTCAACGGCAGGGGAGAAGAAAAAAGGATTCACACTCACAAAGCGGGGAGTAGCTGGCTTGTCACGGCGGTTACTACCCCAAACCAAATGTGCCTGATACTTCACTTTCGATGCATATCCAGCATAGCTCTCTGCTTCAACGGCAGGGGAGAAGAAAAAAACTGATACCTCACGCATATCCAGCATAGCTCCCTGCTTCAACAGCAGGGGAGAAGATAAACAACCAATAAGGGCTGTATAACATAATCTGGGTAAAAACAAATAAGCATGGGTGTAGCTTGCTTATTGCGGCGGTTACTACTCCTACTACCTCTAACTAATCAAGCTAGATATTTCACTTGGATGCAGCTCCTCCACCGCTCTCTACATTAATGGCGGGGGTGGAAGGGAATTAGAACCAAGAGCTAAGAGAAACAGATAAGTATGGGAGAAGAAATGAGGGAAGCTTGCTGGGCAGACTGGATGGGCCATTTGGTCTTCTTCTGCCGTCATTTCTATGTTTCTATGTTTCTATGAGGCAACTGCTGCTCAGAAATAAAGAGACTGAATGGGGATCCCTGCTGGATGCAGGGTTAGTGGCATGCTCAGTGTGCCAGTCAAAGTTCTAGAAACTTTGACAAAAGTGTTCCGTGTTAGGGCTCCATCCGATGATGTCACCCCATATGTGAGGACTACCATCCTACTTGTCCTGGGAGAACAAGAGTTGAGTAGCAACAACCTGCTCAATTACTTTGGCCAGAAATGACACAATAGAAATTTTCCTGTAACTTTCAAACAATGTAATATCCAATGACATTTTTTTAAAATAAAATATTAGAACAATAACTGCAGATTTTAAAGATTTTAAACTTCCCATTTTTAAGGATACATTGTCAAAAGCAGTCAGCCAGTAGTCATCTCTTTCATGTCAAGATCACACATACCCTTACTGAATTTTATTATTACAGAGTTCATGTCAGCAGGAGTAACTTCCGAAAATTCTAGTCAGGAAACAGCAAAGGCAATGGAAGTAAAAGACTTCAACAATAACTGATCAAACGAATAATGTACCATCTCAGGTTTAATAGTGACTCCACTACATTAGCATCAGAAGTAGACTGTGTCCTGTCTTTCTGACAGATTTAAGGCAGTCTAAGTACTTCATCCTTTATTCTAAAGAATTGAGCCAATAGCTAACATAATCTGAAGTACTTTCAGAAATAGCTGGCTTCACATTGGTACATTTATTGGAAATAAAAAGTAGTTTGCAAATGCAATTTTTTTCACATGAAAATCAAATTAGAATGTTCATAGTCCTTAAATCTCCGTATCTAGTTGGCTTTATCCTACATACTATTGGAGCAGCATCAAATTATTTCAAGATTTCTAGTCTATCTTAGATTTTTAAAGGCAAATTTTAAAACGGACGTGCTAATTTTATATCGGCTCGCACATGCAAGGTGGGGGATTTTATTTAAAAGTGAGTGGTGACGCGATCAGGCCTTCCCCAGCTCCCTCCAGTCTCCTCCAATAAAGTAGCGGACTGGGAGGGAAATTCCCTAATCCCCTAACTATCCTTCCTTTCTTTTCCCCTCTCTGCCTCTACTCCTAACTCCCTCCAACTCACTTAAATTTTTTTGCTTTAAAACTTACCTGCTCTCATGAGAAGAAAGCGTCACGTGCCTGCTAGCTTCCAGCATGCACTTCACCAGGACAGCATGGCCCCCACCATGCCAAGACCCCACCCCCTGCCCCGGCCTGCCTCTTTTTAGGAACTTGGCACTTTTGCATGTATCAGGAGATACGCGCATGGCCATGCCACTTGGAAAATGTGCACTTTGCCCAGCCACGTGTGTATTTTCCGGTATTTGCGCATGCCAGGAATTTAAAATTGACCCATTAACTTTCACTGGATATTCAGCAAAATATACTTGGATAAGTATTCTGCTGAATATTAGCCAGATAAAGTTAAAGTTATCTGGAAATCATTTGGAAAGGTATTTTGTGACCTGACTTACCCAGCTAAATTTTTCTGGGCAGTGCTGAACATCAGCGCTACCAAACAGTGAAATGGCGCACCAGAAATGCCCCTCAGTGTCGCCTTTATGGAACTGGGGAAATTTTGTGTGGGTTACGTGTGACCCAAACAAAACTTAGCTAAGCAGTGAGAGGAAATTTTAAAATCTTGGCTTTTTTCCCACTGTCTCCAAAAGTCATCCGGTCAAACCCTTTTAGTATTGATCTCTCATGATATTTAATTCCTGTAAGATCATTGCCAAAGTTGGAAGGTTGGGTAATGAGCGCCTTATAAAACTTGTCACTAAAATATCTTTCCACTTACCTCTTATCGCATGAATGTAAGATAACTTAAAAATTGGCTTTTATTACAAAACTGATTCAGCATGCATTAATATTCAAACTGAGTCGCATTAAAATCTGAAATGTTTCACTTAAAACATCTGAGTCAAAGGCAAGCTGAGTAAATCCGAGAAACCCAGAAAATTCATTTTTCAGTATGAATCAAGTCATAGCTAACTCATAAACAAGAACAAACATCTAAGACAGGCTAGTTGACTCAAAGCCTTCGTCCAAGATCATTATCAGTTTGCTCATTCCTATTTCAAAATTGTATGTACCACTTTGCTACACAATCCTGTGTTGTTCGTGAAGATGATAGTGCTCTTCAGGTGCATTTCAGAAATAAAGAGTAAATATACCTTTAATTTCCATGTGACTTAAGCTGCCATGGTTACTACAGTAGATTTAGTAATATCAAATGAACTGTCTTTGATGCACATGTGAAAGAAAGTATTCAGTTTGCTTGCCAATGTTCCATTAATGTGCACTTTCTAGTCAAATCAATCAAAGATAGGAAATAATTCAACGTAATACAAGGCCCACCTTAAATAACCTTAATCCATTTCAGCCTTACATTTTTCACTGTCACAATGCTACTGGATAGTGAATACAACTTTAAATTATGGCAGTAAATACATTTTATTATATTTGCCTTAAGTAATTGTCCTTACTCATTCACATGACTGGCTTGCTATGAGAAGGATAGATCAGACATTTATATTTAACTTTTATTTCTTGATTATTCAGAGTAGTAGATAGAGGGAATTTCAGATTCTGGCTTTCTATACCTACTTGTATCAGCTACTTTAATATAATCTATTATCCATATACTTTCAACTCATCTCATCTTCTAGAAATGATTTAGAGTGTAGAACAACGTGATGAAAACAGGGATATGTTGAGAAATGCCTCATAACTTGGATGTCAATTAATGATTCTTACTGTAAAGCTATTAAAATATTTCTTTCATGCTATTGTTTCTGAAATTAACTCCTCCACAACTCTTTACATCCCTAAGAACAAACATGCTCAGAACAGTGTGCTAGAATAACTTGCATATACAATAGTATCTGATTATTTGATTGGTTCATAGTATGTGCCATCTCATTCTGACATCATAGCCAAAATAAACCAGTTAGATGCAATATGTGTGAAGTAATTTGTGACACTATTCTGAACATGATTGCACCCAGAGCAGTGGATCAGAGGGACTGAAACCTTAGAAGTACATTTTCAGTGGTTTCACGCATTAAAATAGCATATATGTATGTAAGTAGCATGTACATGCAGATAAGCTATTTTATAAATGTGTTAGCCCGTCGGTCACTAACGGCTGTGACCGCGTTTACTTACTTCCTGCACTGCTCTCCTGCCCTCCCCGGGTCTGCTCGCAGCTCGGGCCAACCTCCACCTCGGGACTCCTCATGGCGGCCTGGATGCCGACACCACCCACGTCGATTTCGGGCCTTCCTAGGCACATGCGCGTGCCACCAGGCCCTCCTTTGAAGCCTCTTTGGCGGGAACCCCGGGGGCGTCCCTGTTTGATGTCATCGGACCTGTGTATTTAAGCTCCATCTTCGCCCTCAGCTAGCCAACTTGGCAACAAGTTTCGTATGTCTCTTCAACTACTGCCTTTGTGTTCCTGTGACTACACTATCAGACTTGTGGACTTGGACTCTGTCTGGTACCCGCTCCTCAGGGGCAGTGTGCGCCTCTGGGACTCGCTCTCCTAGTCTACCCCTCTCCTCGGGCTGGCTCTACGTCTCCTGGGTCCTACCTACCCTGCAACGCCTCCCGCTCCTCGGGACTACCCCTGGAACACCTCTGCAATCCGTGAGTTCTACAACAGGGTTCCCCCGCTCCTCGGGGTTGTGCCTGTGTCCTGTACGAGACTGTCTGCGCCTCCCCACTTCCTCGGGGCCGCACTCTCGTGTCTCTCAAGAAACTGCCAGAGCTTCCCCGCTCCTCAGGGTCGCATCTACGTGCTATACTGAGACTGCCAGCACTCCTCCGCTCTTCGGGGCTGTGCATACGTCACCAGTAGTGTTACAGGGAGTGCTGGGAGAGCGGTCCCCCTTAGAGGGAGTGTGCCCTTGGGCCCCTGGCACGATCCCATGCCAAGGGTAGGTGTAGCGTGGGTGGCGAGAGACAGCTCGACCCCCAGCCGAACCTGCATGCCTCTGGAACCAACTATGGGGTGTTGGTGATGAACAGTCCTCCGACCGTTCCCGGCCCTTTCAGACCTGCTGCTGGGATGGCAAGAGGCAGCAGGCCAGACTCAGGGCGTGGGCAGACGAAGGTTCAAAAACAAACGACGAAGACTCGGGAACCATAGACTGTAAACGTAGACTCCGGAATATAGAAGGTTCAGACAGTAGCACGGTCCCTCAGGGTGCCCTACACAGCCAGTACCACTCCACCACCCTGTCCTACATCCGTGGGAGCGGAACCAGCGCAGGACAAAAACAAACACAGGCTCAGGAACTGAAGACAAGGACTCAGGGACTGTAGAATGTAGACATAGACTCAGGAGCTTGGGAGGTTCAGATGTTGGCACGGTCCCTCAGGGCGCCCTACACAGCCAGTACCACTGGTCTGGTCACGGACCACCCTATCCTACACCCGCAGGAATGGGACCAGCGCAGGAAAGGAAAAGTGCTGCACAATCAGTCCAGGGTAAGGTACTGCACACCGGCAGTCTAAAGCGAGGTACTGCACACCGGCAGTCTGAAGCAGGATACTGCACATCGGCAGTCTGAAGCAGGGTTGGAACATCAGGATCAGGAACAAACATCAAGGAACAACAGGAAACATCAGGACTTGCAAGACAGCGGACACCAAGCTGAAACAAACAACGAAGGCCTGACGGAGCGCTGGAAGAGGAGACATCCAGAATCCGGAGGACTGAACATCTAGTAGACCTCGCTGAGAGGAACGCAACATTCTTGAAGGTTTATAAAATTTCAAAATTGCATTTGCCCATGGACAGTATTGACATTAAGTAATTTGAAGATGGTCACAGCAAGTTTAAATTGAATTATTTCGTGAATTGAAAACCAGTGTAACTCAATCAAGGTCGGGGTTATATGGACAGAATGCCTCAGGCCAGTGATAAGACAAGAGGCTGAGTTTAACAATAACTGTAAAGGGCGCAATGTTGAGGAAGGAAGACCGGTATTAAGACTGTTATAATAACTGAAAATAGGAAAAATGCATGCTTGTAAAACAGTACGAAATTCTGAAGCATGCAACAGTTTTTTCAGGCCTACAAAAATGCAAAGAAACTCTGCTTGATAACATATTTAACTTGAGGTTTAAAAGATAATGTACTATCTAAAATGATGGACCCAGAAAACAAATTGGAAGCCGATCCAGTTAGCTGTATAGCAGTAAAAGAAGCAAAGATCGGTGTATATACAAAAGCCCTTTATTGAAATTTGCCCGACACTGTCCGAGTTTCGCTCTTTGGTCGACAGCTGCTTCAGGAGCAATAAATTGTAGCAGGACTAATCACACGCCTGCAGGGCTGAGGTCACAATGTTTGTGAATCCACTATTATACAGGATCAGAGGACATTTCTAATATATCCGTAAGATCCAACGAAGGAATTTGTTCTTCTATCTGAGTACTTTGTTGTAGGTAAAATGCTTTCGTTACCACTGTTAAGGCCGAGTCAGGAATTTTCAAATTTTTCTTCATATATAATTTAAATAATTCCAGTGGGGATATAGATTTAATTACTGGAAAGTTCAATATACATAGGTTGTGAGCCCTTAAAGCATTCTCAATTGTTTCTAATCTTTTTGATATAATTCGTTCTGATTCAATCAATTTATTTTGCTTAGCTTCTGCTAAGCAGAATGTTTAAAATCATGAGAGGTCTAGAACGGGTAGATGTGAATCGGTTATTTACTCTTTCGGATAGTAGAAAGACTAGGGGGCACTCCATGAAGTTAGCATGGGGCACATTTAAAACTAATCGGAGAAAGTTCTTTTTTACTCAACGCACAATTAAACTCTGGAATTTGTTGCCAGAGAATGTGGTTAGTGCAGTTAGTATAGCTGTGTTTAAAAAAGGATTGGATAAGTTCTTGGAGAAGTCCATTACCTGCTATTAAGTTCACTTAGAGAATATCCACTGCCATTAGCAATGGTAACATGGAATAGACTTAGTTTTTGGGTACTTGCCAGGTTCTTATGGCCTGGATTGGCCACTGTTGGAAACAGGATGCTGGGCTGGATGGACCCTTGGTCTGACCCAGTATGGCATTTTCTTATGTTCTTATGTTCTTATTAAAACCATTCTTCTTTCAAGATCTTGTGCTTTATCAGAGAAGTTGGTTATCAAGATATTATTTTTAACAGCCTGGTTTTGAATTTCCACAGTCACTTTAGATAAACTTTTAATAGAACTTTATATAGCACTCAGTATTGTCCATATCCCTTCCAAAGACATTACATCAGGTCTAGCTGTTAAAGGACTCATAGAAAGAGCTCTAAGCTGTTCCACTCCCTTGTCCTCAGCAGTTCCCCCGCTCAACCCTCTACCTTGTTCCGCTGACAATCCAGCTGCTTCTTGAACCAACGGTGTGGATGCACCCATAAGGGTAGATTTTTAAAAATTGCGCGATCGCGTACTTTGTTTGCGCACCAGGCGCAAACAAAAGTACGCTGGATTTTATAAGATATGCGCGTAGCCGCGCATATCTTATAAAATCCGGGGTCGGCGAGCAAAGGAGCGGCCTTGGAGGGAATTTTCCTTCGCCCTCCCCCCACCTTCCCCTCCCTTCCCCTACCTAACCCACCCCCCCGGCCCTATCTAAACCCCCCCTTACCTTTATCGCACGATTTACGCCTGCGAAAAGCAGACATAAATCTGCGCGCGTCGGCCGGCTGCCCCGCTCCGTGTTCCGGTCCCGGGGGCTGGTCCGGAGGCCGCGGCCACGCCCCCGGGCCGAAACCACGCCCGCGTCGCCGCCCCCAAAACGCCGCGTCACGCCCCGAAACGCTGTGTCATTCGGCCACGCCCCCGACATGCCCCCTCCCGCCCCTTTTTAAAAACCCCGGGACTTACACACGTCCCCGGGCTCTGTGCGTGCCGGCAGCCTATGCAAAATAGGCTCACCGGCGCGCGAGGGCCCTGCGCGCGTAAATCCGCCCGAATTTACGCGCGCAGGGCATTTAAAATCCGCCCCATAGGGTTTAACATCTCTCCGAGGCTTCCTTCCTCCCTCCGATGTTCCTCTCTGCCTTCTCCTGGAGCCTCAACACGCTCGTCTCCGAAGCCACCGATCCTGGCCAACGCCATGACCACCCCTGTCTGCTCCGAGGCAGGGCAGGGAGGTATGATGCTTCCGGGGTGAGCGGGTTTGCACAGTGATCCGGGGCTCAAAGTTGTGTCCAGGGTCAAGGGGGATGGCACATGCTCCTTAGCCGTCCCCCAACAACCGAGCTCTCCGGTACTGAAGGTGTAGCGGGTGTAACTGCCGCGAAGAAACCGGGGATTGCAGGCTATCGGGGGTCAGCTATGGATGAGCTGGAATTCTCACCTCTTAGCCGCCCCTTTCGCTTTGTATGAGGCATAATTTTGAAAGAGGATGACAAATTCAGAGGAAAATGGACAGCAATTCCTCCGGTGTCTTAAGCGGGACTATGCCTCGGTAGCCATCTTTCCCCCAGCATGCATAGTTTATGTAGCATCTCTTCAGGTAATTCAGTATAACTGCCACCAAGGAAAGAGAAATTGGCACATAAGAAACCCACTGGGTCCCAATATAAATTACAGATTCAGTGGTTTGTGGGTTTGTAATTAATCTGGGATGGACAGTGCCCCTGCACTCAATCTTTAACAACCTGAAGTATCTGTTTGTGGTGCCTGGACCCCACTGCAGACAAAGAAAACACACTTGGCATATATGAATAACTTTTACTTGACAGGATATTTAAGTAACATGAAAACAAAACATAGTATGGAACATTAAATAAAGAGTTGCTGGATTAAAAAACAGGAAAATTTTATGTTAGAACAAATAAAAACATATGAATAAGTACAGCCAGTAAGAAAGGAAAACAGGATATTGTCACTCCTGAACAATTGAATGCATAAATGAGAGAGCCAACATCCTAATTATCAGAGTCATTTTTACTTGTAGATGTCCAAACTATGCACATTTATAATGATAGGTTTGGTTCCCTTACATAACCGACAACTCCTCTCTGCTTGAATTGGGACATCTCAGCATCTCCTATACTGAAGGAGTAAACTTCTATTTCCTTTGGCTGGTGTATGGCAAGAGCTGCAGTAGCCCTTGTTTTCTAGTCCTTGCCCCCCATCCCATCCTCCACAGCGTAATTATGCTTGAATCCACATATATGAGATACTGAGCTCAAAAACATCCCAAAAAAAAACAAAGTCTCTCTCTCTGTAGTAAGTTATCAAAGCAGGAGAGGCTACTCTGAGCAGTTCTGTCCACTTCCCTTCAATAGTGCTTGGAGTTTTTCTCTTCCCTTCCCATTGTCTCCAATAGGATGCCTACTGATCTTTTCTTTCTGTGTGTTTACCCATCTTGATTACTAATAGCAAGAGCAGGTAAACAACTTTGAAGCAATGAAAGCCAAACACCAAACAGCAATGATTGATCCATGCTATACTGCACTGCAGCTCTCCTCCAAGACGGTCTCTATGGCGACCTGGCTAGCTGCCTTTCTTTCTTCACTCCTCACAGTCTCTGTTAGATGTCCTAAGCCAGTAGTAAACTAACTCTGTTCTCCTCTGCAGCTGCTTTCATTTCTGGCACCAAAAACACAGTGGGGCAGGTTTTAAAAGGGTTACACACATAACCCTTTTAAACCTGCTCCTGCATGCGCCGAGCCTATTTTGCATAGGCCCGGTAACGCGCGCAAGCCCCGGGACACGCATATGTCCTGGGGCTTGAAAAAAGGGGCAGGGAGTGGGCGGGGAGGTACGGGGGTGGGGCGGGACCAAGGCCTCCGGCATAGCGGCTGTGCCAGGGAATCGCGTGCCGGCAATCAGCCGGCACACGCAACCTATGCCTGCCCAGAGGCAGGCACAACTTATTTAACAAAGGTGAGGGGCTGGTTTAGATAGGGGAAGGGAGGGGAAAGTGCGGGGGGGGGGGGGGGGCGGACGGAAAGAAAGTTCCCTCCGAGGCCTCTCTGATTTCGGAGCGGACTCGGAGAGAACAGGGAAAGCCATCGGGGCTCCCCTAGGGCTCGGCGCACGCAAGTTTCATGTGTGTACCCCCTTGAGCGCGCCGACCCCGGATTTTATAACATGCGAGCACATGTTATAAAATCGGGCGTAGATTTGTGTACGCCGGGTTGCACGCACAAATCTACGCCCGAGCGTACCTAGTAAAATCTGGTCCAGTGTTCTATAGTCCATGCAAACTAAGTAGGGAACTGATTCTGATTAGAGCACCACTCTCTCTATTGTTTTTATATTACACTTTTTGACACTTCAAGGTGAATTACGGTATATTCAGGGACTGTAGGTATTTTCCTGTCCGGCTCATGATCTAAATTTGTATCTGAGGCAATGCATTGTGAAGTAAACTGACCAAAGTCACAAGGAGCATCAATGAGATTTGAAGAATAGTTTTCCTGGTTTATAGATCACTGCTCTTACCATTAGGCTATTCTTCCATTCCAGGCTGTGGTTAGAAGGAAAAGTAAATTTTCAGATGTTATGATCTTCATTCAGGGAAAAGCTGGTTTCACTAAATTGTTTCCTTGTCTGCCAGACTTTCTAGCTGGAAGACTATATATACAGTTCCATAGCAAAATGGTCTGTCAGTGTTCACTGCATTCACACTGATGCCAATTTTCTCTCCTTCAGATAACCATCTCTTGGGGGGGGGGGGGGAGGAAAAGGCTACTTTACAACAATCAGTCCTGACAAAACATAACTATCCACATGCACTAGTTCTGCTTATTGACTTTAGCTTTGTCTTCTCCTTGAAGCCAGTGCACAAGGCACCATTGTAATATAAATTCCTAGGGAGGGGATGTCAATTATTTTTTTCTATTTGAAATCTCCTAGTGTCCTGTTTCCAAAGGTGCTTTCCTGTTCTTTTCCTGTCATCCTGCTTTCACAGCAACCTTTTCTGTTTCTGTTGCTACTGCTATTCACGCATTTTATTCTGCACAAAGTTTCTTTGTTTTCTCTTATACTGACAACTGGTGGTTTGTCTGTATGTTCAATACTTCTGCTGTTTCTTCAGGTGTACAGTCAGTTCTTAGCCTGTGCGCTTCTGTAGCTAATCTACCCTAGCCTTGCAGAATTCCCTTTTGCATATCTTTATTTTCTGTGACACAGACTACTTTGGTTGCTGTTTTCTCCAGGAAAAGGCTACTTTACAACAATCAGTCCTGACAAAACATAACTATCCACATGCACTAGTTCTGCTTATTGACTTTAGCTTTGTCTTCTCCTTGAAGCCAGTGCACAAGGCACCATTGTAATATAAATTCCTAGGGAGGGGACTTCAATTATTTTTTTCTATTTGAAATCTCCTAGTGTCCTGTTTCCAAAGGTGCTTTCCTGTTCTTTTCCTGTCATCCTGCTTTCACAGCAACCTTTTCTGTTTCTGTTGCTACTGCTGTTCACGCATTTTATTCTGCACAAAGTTTCTTTGTTTTCTCTTATACTGACAACTGTTTCTTCAGGTGTACAGTCAGTTCTTAGCCTGTGCGCTTCTGTAGCTGATCTACCCTAGCCTTGCAGAATTCCCTTTTGCATATCTTTATTTTCTGTGACACAGACTGCTTTGGTTGCTGTTTTCTCCAGTTTATTCACAGTATCACTCTGTTTACCTGTTTTACTTTTAAATAAAGTTTGGAGTTGAATAAGTACCCTTTGCTGTCTGCCACATAAAAGTTTAGTTATGCTATTTTTATAGATGCATATATAGGGTGGGCAACTGGCTCCAGATTTTCAAGACAGGTTGATCCAGTCCTGGTTTTACCCCATTGCATGTTGGGACTTATTCTGAATTCCCTATTGCATTCCCTAAGAAAAACAAGACTATAAGTACCTGCATGCAGGGAAGTAAAACCAGGATTGGATCAGCTGTCCTGAAAATCTGGAGCCAGTTGGCAACCCTATGCACATAAGCCCAAATTTTAAAAGCCCGGCACGCGTAAAATTAGGAGGTTATGTGTGTGGTTGGGCCCTACGCGAGCCATGCACATTTTTGAAAGGGTCCAGCCACGAGCGTAACCCCTGATATGCGCACAAGTGCTGGGCCTGAAGAAAGGGTGGGGCCGGGACAGTGCCATTAGACGCTGTGCTGGAAAAGCTTACGCCAGCAGCCGGCTGGAGCATGGAGTTTACTTCTCCTCCGAAGTAAGTAGAAAAACAAAATTTGAGGCTAGCTAGGATAGATAGGTTTAGGGGTCGGGGAGGAGAGGGGAAGAGGGAGAAAGGATAGGGATAGGGTTAGGAAACCGGTCTAGACCCGATCATGTCGCTGCGCATATTTTTCTAAAATCCCCCCCCCCCTGCACGCGCGGGGAAGGCCACCCGCCCGCACATGCGCACATGGATATGAAAATCCGGTGAGCATGTGTACGCGGAAACTGTATTTTATAACATGCACAGGGTGACGCGTGCATATTATAAAATCAGCACATCCATGTGCAAGCACCGGGAACAATGTGCATATGGATGCACACATGCGCCTTTTAAAATCGACCCCATAGGGAACATAGAATGAGGAAAGAATAGTAAAGAGAGGGCTAAAACCTAGGGTTAATACAGAAGTAGCAACCCAGTGGATGCCACAGTAAATTCACTCCTGTGGCTATGTCCTACAGCAAGACTTCTCCTCATGGCCATACTTTAGACATACAGTTAAATCCAGGAGCTGAGCACTGGCTCCAGACATGCTGTTCCACTGACCATAGTGACTTCTTAGACAGTATCCCACTGATCCATAACAAGACTCTAACCAGTGCCATCTGAATTTTGTCAGTATTCATCCATGCTGCAAGATATTCACTTTTAAGGCTGTAACTAGTGCTACTGACTCATAAGCAGTGTATCATGACAGGATCTAAGCACACAGATATCACTATTTTGACTCAAAAAAACACAGAGCCTGAAATCTAACCTCAGCAAATTCAGGAAAGTGAAAGGCTAAAGTAGATTGTGACTCTCACACAGAAAGCCAGAGAAAACTATAATACGGTAATACGGTAGTGGCAAAGACCACTATTATGAGAAAGTGGACAAAGAGTAGAAAAAGATTCAGAGTGATATGTATTAAATTACAAGCATAGCAGGCGAACAAGCTGTGAGCAAGCTTAAGTCCACTTACAGAAGCTACAAATTTATGTCACAAGAATATCTCACTTTGCTAACATAAATCAATTTGGAGTACAGTTTGCAGAAGCATGATCTTCAGCATACCATTCATCAGGAAAATGACACTTTGGTCAGAGAGATTATAACTGTGCCCTCCCCCCCCAGTCCAGATTATAAATTACCCCTATGATTGGGGTGGGGAGTACCACATGAGAAGTTATATTTACTAATAAGATTTATCTTCGGGTTCATTGCCTGAGTGGGGGATGAGACAGGGTCCCCAAATTATGTGCTCTTCCCAAACAACCTCTCACTTGTGACACCACAATCATCACACCAGAATAAAACAGTAATTAACCCTTTTACTAGTACTGTGTAAGTAGACAGTAAATACAATAAGAACATTAAATGGGAAAAGTACAGTAGTGAAGTATAATTTAAACTGGCAGTTTTCTTATTTTAAATCAAGCAATGCAAAAATAACACTGGATATGGCCTGTTAGCCAGGACAAAAAATAATCATATGGCTAGTAAAATAAATAAATAAATAAATAAAGGAACATTAACAGAGAAAGTTTTGGGGGGGGAGGAAGAAGTGAAGCACACAACTTTCAGGAATTGTCTTTGCCTATGAGTACTCAAAAAGGGGTGGGGGGGAGGACAGATCCACTCCATTGTCACCAGTTTCTAAAGGGTGCACTCTGCCCAAAACACAAAATTGTGTGGGAAAGAAAAACAATCAAGAAAATGAAGAAGTCTCTTTTGATGGTAGTGCTAACTAGATGACAAACCAAATAGATGAGCACTGCATTATGTGGAAGGTCTCTCTCCCTCTCTCCTGGGGAGCTTCGCTACATGTTTTACTTGGTACTAAACAGAAAGCGAGCCTAGTTTCAGTATCTTACAGAAGGACCATGGTTCATCTGCTTCTCTTTCTCAGCCCATCTCATGGGCTGTATCTGGCAGCAAGGGTTAGTGCTTGACTTCAGCTGAAAGGCTGAAGCAATTAAGATGAGATACTGGATTAGTGACAAAAGGTAAGGAAATAAATCTTCTCCCTCCTCTACTAACATACTCTCTGTGCAAAGTTTAGAATTCTTAGCTCAGTCTCTTAGGAGCGAGCAAATGTTGCTTACCTGTAACAGGTGTTCTCACAGAACAGCAGGATGTTAGTCCTCACATATGGGTGACATCACAGGATGGAGCCCAATCACAGAACACTTTTGTCAAAGTTTCTAGGACTTTGACTGGCACCTACTGGGCATGCCCAGCATGGCACTAAACCTGCAGCCAGCAGGGTTCCCCCTTCAGTCTTGTTTAAAGCTACAAGAAGTGCCGAAAAAATAATTAAGAAAAAAAAGTAACGAACCCAACACCGCGGGGTGGCGGGCGGGTTTCGTGAGGACTAGCATCCTGCTGTCCTGTGAGAACACCTGTTACAGGTAAGCAACATTTGCTTTCTCACAGGACAAGCAGGATGGTAGTCCTCACATATGGGTGAGTAGCGAGCTGAGGATGTCCGAGTATGCACCAAATGTATCCAAAGACATGCAACAAGCACAACAATTGGGGTGGAAATTTGGTAGAGGTCATCCTGAACCCTAATGGGCAGGTGGAAGGGTGTTGGTACATCAAGTTGCAAAAAGGTTGTGCAAGACAGACTGGCCTAAGATGGAATCTTGTCTTCCAGCCTTGTCTAAGCAATAATGGGCTGTAAAGGTATGGAGAGAACTCCAGGTAGCAGCCCTGCAAATATCAGGAAGCAGCACCGAGCGTAGGTGCACTACTGAAGTTGCCATGGCACTGTTGGAAACAGAATTCTGGGATTGATGGACCCTTGGCAACTTGACAATTTGTTCTGAGTTATGTGCCTTGGTGGAATATAGAAAATACACGTGCAAGAAAATTGGAAGGAATTATAGTAAAAAGCAGAAGCAAGTACAAATTGCAACTTAATAGGAAACTAGACATTTATTTATTTAATTATTTAGTAATTCTTATATATCGATTTTTCATGCAAGCATATTAAATCGGTTTACAGTAGATACAAATAATCATTTAAAATTATTTGCATTTCCAAATAAGAAAGGAAGTAAATAAATTGTTTCATAATATAAATAATTAACATAGTAAACTAAATAGTAGGCTAAATAATCAAAATTTAAACACTTAGGGCCTGATTTTAAAAAGCATTTACTCGAGTAAAAACCAGGTTTACTGGAGTAAATTCACTTTACTTGAGTAAGTGGGTTTTTGAAAATTGCTACAATATATGCCATTGACTTGTCTATAGGATTTACTCACATAAGTGCACTCTACTTGAGTAAATAGCTTTTGAAAATTGCTACAATAGTAGCTATATTTACGCATGTAACTCCTTTTGAAAATTACCCCCTTAGAGAAGTAGTATAGTTAGGGTAGAGACAGTATAATAAAAATAAAATTATGTATTTATTTGTTTAAACACTTTTATATACCAAAGTTCGTATGGGCATCACATCGGTTTACATAAAACAAAGGAAGCAGAGGGAGCGAAATTGGAAAAAAAGTTACAATAATAATAATACCTTACCTTGGTATAAAATCAGAAGTGTGAGATAGTTATGCTAACAGCTCTTGGTAGGCTTGTTTAAAAAGCCAAGTTTTAATCCCCTTTTTAAATGATTTTATGCCAGCTTCTAATCGTAATTCCTGCGGAATAGAGTTCCATAGTAGGGGTCCAGCAATAGAGATAGTTCTTTCTCTTACATTTTTTAGGTGGGCAATTTTGGGGGAAGGAATTGGTAGCATCCCTGTTCCAGTTGATCTGGTGATTCTTGAGGGGGTGTGGTAGTGAAGTGAAGAGGTTAGCCATTCAATTTTTTCATTGTAGAGGGTTTTGTGAATTAGTGATAAGATTTTATGCTGGGCCCTGTATTTTGACCGGCAGCCAATGAAGTTCTTTTAATATTGGGGTGATATGTTCGGATCTTCTAGTACCTGTCAAGAGCCTAGCTGCAGAGTTCTGCAGAAGTTGCAATGGACTTGTGATATTTGTGGGAAGGCCTAAGAATAGTGAGTTACAGTAGTCTAATCTTGATAAGACAAGTGCCTGTAAGACAGTTCTAAAGTCTTTTGGGAATAGGAGGGGTTTTAATCTTTTGAGTATGTTTAATTTGAAGTAACCATCGCTAATGATTTTTTTAACACAGGATTTCATAGAGAATTCGCAATCTATAAGAATCCCTAGATCTCGTACTTCTAGGGAGATGGGGTAGTTTTTGGCCGCTTCTTGAATTACAAGCTCTTTTGTCTTGATTAATTTAGGTGAGATGTATAGGATTTCAGTTGTTTTAGTATTTAGGGAAAGATTCATTTGGGTTAATACCTTTTCAATGGTGGATTGGTATATGTCCCAGAGCTTAAGAGTTTGGTCAACGGATTTTTGGATCGGTATTAAAATTTGAATGTCATCGGCATAGATAAAATGTGATAGACCGAGGCCTGATAGAATTCTGCATAAAGGGAGCATATAGATTTTAAATACTGTAGAGGATAGAGAGCATCCCTTGGGTACTCCGAAGTTGAGATCGATAGGATGTGGCTCTTTGTCAAGAAATTTTACTTTGAAGGTTCTATTTGTTAGGTAGGAGCTAAACCATTTGAGCGCTGAGTCTTTAATGCCTATTTTGTTTAATCTATCAAGGAGGATATTATGATTAACTGTATCAAAGGCTGCTGAGATGTCTAGTAAGATCAGGAAGTAAAACTGGCTGTTATCGGTTCCTCTTAGGATGATATCTTGTAGTGAAGTTAAAAGGGTCTCTGTACTAAAATATTCTCTAAATCCGTTTTGTGCTGGGTACAGGAAACATCAGCGTTTCATTGGGTCTTTTCTCATACTATGAGCTTTACTAACTCAGAAAGCTACACAGTCTTCAAAGGAAAGCAACGGGTAAGACAGCGTTCCACTGTACCCATCTGGGTGGTTCGGCATTCAGCAGAAAAGTGGGCATCCCAGATGGGCTTTATGGTCCATATCTGTTGGCAGATTCTCAATCTCTTTGTAATCCTCTTGATGTTGTTGTCACTATTATTTTTTGTTTATATCTTTTTTTAGCTCTGACTAGCAAAGCTAATAAAGAGGAATCCCCATGCATATGAGCAGTTGGCTCCGCAGCCTCCAAAGAGCAGCAGGTGCTGTGGCTTAGTTGGTAAAAGTGCCTGTCTAGTAAACAGGAAATCCTGCGTTCAAATCCCAGCAGTGTCTTACTTTACAAAATGTACTAACGATTTCACTTCTATGAGTGATTGCAAGGCTTGTAGAGAAGTTAATTATTTATAATCTCTACAACTGTTCTTTGTGTACATCTATGAAATCTCTGAAGAGATTTCCCATGTCAATTATTGAGATGACAAGAGTTCTTCCCTCTGCCTCAGCCCACTGAATCACATCCTACAGAGAACTACTTTCTCCAGTTTGATTAACTCTTCCATTGACTATCTATTTCGACTTGAATTTATGTAATGTCACTCAGGCAGACATCCACTCTGCCTCCTGCCAAAGAGAGGAGAAAGGTGAGTGCGGAATACTACCTGGTTGTGCAGATGTTTAGTGTAAGGCAGATAGGTAACTAGGGCCTGTAACTCACTAACTCTGCAAGCGGATGTGATTGCCAAAAGAAAAATCACTTTCCATGTGAGATATCGAAGATCATAGTATTGGAGAGGCTCGAATGGTGGTTTCATGAGCCAACCCAAAACCAGGTTGAGGTCCCAAGAAGGGGCTGGAGGGCACAGTGGAGGCTTGAAGTGGAGCAAGCCCTTCAAAAAGCGTGTCACAATGGGCTGTACAGAAATGGGTACATGCCCAACACCTTTATGGAAGGCGGCTACTGTACTGACATGCATCCTGATGGAAGAAGTTTTTAGACCTGACTCTGATAAGTGCCAGAGATAGTCTAGAAACTTTGTGGTGGAACAGGTAAAAGGATCAAGTGACAGTGAGCAACACCATGACTTAAACCTGTTCCATTTGTAAAAATAAGATTTTCTCGTGGAAGGCTTCCGCGAAGTAATCAGGACATGGGAAACTGGCTCCAAAAGGTTGAGTGGCTGAAGAATTAGCCTTTCAACATCTAGGCAGTCAGGGACAAGGCCTGAAGATTGGGGTGGTGTAGACCACCAGTTGATCTGGGTGATCAGAAGCGGGTCCTTCCCCAAGGGAATATGCCTGCGAATGGAGAGATCCTGAAGAATCGGAAACCACACTTGGCGTGCCCAGTGAGGAGCTATGAGGATCATGGTTCCCTTGTCCTGACGAAACTTCACGAGAGTCTTCGGGAGAAGTGGAAGTGGATGGAATGCATTTAGGAGACCGGCGGCCCATGAGAGGGAGAATGTGTCTCTTGGCTGTGAGTGTTGGCTGCGAGTGAGAGAGCAAAAGTTCTCTACTTTGCGGTTTGAGGTGACGCAAAGAGGTCTACTTGATGATAACCCCAACATTGGAATATTGAGTTCGCTACTGTGGGGTTGAGAGACCACTCATGCGGCTGAAAGGTGCAACTCAGCTTGTCTGCCAACACATTGTTCACTCCCGGCAAGTAGGTGGCCCTGAGGTACATTGATCCATGTCCTTGAATTTAGACAGCATGTCTCTCTGAGGATGACTGATGTGGTATCATCCCTATCCAGAAGGGGGTTAGAGCCTAGGATAGTGTAGGGCAGAGTGGATTTTGTTTTGAGAGAGTAAGATGTGGTGGTGTGCTCTTACAGTTCAGGCCCCAAGCTTAGAGCAGAAATAGAAGAGACACTGCATTGTAAGCACCTAGTACAGGGCTGGCAAGGTGAAGAGACAGAGAAAAACTTTTGCCTTTCTGCTAACTTTGGTGATATTTTTGTATTTTTAGTCTTCTGCCTTCTGGGAGGCAGAAATCCCCTTACCAGAAGTGCAGGAGGGATCTACTCTATATTTACCCCTTTACTCCATCAAGAGAAGAGTGCAGAGACTAAAAGCTGAAGAGACTATTGTTTTTCAATCTTAGGGCTAGATTTATCAAACAGCAGTAAATATTGTTTGTGATATGAAAAAGGGCAACTTTTATGGTAATAGCCTATTTACTGCAATCTCAGTGCTTTGCATAGGTATTACTGCAAAGTGCATTAACATTTTGCACTTTGCCATAATTGCATAGGAGAGAGAGAGAGAGAGAGAATCTGTAAGGTACTTGTAGTAGTTAGCTATTTATGCTACTTAGGAGGCCCACCTAATTACTCGAGGTGAGGTTTACGTAGTAGTGTAGGGGTTAGGTACCACTTTTACATGCAGAGAAAGGACATCAAATCTTCACAAGAGTCGCACAGGAGAGGCGATGAAGGTGGCTCCAGGCCACAGAGGAAATCAGGAGGATCGGCGGAAGTGGCAATGGTGGTGGCCTCCAGGCCACAAGCAAGGCAGAGCACACAATGGCGGCAGCAGTGGAGAATAGCAGCGGCCTCCAAGCTGCAAAGATGGACGGGGGCAGTGCTCAGGCGCAGGAGAGGTGACGACAATGTCGGCAGCAGCTGGCCATGGAGAGGTCAGAGGCTGCTTGTGGGCCTATCCCACAAGCAGAATCGTAACAATCCTCTGAAAGTCCCGTGCACTTTAGTATACATAAGAACATAAGAAGTTGCCATACTGGGTCAGATATAGGGTCCATCAAGCCAGCATCTTGTTTCCAACAGTGGCTAATCCAGGTTACAAGTACCAAGGGCCAGTGCAAGGGTCTGTTGCTCCCTTGGCAGATGAAAGTGTTGCAATTCCAACCCCTGTGGGCCTCCTTTCCACCAGAGGACCCCAGTGAGTTCAGCTCCGAACTACCAGCCTGTCCTTGGTTTTTTGTCTTTGCCTGCTGAACTACGTCCACTCCACCAGGGGATCGCCAGGAGCACACTTCTCAGGCTGACCAAGCCCTTCTCTCTGCCTTGTACCACATCCACACTGCAGCCCTATTTAGTCTTGCCTCTCCCATGTCTCCTTGCTTTGGCATCGAGTCCTTCTTGGGTCCCAGCTTTAGCCACTCTCGCTCTGCAGCCTTCTTTCCTTGTTTTTCTGCGTGGCCTCCGAGCCTTCTGACTCTAGTTTCCTTGAGCCTTGTTCCTTGGCTCTTAGCCTTCTGTTTCCTGGTTTCCTTGCCTGTCCTGTGGCCATCCGTCCTTCTGTTCTGAACCTCGCTCTGTGGCCTGCGGGTCTTCTGACCCTTCCCTGCCTTGTGGCCTACCTTAGGCCTCTCTGTTCCCTGACTTGGCCTTGCTTGAGGCTCCCTTAGCCTCTTCCTGTTTCTTGGTGCTGCCTGCCTTGCCCCTCGGGGCTCTCTTGTCACTGCTGCCTTTGGGCATTCTGTGTTCCATGTTCTGTGTAATCCTTGTCCTGGTTTGTCCTGTCTTGTTCTAGCCTGTCTGCCCCTGTCCCAGCACTAGTGTTCTAGTTCCACACTTACTTGCATCCAGCTCCATGCTTACCTTCACTCTGTTCTTATGCTCCAGTTCTACCCTTACCAGCACCCAACTCCAGTGTTCCAGTTCCACGCTTACCTGCATCCAGCTCTACGCTTATCTTCACTCTGTTCCTGTGATCAAATACCACCCTTACCAGCACTCAGCTTCAGTGTTGCAGTTCCGTGCTTATCTCACTCTGTTCCTGTGGTTCCAGTTCCACCCTTACTAGCACTCAGTTCCTGTGGTTCCAGTTCCACTCTTATTTGCACTCAGTTCCAGTGTTCCAGCCCAGCCTTCACCTTATTCTAGTGCTCCAGCCCAGTCTGCACCTTTTCCAGCACTCCAGCCTCACCAGCCCATCCTCACTCTGTTACAGTCCTGTGCCACTCCAGGATGTGGTGTCTACAACAATCCCTCTCCAGCTACCCTTCATTCCCAACACAATGTAACAACCCCCCCCACCCCCCCACCCCAATCCAACCTGAGTTGAATGTGTCTGCTGACAGTAGGAGATATATAGGCATGTGGATTTTATGAAGTGCCCGAGTGTGCACGTATCTTCTGGTATGCACACAAATCAAAAAGTTAAAAAAGGGGTGGGGTAGGGCATGATCTGGGTGGAGCATGAGCGGGACATGAGCTTTCCGGGAAGGTCACTTGAAATGTGTGCCAGGGTCCCCTACCGCGTAATTTTGCTTCTGTTATGGATAGCATATAAGTTTTAAAATAAAAAATCAGGGCTAGTCAGCAGGGTTTTAAGGGTCGGGGCTAATAGGGTAAAATGAGGCTATCTAGCTAGGGGAGTTAGGAAGTCCTATCCTTTACCAGGGTAAACTGGGAACGAACTGGGGAAACTGGTATTTGCATTGGCATGCATGCCTAGCAAAATGCCCCCCCCCCCCCCCCCACTTTCGTGGTAGAGGTAGCATTTGTGCAACATGCGTGAGTTCATATAAAATTGCGTACACATGTACATGCAAACTGTCAATTTTATAACATACATACATATACGTGCTTATGGTATAAAATGGCCACGTCCATTGGCACAAGCTGGCATATGAATGTACATTTGCGCCCACGCGGATGTTTAAAAGTTCCCTCTTAGTCATCTTGATTAATAGCAGTTTATGGACTTTTCCTCCAGGAACCTATCCAAACCTTTTCGAAACACAGCTATACTAACTGCCCTGACCATATCCTCTGGCAACGAATTCCAGAGCTTATGTTATGCTCAGGCTTCTGAAACCTTGGACCGATGGGAGGATGATATACCTTAGGAAGTGGATCTGTAGGCTCTCCCGTCGGGTGGTGAGGCAGAACAGAAGAAGTGACCAGCTGACCCTCGGCACTGGGGACTAAAGCGACTGTAGAGGCAGACGAAGAGTCGTGACTTCGAGGAGAGGAACTGTGTCTTCGCCACTGGAAGCCCGCGATCCCCCCAGTAGGAGCCCATAGGGACCCTGGCCGCTGGGTCTTAGGTGGGCCCTTGGAGACAGTGGTCCAGAAGAAGTCCAAGGTCAAGTGCCAGAGGGTCATCACTTACCAGTCCGAGGTCACACGCCAAGGAATCGTCGCTTGCCAGTCCGAAGTCACACACCAGGAATCACCGCTAGCCAGTCAGAAGTCACACACCAGGAATCACTGCTAGCCAATCCGAAGTCAGGAACCAGGAACACCAAGACAAGACAGGAACCAGGAACAAGGATCCAAAGCGCAAAGAGACTCACCGAAGCAAGCAGACTTAAACAGCGCTACAAGAGATGTTGCCAAGTCAAGGAATGAGCAGAGGAAGCCTCCCTATATACTTCCTCTACTCAGGCTCATAGGAAACAGCTGTAAGTGGTTAAAGGGGCCAGGCCCCTTTAAATCCAGAGAGGAGTCGTGGCCTCGCGCCTAAAGATGTCAGCGGCCATCTTGGATTTCCTCCGTGGAGGAAAGACTGCCGAACGCCGCAAGGGAGGAGCAGGGACGGCTCCCCACCCAGCGGCCATCCCAGGGGCCCACGCCGGAGCGATGGGCACAAATTCAGGGGCTTCTCCTGAGGCTTGCCGCGGCGGGTCACCATCGCGGTCAGGTAGGGGGGTGTGCCCGCGGCCATCCGTGGGCGCGGAACACAACAGTACCACCCTCTTTAGGGCGCCTCCCTGGAGGCCTTGGTTTAGTCGGATGGTCTCTGTGGAATTGCTCAAGCAAGCCCCAGTCCAGTATGTTGGCCAACGGCTCCCAGGTGTTCTCTTCGTGGCCTCCCAGGCAAGCAGATACTCCCATTTCTTTCTATGCTTCCGCACGTCCAATACCTCCCGGACTTGATATGTGAGGTCGCCTTTGGAGGCAACAGGTTGGGGAGTTGGAGGTGTACTGGAAGGCCAAGATAACACCAGGGGCTTCAAGAGGGAAACATGAAACGTGTTGTGTATCTTGAGTGAAGGTGGTAGCCGGAGCTGATATGATACCGTACCAACTTGTCGAATGATGGGAAATGGCCCAATAAATCAGGGGGCCAATTGCGCTGCTGGCAGCTTCAGGCGGATGAACTGGGTGCTCAGCCATACCTTTTCACCTGGCCTCAGAGGCGGGTATGGTCTTTGTCGCTGATCGGCATACCTTTTTGCCACCTGTCCGGCTTTGATCAATGCGTGTCGTGTGGAAATCCACAGGCGGTGCAGCTCATCTGCTGAGAGTTGGGCTACCGGAGACATGACTGAAATGGGAACTGGCAGTGGCGGGCGTGGCTGCTTCCCATAGACTATCTGGAATGGCGAGAATCTGGTAGCCATGGAAAGGTGAGAGTTGAGTGCAAACTCTGCCCACAGCAGCAAACTTGCCCAGTTTCTCATTTACATATATACGGAGGAACTGCTTTAAAGTTTGGTTCGTCCTCTCCGCAAGACTGTTGGCCTGTGGGTGGTAAGCGGAAGTGTAGTCCAGGGTGACATCGAACTTCTGGCAGAGGGTCCTCCAGAATCTGGCAGTAAATTGAGGGCCTCGGTCTGAGAGGATACTTCTTGGTAGACCATGCAGTCTAAAGATGTGCTGGACGAACAGCTGGGCCAGCTGTAGTGCAGTCAGCAACCCTGGGAGTGGTACAAAGTGCGCCATTTTACTAAACCGGTCGATGACCACCCATATGACCGTGTTGCCACTAGATGACGGCAGATCGACCACGAAGTCTGTCACTAGATGGGTCCATGGTTCTGAGGGAGCTGGTAAAGGCTGAAGCAAGCCTAGTGTCGCACCTGGCATCCTCTTATGACGAGCACACGACATAAGCCCGGACATCTTTGTTGGCCTTAGGCCACCAATAGTATCGGCGCAGGGTCTGTAACGTCCGAGATTGTCCTGGATGACCGGAGCAACGGGAATCATGAACCCACGCCAGGACTTATTTCTGCAAGTGCGGCGGAACCAGAGTATTCCCGGGGGGAATGGTCGTGGTGGCGGACAGCAGGATGCGTGACGGCTCAGTGATGAACTGCGGGTCATCAGAATTCTCTGTAGACTCAAATACACGTGATAAGGCATCGGCCTTGATATTCTTCCCAGCAGATCTGTAGCGTAGAATAAAATTGAATCGGGTGAAGAATAAGGCCCAACGTGCCTGTCGAGAGTTGAGTCGTTGTGCCCGATGCAGGTATTCAAGATTTTTATGGTCCATGTAAACTGTAAACTGGTGTTGTGCCCCCTCTAGCCAAGGGTGCCACTATTCTAGAGCCACCTTCATGGCTAAGAGTTCCTTGTCGCCAATGGCATAGTTCCACTCTGCCGGAGAGAACTGACGGGAGAGGAAGGCACATGGACGTAACTTGTGACTTTTGGAAGTCTGACTCAGAACGGACCCCACGCCTTCTGAGGACGCGTCCACCCCGATGACAAACGGCCGCTGCAGATCCGGATGACGAAGGCACGGTTGCTGCAGGAACGCCTCCTTGAGGCGACAAAAGGCGGCCTCCGCTCCCGGAGGCCAGTTCATGGGATCCGCGCCTTTCTGGGTCAAGGCTGTCATCGGGGCAACGATGGACGCATAATGAGGTATAAAAGATTGGTAATAGTTGGCGAAACCCAAAAACCGTTGGAGTGCCTTCAGTCCGGATGGCTGCGGCCATTCCCGAATGGCTTTCAGCTTCTGGGGGTCCATACGGAATCCCTCACTGGAGACGATGTACCCCAGGAAGGGAAGGGACTCCTGTTCAAAAAGGCACTTTTCGAGTTTCGCATACAGTCTATGTTCTCTGAGGCGTTGCAATACTTGGATGACGTGCTGATGATGAGCGGCCAGAGAGTCCGAGAATATCAAAATGTCGTCCAGGTACACGACCACGCACTGATACAAGAGATCGTGGAGTATCTCGTTCATGGTGTTTTGGAACACCGCTGGAGCATTACAGAGCCCGAACGGCATCAATAAATACTCATAGTGGCCGTCTCGGATGTTGAAGGCCATCTTCCATTCATCACCCTCCTTGATTCGGATCAGGTTGTAGGCCCCTCGGAGATCCAACTTGGAGAAGATCCTCGAACCTTGCAGCCGATCGAAGAGCTCAGATATGAGGGGCAAGGGGTAACGGTCCTTGACCGTTATAGCATTCAGGCCCCGGTAGTCGATGCAAGGGCGAAGGCTTCCGTATTTCTTTGCAACGAAGAAGAACCCAGCCCCCGCTGGGGACGTTGACTTCCGAATAAAGCCCCTCTCCAGGTTCTCTTTGATGTACTCTGTCATGGCCTGTGTCTCCACAGGCGAGAGAGCATAGGTACACCCCCGAGGGGGCTCAGTGCCAGGGAGGAGGTTGATGGCGCAATCGAATGATCGATGAGGTGGAAGTATCTCGGCTTTTTGCTTTGAGAAAACATCCGCGTACAAGGCATAGGAGGCCGGCAGGCCCTGAAGACTGGTGGAGGCGATGGAACAGGAAACTGGAATCACTGATTGGAGGCAATTGCCGTGACAATTCGGCCCCCAGTGGGATAGCTGTAAGGTCTTCCAATCGAACTGAGGACCGTGTTCCTGAAGCCAGGGAAGGGTCAGGACGACAGGATGTATGGAATACTCCAAAACAAGGAAAGGTATTCACTCCCAATGAAGGATTCCAACCCTCAACTGGACGGGAACCGTGGTGTGTGTCACACGTTCCAGAAGAGGTTTACCTTGGATAAAGGAGATGACCAATGGAGCTAGAAGATGGACTTGTGGGATCTTCAAGTGCTCCACCAGGCTCTTCATAATGAAATTGCTGCTGGCACCGGAGTCCACCAGGGCTAACGTGTGGAACTCACCATCCGCAGATGTTAACGCCACTGGTAGCATTAGTGGAGGTGCAGGTAAGGTTAGGCCCAGGAAGAGACCTCCTTCAGGTCCTAGGCCCGGGAATTTCCCGACCGCTTCGGGTATGCGGCTATTTGATGGCCCGCTGCACTGCAATAAAAACAAAGTCCTTCCTTAATTCGCCGCCGGCACTCTTGTGGAGACACTCTCCCACGACCCAATTCCATGGGTTATTCGGTCAGCGTTCAAGGAGCTCCCGCTTCAGCCTTGGGAGCAGGCGAGGGCCTCCTTCCTTTCTTCCCTTCCGGAAGACGAAAATGCATGTGACGATCCACGCGATTGGCTAAATCTATTAGGCCATCGAGATCATCCGGGAGTTCCCTTGCCGCTAATCCATCCTGAAGGCACGGGGCTAGCCCCTCCAGGAAGATTCCGTAGAGGCAATCCTCCCTCCAGTTTAACTCTGCGGCTAATGTACGGAATTCTGTTGCATACTCGGCCACTGTCCGTGTACCCTGTCGCAACTGGAGTAGTTCTGAAACTGCAGTGGATTTGCAGACAGGCTCATCAAAAGTTTGCCGAAAGGCGGACAAAAACTGATTCAGACTTCAAAACACCTGGTCTCTTCTCTCCCATAGGTGAGAGGCCCAGATCAAGGGTTTCCCGTCGAGCAAGGTCATAATATAACTAGTCTTGTCCAAGTCATTTGGGAACTGCGCAGGTAATAAAGAAAAGCGGACCTGGCACTGGCTGAGGAATCCCCAACACAACTTCGTACCTCCGGCATATCAAGAGGGCGCCGGGAGTTGTGTGGGAATTACCTGCCTAAGATCGCCCACGGTGGCCTGCACGGGGCCTTGATGAGTAGAGCGGCCCCCCAGAGCCACAGGTGGGGATGGCAGAGTAGGGTTCATGAGCCCCAATGCCTCGAAGCGTTGGTTCAGGCCCTCCACTGCAGAGACAAGGGCATCCAGGGTCTTTTGCTGATCCTTCAGACGCTGGGCCATTCCAGGAATGGCCTGGCGGGCAGATGCCTCCGCTGGGTCCATGGACTTGGCAATCTGTTATGCTCAGGCTTGTGAACCCTTGGACTGATGGGAGGATGGTATACCTTAGGAAGTGGATCCGTAGGCTCTCCTGTCGGGTGGCGAGGCAGAACAGAAGTGACCAGCTGACCCTCGGCACTGGGGACTGAAGCGACTGTGGAAGCAGACGAAGAGTCATGACGTCAAGGAGAGGAACTGTGTCTTCGCCACTGGAAGCCCGCGGACCCCCCAGGAGGAGACCATAGGGACCCGGGCCGCTGGGACTTAGATGGACCTTTGAGAGGTCAAGGAGTCGAGAGTTCAGAGCAAGGGCTAACTGGAGCTTCACCCCTGGAAGCCCGCGGTCCCCCTGGGAGGAGCCCATAGGGACCCGGGCCGCTGGGACTTAGGTGGGCCCTTGGAGACGGTGGTCCAGAAGAAGTCCAAGGTCAAGTGCCAGAAGGTCGTCGCTTACCAGTCCGAGGTCACACGCCAAGGAATCGCCGCTTGCCAGTCCGAAGTCACACACCAGGAATCACCACTTGCCAGTCCGAAATCACACACCAGGAATCACCGCTAGCCAGTCTGAAGTCACACACCAGGAATCACCGCTAGCCAATCCGAAGTCAGGAACCAGGAACACCAAGACAAGACAGGAACCAGGAACAAGGATCCAAAGCGCAAGGAGACTCACCGAAGCAAGCAGACTTAAACAGCGCTACAAGAGATGTTGCCAAGTCAAGGAATGAGCAGAGGAAGCCTCCCTATATACTTCCTCTACTCAGGCTCATAGGAAACAGCTGTAAGTGGTTAAAGGGCCCAGGCCCCTTTAAATCCAGAGAGGAGGCGCAGCCTCACGCCAAACGATGGCAGCGGCCATCTTGGATTTCCTCCGTGGAGGAAAGACTGCCTAACGCCGTGAGGGAGGAGCAGGGACAGCTCCCCACCCGTTGGCCATCCCAGGGGCCCACGCCGGAATGACGGGCACGAATTCAGGGGCTTCTCCCGAGGCTTGCCGCGATGGGTCGCCGTCGCGGTCAGGTAGTGGGGCACACCCGCAACTGTCCACGGGCGCGGAACACAACAGTTTAACCGTGTTTTGAGTGAAAAAGAATTTTCTCTGATTTGTTTTAAATGTGCTACTTGCTAACTTCATGGTGTACCTCTAATCCAGGAGTAAGCAAACATTTTGAGCCACGGCCCCCCTTCCATTTATCCAATTGGTTGGGGCCCTACAAGATGGATTACTTTCTCTCTACACATATATGTGAAGGGTATTCCCCAGGCAACTACACTGCCAACCAGTGGCTATAAGCTCCCATTTTGTTTCTCTTCCAAGTTGCTGAAAGGAATAAGCTCACACATACACATGGATACAGACATGCCATACCCAGACAGAAACAGAAAGAAACAAATATCTCATATGCAGAAAAATAGAGACACCCCACACCCAGACTGACAGACAGCGAAACAGATTCTCAGACAACAGACACAAACCGACAGACACAGAGATCCTACACACAGACCTAAACAGTTACCCCATACCTAGACAAAGGCACTCCACACACAGATACAGACAGCCCATAGAGAGACAGAAATCCACACCCAGACAGGAACAGAGACACCAACATCTCACCTAGCAGAAAAACACAGACAGACACATCATAGACAGACACAGAGAGAGGAATACACACATCACAAGCAGACAAACACAGGCAGACACACTATAGCCAGACACAGAGAGAAAAACAGAAGACAGACTGCATTAAATAATACAAAGACACAGACTGCACACACACATCAAAGCAAACCAATACAGAGTTACACACTTCACACCATACTCGGCTACACACCACAATGGTAAGAGCTGGAAAATGTTTCAAAAAACTTATGTGCCAACCATAATTTTTTAGGAGCTGGGAAAAACTGCATTCCACATTGCCCAACTTTGGCTTTTTTGCCTTTTTTTTTTTTTAAACTGTTTTCACTATTTTTTCCAGTTTTACTATTTTTTTTTGGGGGGGGGGGGGTTATAGTTGTTCATCTTTTAATTGTTCATGTTTTGATATATTTAACTTTTTTACACTTTTTGCCTTTACTGTCCCTTCCCTACCTCCTCTCTCTTTCCCCTCCACTTGCTCATTCTCTCTTTTGCCTTTTTGCCCATTCCCCTCCCCAACATCACCATTCTTTTCCCCCAGCAGGCAACAGCTGTGATCGCTGTGTTTGGGAAGGTACCTGGCAGCAGCAGGAACTCCTCCTAGCCTGAGGGTGACAGGTCTTTCTGGGTTGTGGAATACTTCAGTGGCTGTTCCCATGTCCATTTCTGCCACAGAGTAAGCATTTTCTCAACTGGACCCACCACATCAGAAGCAGCTCTGTACCTGGCCCATTGAATAATGATGTCACTCTGTGCTGGCGGCTCTCCCCCTCGTGAGCTTGCGATGCCTGCATAGCATTAAGACTCAACAGTGGAGCCATTTATTTCTTCCCTGATTGAGTAGCCAGTGTGCCCTCCTTCAGAACTGTTCAAGACCCACTTGGGGAGGCCTGCCCCCCCCCCCCCCAGTTTGCTCACCCCTGCTCTAGTCCTTCTATTATTTGAAAGAATAAATAATCAATTCACATTTAAGGGTAGAAATCCAGGGTTAATAGTACAGCAATAAAAAAAGAGCATCGTCCACCTGGACAAAATGATGAGACAGACAATGAAATGCTAAGAGAAATCAGGGAAGCTAACCAATTTGGCAGTACAGAAGTAAGGGGAGCACACTAAGTCTCTTGACATCCTGGGTTTTCTGGGCAGGGTGAAACATGGAGTATTGTATTAACCATAATGCCCTTGTAAGCAATAAGACTTTTTTTGTTCCTTAGTTTAAATCTCCCGATAAAGTATCTGCACTTCTATGATATGGAAGAAGCTTTATTAATAGATGTCTTGGAAATGAATGTCTCGCCAGGTAACATTTCTGTTTCATGTTGCCTCAGTATCTGTATGCAAATAGTACCGACTATGACTTGCTTTCCTGACACCTCCAGACCCACTATACTGGACCAGTCTTTGCAACAGGTACCACTTCCATTCTAAGGCTACATTCCAGCACTGTATCTAGTTCTCCACACTGAGAGCCAATAAGGAACCCTTATCAAGAGCCATACCATTTACTGAGTCCTCAGTATAGCTTTGAATGCTGGTGCTTAAGAAGTGATTCCAGTATATATATCAGTACCATGGGAATACTTCCTATACAGTTTGTGCTTTTTGAAAGGTAATAGTACTGAACCAGACTGTGGACTTGTGTGCCCAATATTTCAGCACATCTGTGTCCATGTCCTCAATGGGATCTTTTAGTTAGTGTGTCACAGAAATTAATGTTGGTGTCTCCTTTGATACAGTGGGTGGGGTGAGCATCTCTCATGCCATTTCCTTTAGCTATGGTCTGTGTCAGGAAAGATGGTTTTGTGGGGGCAATTTGGCTTTGGCGTTTTGAGGTGAGAGAGGAAGTGTTAACTAGCAGGGTGCTGCTCATGCCTGCACTCCTCTCTTCAGGTGGCAATCTTTCCAATACTACATCCCCACTATGCTTCTGCCTCTAGCACTCTTGTTCACATATCCTATCTACCAGTAACTCCTTTGTGTATGTGAAATGCTGAGATTGGAGAACAAGACTCCTTTTCACCCATGGATCCCAAGTGTGGCAAGCATGTATACATCCTTTTGTGTCAGAAATTTCAATTTCACTTGCACCTGCTGCTGGCAAGAAGCCCACAAAGTGTAACACCTCTGTTTCCATGCCATCTTGCTCATGGAAATCCTGTTCCTTTTCCTCCAGAATATTTACTATAGGGATGGCCCCACCCAGGGTGGTACTTCTGGAACTCTGATCCTCCATGGCATAACTTAAGGGCTTAAGGATTTGTATCAGCTGCCGCATCACATGATGGGGTATACCTAGTATAAGAGATGGTTGGCACCATTTTGGATTCAGCAACTGGCCAGCCTGGAGGTACTCTGAGTCCCAGTAGACCACTAAATATGTACCAGCAGGATGGGATGGGATAGGTCAGGGGTTTGGGAGGTGTGGCTGCTGCCTGCTGTATGGCCTTTTGTTGAAAGGGGAAGGGGTTTGCATAGATGATAGGGTACCATTTCACATCTTTAATTCTTTTTTTGGCTACTATTTTTATTTTTTGTCTGGGTGTGGGCAGGGGTCTCTCAAGATCCTTGCAGAAAGCTTTGAAGTATTGATAGGTCAGCAATTTTGGGCCAATGTGACTCTTTAAGAAGCATCTTAGAGCCATCGAGATGCATGTTAGCATCCCAATGTCTCTGGGAAAAGTTAGCAACAACTCCTGAGTTGTACCTAACTTTTTGAGAAATAACACTGCTTGCATTTTTGAAGACAAGCCGCATTATTTTATTTACATAAAATTTGTTATTGATGATCTGCTTTGCATGCATTTGTAAAGCTTAGGATTGCAAAGCAGATTATTGAAATACCCACATTATTTTGGCCAAAATTAGGTAATATTGCCCGGTTAAGCTTTAATCATGTGATAAATAGTGTTTTCCTATGATAAATGCTTATTGTAATTTAGTAAATATACCCCACTGTTTGCTAATAGTTCACCCTATTTGCTAATAGGGCACACTATTTCCCAAAGAAAAATAATTTACATTTTTTTTTCTTTGGTTCATTTGAAACGAAACAAAAACAGGCTCATTCAACAATTTTACACTTTTTTCAAAAGAATGCATATCCTTGTCAGCTGCTAGCTCTTCAATTTCCAATTCAGGGAATCCCAGACAAGGTTCTTTGTCAGAATCAGTTGTTGAAAATACTGCCTTCATTGTCTGAGAAACAGTAGCCATGGAGGAGTATGCTGCTGGTTTGGTTGTTGCACATCTGCTGCCCCTGTCCATGCCCCTGCTATGCCCTGCTCCAAAACAAGAGAGAGAGTAATAGATGGCAGTGGCACATGCTCTTCAAATCTCAATTTCTTCTGGATTGAGCTGGCTTCAACTGCTGGCATTCTGCCTTAACTGAAAGTCTCTTTTCAGTTTAGAGGCAGGATTGCCTTTTTTCTTGCTGCTAATTCTAAGCTGAGCTGGCTTTGCAGCAAATCTTCTGCTCTTTCCTTGCAGTGGTATGATGGAATTTGAATTGCCTATTGGAGGTTTTGATATTACAAAGGAAATTACTGATACTATACCACCACTCACAGACCCATTCTAATGTCTGCAAAAATGTCTGTCTCACACACACACACACACACACAGATACATTATGACTATGCAGTTTACTGACACCTTTTCCAGATACCAAAACATTGTTAAAAACAGAACCAAGAAGACGTGTACCCTGGCAAAGCTCTTATTCAGTTCAATATATCAGTGTCTGCTAACCTCACTGCATTGTACAGTGCTATGTCAGACAGAGATAATAAAAATCACTGGCACTGCTTCAATCTCCAATCCATTCCTTCCCTACCCAGTGAATACAGAAAGCAATGCTACTGCCTCTCTGTTTCTGACACAGTGAGTGAGAGACCACTGCAGCAGAGATCAGAAATAGCCATTTATCAGTGCCAAAACCTACTTTTTAAAAGTTCTTTTTCAACTATGAGAGCTTCTTCAAAGGGATACTTCCCTACCAACTTCCAGAGAGCAAATAGAGTTGTTTGCACATGCTCAGACCTTTCAAAGGGAGGATCACTTGTTCTAGATGGCAATTATAGAGTAGTTATGAAGATGCTTCACTGTGATTTGTCTTCCCCCTAGTCTCCTTGCCAAAGTGTCCTGCCTTGGCCCCCAGGAGGCTGTGATGTCACACTGGTATAAGTTGGTTACCAATTGTTTGTTTGTTCAGGACAGGCATAGATTGAATGGGCCATAGACTTAAATGGCAAACATGAGACAATAATTTTTGTTTAAATTCGTGGACACCTTCCATTTCACCAATTTTTTTCAAACTAATGCACATCCCTAATCAACACTGAATAGGAAAAAGTAATTTCTGAATATGGCCCATCGTATTTTAAATGTTCAGTAAATTCCCAATATAGCCTTCCCCCGTTCACTTTCCATAAAAGTAAACGGGAGTCCTAAAAACATTCAAATGAGATTAACTTATTTAAAAAAAAAAAAAAAAGGTAAACTGTAATTCTCTGTGTAATTTTTGTATTCCTGACAGCAATTCCATTTATATCAAGCTAGCATGAGGGATGTCTCAAATAGATTAATCTCTGAAGCATTTATAGAGTGATTTGCTGAAGATGCAAAAAAAAAAAAATACTGAAAACTCCTTAAAATAATGTTTTTAATGCTGTGTTTCTGTGATTCCCATTCCTTTTATTTTAAAGGACCATGAAGACCCATATCAACAGAACTAAGCAATCCTTAAAAATGTAATTTCCAGTTGAAAAGCTCGAAATTAAAGTCAGTAGAGAAAAATCTATCTCACCTAAGAATTAGTTGTGCAGTTTCATTATAAAAGACTTGTATGATGGGCACACCCAGGCATGGAAGAAGATAGAAGCTTTTACAGGGCACAGAGCTTAATCATGTCTCTTGGTATCTTTATTAAAGCAAATCACAGTAGAGTAATTTTGGTATAAACAGTGACACTCTATCCTTTATTTAGTTACAACACATAGCCAAGTTGCTTTCCCGAGCTACAAAGTCTGAAACACACATTCAGTACAAATATATGAGCAGGTAATGAGTAATTAGTCATAGAAACATAGAAATGATGGCAGAAAAAGACCAATCGGCCCATCCAGTCTGCCCAGCAAGCTCCCACAATTATTTTCCGATACTTATCTGTTTCATTATTTTCCAATACTTATCTGTTTCATTGACCACCAAGTTCAGGGCCCTTGTTGGTAACTGTTTGATTCAAATTTCCTGCTATCCCCTGTCATCGATGCAGAGAGTAATGTTGGAGTTGCGTCAAAGGTGAGCATAAGGCTTAATGGATAAGGGTAGTAACCGCCGCATCAAGCAATTTACCCTGAAGCTTGGTTACCCAGACTGCACAGATCAATGCCTTGTTGGATGTTGTCTGAATGTAAAACCTGCTTCACTTTTTTGAAGGAGTTAATAAACATGTGGATAAAGGTGAACCGGTAGATGTAGTATACTTGGATTTTCAGAAGGCGTTTCACAAAGTTCCTCATGAGAGGCTTCTAGGAAAAGTAAAAAGTCATGGGATAGGTGGTGCTGTCCTTTCATGGATTGCAAACTGGCTAAAAGACAGGAAACAGAGAGTAGGATTAAATGGACAATTTTCTCAGTGGAAGGGAGTGGACAGTGGAGTGCCTCAGGGATCTGTATTGGGACCCTTACTTTTCAATATATTTATAAATGATCTGGAAAGAAATACGACGCGTGAGATAATCAAATTTGCAGATGACACAAAATTGTTCAGAGTAGATAAATTGCAGGAAGACCTTGTGAGACTGGAAAATTGGGCATTCAAATGGCAGATGAAAGTTAATGTGGATAAGTGCAAGGTAATGCATATAGGGAAAAATAACCCATGATATAATTACACAATGTTGGGTTCCATATTAGGTGCTACAACCCAAGAAAGAGATCTAGGCGTCATAGTGGATAACAAATTGAAATCGTTGGTTCAGTGTGCTGTGGCAGTCAAAAAAGCAAACAGAATGTTGGGAATTATTAGAAAGGGAATGGTGAATAAAACAGAAAATGTAATAATGCCTCTGTATCGCTCCATGGTGAGACCGCACCTTGAATACTGTGTACAATTCTGGTCGCTGCATCTCAAAAAAGATATAATTGCAATGGAGAAGGTACAGAGAAGGGCTACCAAAATGATAAAGGGAATGGAACAGCTCCCCTATGAGAAAAGACTAAAGAGGTTAGGGCTGTTCAGCTTAGAGAAGAGACAGCTGAGGGGGGATATGATAGAGGTGTTTAAAATCATGAGAGGTCTAGAATGGGTAGATGTGAATCAGTTATTTACTCTTTCGGATAGTAGAAAGACTAGGGGGCACTCCATGAAGTTAGTATGGGGCACATTTAAAACTAATCGGAGAAATTTCTTTTTTACTCAATGCACAATTAAACTCTGGAATTTGTTGCCAGAGGATGTGGTTAGTGCAGTTAGTATAGCTGTGTTTAAAAAAGGATTGGATAAGTTCTTGGAGGAGAAATCCATTACCTGCTATTAAGTTCACTTAGGTGCAGATTTTAAATACTTGTGCGAGCGCGTACTTTTGTTCGCGCAGCAGGCGCGAACAAAAGTACGCTGGATTTTATAAGATACGTGCGTAGCCGCGCGTATCTTATAAAATCCGGGGTCGGCGCGCACAAGGAGGTGCACATTTGTGCAACCTGCGCGCGCCGAGCCCAGCGCGTGCTGCCTGTTCCCTCTGAGGCCGCTCCGATTTCGAAGCGGCCTCGGAGGGAACTTTCCTTCGCCCTCCGCCCACCTTCCCCTCCCTTCCCCTACCTAACCCACCCCCCGGCCCTATCTAACCCCCCCCCCCTTACCTTTGCGCGCGTCGGCCGCCTGCCCCGCTTTGTGGTCCGGTCCCGGGGGCTGTTCCGGAGGCCGCGGCCATGCCCCCGGAACGCCCCCGGGCCGAAACCACGCCCAAGTCGCCGCCCCCGAAACACCGCGCCCCGCCCCTAAATGCCGCGTCATCCCGACACGCCCCCGACAGGAAGCCCCGGGACTTACGCGCGTCCTGGGGCTCTGCGCATGCCAGCGGCCTATGCAAAATAGGCGCGCCAGCGCGCAAGGGCCCTGCACGCGTAAATCCGGAATGATTTACGCACGCAGGGGTTTTAAAATCTGCCCTTTAGAGAATAGCCACTGCCATTAGCAATGGTAACATGGAATAGACTTAGTTTTTGGGTACTTGCCAGGTTCTTATGGCCTGGATTGGCCACTGTTGGAAACAGGATGCTGGGCTTGATGGACCCTTGGTCTGACCCAGTATGGCATTTTCTTATCTTCTTATGTTCTTAAACCTGTTTTCCACATTTCCCCCTACCGTTGAAGCAAAGAGCAGTGCTGTATATGTATTCAAAGTGATGTATCAAGCTTAATTGGTTTAGGGTAGTAACCGCGGTAATAAGCAAGCTACCCCCAAGCTTATTTGTTTACCCAGATTGTGAAGTTCAGTCCTTGGTGGTGGTTGTCTGAATGCAAATCCTATTTTCTACATTTCCCCCTACCGTTGAAGCAAAGAGCAGTGCTGTATATGAATTCAAAGTGATGTATCAGGCTTAATTGGTTTAGGGTAGTAACCGCCGTAATAAGCAAGCTACCCCCATGCTTCTTTGTTTACCCAGATTGTGAAGTTCAGTCCTTGTTGGTTGTTATCTGAATGCAAATCCTCTTTTCCACATTTCCCCTTGCTGTTGAAGCAGAGAGCAATGTTGGAGTTGCGAAGGCTTATTGAGTAAGGGTAGTAATCATCAGGTAGTAGCCTCCACTCCAGTACTCCACCCCCATGTCTCTTCTTTTCATTCCCATCCTTTAGCCTTTATGGATCCACAGTGTTTATCCCATGCCCGTTTGAAATCCTTCACCGTTTTATTCTTCACCACTTCCTCCGTAAGGACATTCCAGGCATCCACCACCCTCTCCATGAAGAAATACTTCCTGACATTGATTCTGAGTCTTCCTCCCTGGAGCTTCAAATTGTGACCCCCTTGTTCTACTGATTTTTTTCCCACGGAAAAGGTTTGTTGTTGACCATGGATCATTAAAACCTTTCAAGTATCTGAAAGTCTGTATCATATCACCCCTGCTCCTTCTCTCCTCCAGGGTGTACATATTTAGGTTCTTCAATCTCTCCTCATAAGTCATTTTATGAAGACCATCCACCTTTTGGTTGCCCTTCTCTGGACTGCCTCCATCCTGTCTCTATTGCTTTGGAGATACGGTCTCCAGAACTGAATACAGTACTCCAGGTGAGGCCTCACCAAGGCCCTGTACAAGGGTATCATCACTTCACATTTCTTACTAGATATTCCTCTCTCAATGCAGCCCAGCATTCTTCTGGCTTTAGCTATTGCCTTGTCACATTGTTTCGCCAACTTCAGATCATTAGACACTATCACCCCAAGATCTCTCTTCTGCTCCGTGCACATCAGCCCTTCACCCCCCCATCAAATACAGTTCTTTCGGATTTCCACATTACAAGGGATAAAAGAGATGCAATGTCTCAATATCCCTGGCACCTCAGACTTACATTGACTTTACAGTTATTTCTAGACAGATGTCTTGGCATTTTAGTTATTTCTGGACAAATGTCCTAGACCTCCCTCCCACTCAGGCCAATTTTAAAATGAGCATGTGTGAGCCCATACACGTGTATATTGATGTGCGAGCAGAGATACGCTGCAATTTTAAAATCATATGCGTACTTGCATGCGTTTAATTTAAAATACACCTCACATTCGTAAGTATGCATCTAATATTAAAAGATTGCTCAACACTTTTGAGCTCACATCCACTCTAGAAATAGAGAATATTCTCAAGAAGATAAAACCATCCTCCCATCCATCAGACCATATTCCATCCAACAAACTGAGTCTGATCACCAACACCATAGCCAAACCTTTAGCAGACATTATTAACTGCTCCTTCAACCAAGGACATGTCCCGAACCAACTCAAGTTAGCCATGCTCAAGCCGCTCCTCAAAAAACCCAACTTACCCACCTCAGACCCAGCTAACTTTAGACCCATAGCAAACCTCCCTTTGATTGCCAAAGTTATGGAGAAAGTTGTAAACAAACAACTTACAGAATATCTTGACGAAAACAATATCCTCACCTCAAACCAATTTGGCTTTCGTAAGACTATGAATACCGAATCATTATTAACATCATTATCAGACACTATCTTTTTCAACCTAGAAAAGGGCCAACCTTGCCTCCTCGCTCTCCTGGATCTCTCATCAGCGTTTGATACTGTTAACCACTCATGCCTCTTGCAACGCCTAATAGACATCGGCATTACAGGAGTAGCTTTTAACTGGTTCAAATCGTTTTTGGAGAACAGATCATACAAGGTCAAGATAAATAACAAAGAATCCCACACCTTCGAATCCAAAAGGAGGGTACCACAAGGATCATCCCTCTCCCCGACTCTTTTCAATATTTATCTGCTCCCACTCTGTCAACTTCTTACTAACCTTAAGCTAAGACATTACCTATACGCGGATGATATTCAAATCCTCATCCCTATAGAAGATTCCCTACACAAAGCCATATCATACTGGAATAAATGTCTGTCAGCTATCAACAATCTACTCACCAGCCTCAACTTGGTTCTAAACAAAAACAAAACTGAAATCCTCATTATAGCACCGGAAAACTATACCCCCTCCCCACATTCTAACACTAACCAACATCCGAACACCGCAGGGCTCTCCACCACGCAACAAGTTAGAGACCTGGGAGTCATCTTAGACAGCAGACTCAGTCTCAACAAATTCGTCAACAACACAACAAAATAATGTTTCTTTAAACTTCAAACATTAAAGAAACTCAAACCTCTCCTCCTATACAGAGACTTCCGCATGGTTTTACAAGCCATCATACTCCCAAAGCTGGATTACTGTAACTCTCTCCTCCTAGGCCTACCAGCATGCACCATCAAACCACTTCAGATGGTCCTGAACGCCTCTGCAAGAATTCTATCAAATGCCAAAAAAAGAGATCATATCACCCCAATTCTCCACCATCTCCACTGGCTTCCGATTAAATACAGGATCCAGTTCAAGTCTTTAATGATGATACATAAGGCCTTACACAACATCGCACCTCTCAACCTAACATTTCAAATTCAATTACACACATCCGTGAAACCAACCAGAAGCGCCTATCAGAACAGACTAATCACACAACCGGCGAAATCCGTTCTGAAGAAACGTGCATTATCCACAGCAGGCCCTTCACTTTGGAACTCGCTCCCTCCAGACCTTCGTTTGGAACCATGCCACTCTACATTTAAAAAGAAACTTAAGACTTGGCTGTTCAAACAAGCTTTCCCCTAGAGCCAAGAACACGAAGAAAAGTCTTTGCAAGCCCACAACGATTTATTCAGATCTATTATTTTTTTCCTTTTTTCAATCAGAAATTTACACATGCTGACTTCATACATACTACATACATATACTCATATTGACTTCATATTTTTCATGTTTTCATTGATTTATTAACTGCATGTTTATTAACGGTTAAATATCATACACTATTTGCTTACTTCGATTAATTTGTTCAATGTAAAAACTTCTTTTTTTTATTCTGTTCTATGTAAACCGCTATATGTAGCGATAGTTACTGTTCTTTGTGAACCGGGGTGATATGTATATTATACAGGAACCTCCGGTATATAAATTATTTAAATAAATAAATAAATAAATAGAATTTACTTTAAGAACATAAGAACATGCCATACTGGGAAAGACCAAGGGTCCATCAAGCCCAGCATCCTGTTTCCAACAGTGGCCAATCCAGGCCATAAGAACCTGGCAAGTACCCAAAAACTAAGTCTATTCCATGTTACCGTTGCTAGTAATAGCAGTGGTTATTATCTAAGTCAACTTAATTAATAGCAGGTAATGGAATTCTCCTCCAAGAACTTATCCAATCCTTTTTTAAACACAGCTACACTAACTGCACTAACCACATCTTCTTTGCATATCTTTCCTAGCGCTTTGAGAGCTTTTACACGCCTCTCTGTTTCTGACACAGTGAGTGACAGACCTCTGCCGCACAGATCAGAAATAGCACTTTATCAGTGCCAAAACCTACTTTTTAAAAGTTCTTTTTCAACTCACCGCGCGAATGTTATAAAATAAGATATCCGCATGCACATGCGCGCCTGATTTTATAATCAACATGCGCATGTGTAGGCTGGTCGCAACTTGAGCATGTGGGGGGGGGGGGATTTTGTAAAGCACGCGTGGCGATGCAATTGGGCCTTTGCCCAGTACCCTCCCAGTCCGCTCCAATTAAGGAGCGAACTGGGAGGGAACTTCCGAGACCCCTACTTCTCTTTTTCCCTTTTCCCCTCTCGTCCCCAACCCCTAAACTACCCTATCTGCCTTATTTTGTTTTGTTTCAGTTCTTACTTCCTCTTCGGAGGAAAAGTACCGGCACACGCTTCCCTGGGACAGGGCCTAATGGCTGCTATCCTGGTCAGCCCCTGCCCCACCCCTTCCCACCAAGACTCCGCGCCCCCCCCCCCAACCAGCCCCTTTTCACTGGACCGGCACTTCTTCGCATACCGGGAGATTTACACAAGGCTGGGCCCTTTCTAGCATGCACTCGGCGCACAGGGCCCAGCTATGCGTGTATCCCCCAGAATTTGCACGTATAGGCCATAAAAAATTTGGGCGATAGGTTTTATGTAGATGTAGAATTTAACTGTTTTAGGGGGTCATTTATCAAAGTGCTATATGGCGTTTTCGCATGCGAAAAGTACCTTTTACGCATGCGAAAAGAAGAGGTTGCTTACCTATAACAGGTGTTCTCACAGGACAGCAGGATGTTAGTCCTCACATATGGGTGACATCGCAGGATGGAGCCCAATCACGGAACACTTTTCTCAAAGTTTCTAGAACTTTGACTGGCACCTACTGGGCATGCCCAGGATGGCACTAACCCTGCAACAAGCAGGGGTCCCCCTTCAGTCTTGTTTAAAAGCTATAGTAAGTGCCAAAAAATAAAATAAGAAAACGCAACAAACCCAACACCGCAGGGTGGCGGGCGGGTTTCGTGAAGACTAACATCCTGCTGTCCTGTGAGAATGCCTGTTACAAGTAAGCAACCTCTGCTTTCTCACAGGACAAGCAGGATGGTAGTCCTCACATATGGGTGAGTACCAAGCTGAGGATGACCGAGAAATGCACCAAATATACCCAAGAGGTGCAATAGGCACAAGGACTGGGATGGAAATTTGGTAGAGGACATCCTGAACCCTAACGGGCAGGTGGAAGGGTGTTGGTACATCAAGTTGCAAATAGGTTGCGCAAGACAGACTGGCCAAAGATGGAATCTTGTCTTCCAGCCTTGTCTAAACAATAATGGGCTGTAAAGGTATGGAGAGAACTCCAGGTAGCAGCACTACAAATATCAGGAAGCGGCACCGAGTGTAAGTGCGCTACTGAAGTTGCCATGGCCCTGACAGAGTGTGCTTTAACACGGTCTTGAAGTGGAATGCCTGCTAGAGATATGCACTCGTTTATCATGAATTAGGCAATTTCAACGAAATTGCGTAATTCGTAGTGGTTCGGGGGACCTGAACCACGAAACGGATTTTCCAAGAACTTCGGGGAAAATTTGTTTTCCGAGTTAGTGCGGGGGAGGGGCTCATTTATAAATAAAAAACAAAAAACCCACCCCAACCCTTCAAATTTACTGTATTACAATCCCCCCACCATCCCGACCACCTGACCACCCGACTGATTCACGCCCAATTATATCTTTTCTCCCTCCTCCCCACTTCTTGTGGGTCTCCCTCTCCTCCACCTTCTTACTCCTAATACCCCACCCCCCCTCGCCAATAACCTAACTGCTCTGATTAACTCTATTGTTTAAAAAAAAAAAAAATGTACATATGTATATAATCCATGTATTATTTCCTCCAGCCCCTGTTAACCGACTCCTTGTTAAAAATTTATATTATTGTAAAGCTTGTTGCTAGGTTATGTTACATTGTGAACCGAGGTGATGTTTTGCAAACGTGCCTCGGTATATAAAAAACCCTTAAATAAATAAATAAATAAATAAATAAATAAATAATCCCGATTCCTCCCCAAGACTTAGTAAAAGCCCTGGTGGTCCAGCGGGGTCCTGCGAGTGATCTCTCCCTCCGGGCCGTCGGGCTGTCGGGCCTGCTACGAATCAAAATGGCGCTGATGGCCCTTTGCCCTTACAGTGTCACAGGGGCTACCGGTGCCATTGGTCGGCCCCTGTCACATGGTAGGAGCAATGGACGGCTGGCACCATCTTGTGGAGGGATCGGGATGGTGGGGGGGGGTGGGTTGTAAGAAAGTAAAATTGAAGGGTTGGGTGGTTTTTTTCCGATTCTTGGTTTTTTCCCAATTCGGGTTTTTTATTTTTGATTCGTTTTCCGGCTCGTTATCCCGCCGACAAAAAATGATCTGCCGAAAAACGAAATTTTCGACGAAGCGCCCGAACCGAAATACGTCCTGATACGAAAAAATGAAGCTCATCTCTAATGCCTGCTTGCTGATAGCAAAAGGAGATGCAGTCTGCTAACCAGGAGGAGAGAGTCTGCTTACCCACAGGTTGACCGAATCTGATAGGATGGAAAGAAACAAACAGTTGGGTGGATTTTCTATGGGTAGCTGTACGGGCTAGATAGAATGCAAGAGCACGGTTACAGTCAAGGGTATGCAGAGCCCATTCTCCTGATTTTGAATGGGGCCTGGGAAAGAAGGTGGGTAGTATAATGGATTGATTGATATGAAACTCAGAAACTACCTTAGGCAAAAACATAGGGTGAGTGCAGAGTACTACCCTATCACGCAGAAGTTTAGTATAAGGTGGATAGGTGACAAAGGCCTGTAACTCACTAACTCTGCGAGTGGATGTGATTGCTAGAAGAAAAATCACCTTCCATGTTAGATAGCGAAGATCACAAGATTGGAGAGGCTCGAATGGTGGTTTCATGAGCCAACCCAAAACCAGGTTGAGGTCTCAAGAAGGGACCGGAGGGCGCAGTGGAGGTTTGAGGTGGAGCAAGCTCTTCAGAAAACGTGTTACAAGGGGTTGTACTGAAATGGGAACATCCCCAACACCTTTATGGAAGGCAGCTACCGCACTGACATGCATCCTGATGGAAGAAGTTTTTAGACCTGATTCTGACAAGTGCCAGAGATAGTCCAGAAACATTGTGGTGGAACAAGTGAAAGGATCAAGGGACAGTGAGGAACACCATGACTTAAACCTGTTACATTTATAATAATATGATTTTCTCATGGAAGGCTTTCGTGAAGCAATCAGGACATGGGAAACTGGTTCCGAAAGGTTGAGTGGCTGAAGAATTAACCTTTCAACATCCAGGCAGTCAGGGACAAGGCCTGAAGATTGGGGTGGCGTAGGCACCTGTCGTTTTGAGAAATCAGAAGCGGGTACTTCCCCAGGGGAATGTGCCTGTGAATGGAGAGGTCTTGAAGAATCGGAAACCACACTTGGCGTGGCCAGTGAGGGGCTATCAGGATCATGCTTCCCTTGTCCTGATGTAACTTCACGAGAGTCTTTGGGAGAAGTGGAAGTGGAGAGAATGCATATAGGAGACCGGTTGCCCAAGAGAGGGAGAATGCATCTCTTGGTAGTGAGTGTTGGCAGCGAGTGAGAGAGCAAAAGTTCTCTACTTTGCGGTTTTGAGGTGATGCAAAGAGGTCTATGTGGGGGTAACCCCAATGTTGGAATATTGAGTCTGCTACTGAGGGGTTGAGGGACCACTCGTGCGGCTGAAAGGTGCAACTCAGCTTGTCTGCCAACACATTGTCCACTCCCGGCAAGTAGGCGGCCTTGAGGTACATCGAGTGGGAAAGGGCCTCCGCCCATATCTGTGCAGCTTCCTGACACAGGAAGTAGGAGTCCGTTCCTCCTTGTTTGTTGATGTACCACATGGCCACCTGGTTGTCTGTCTGAATCAAAATGACCTGGTTGTAAAGGTGATCCTGAAACACCCTGAGAGCATATCTGATTGCTCGTAGTTCCAGGAAATTTTTTTGGTGTTTGGCTTCCTCTGGAGACCAGGTGCTTTGAGTTTGCAAACTGGCAACATATGCTCCCCAGCCGAGGTTGGAGGCATCAGTTGTAAGGGTTATTTGAGGGTCTGGAGCCTGGAAAGGAAGGCCTTGGAGGAGATTGGACTGATTCTTCCACCAAGCCAGAGATAAGCGAAGTGGGTTGGTGATGTGGACAATGGCTGACAGTGGTTGAGATGATTGTATCCACTGTGACCTTAGAATCCACTGAATGACTCCCATGGCGAGACGAGCCATTGGAGTGACATGTACCGAGGACGCCATGTGTCCTAGCAACACTAGGAAGTGACGCGCAGTTGAGCGTTTTCGAGACTGTAGTTGATGGGCGAGAGAAGTGAGAGTGAGAGCTTGTTCTGAGGAAGAAATGCTTTTGCTTTGAAGGTGTCCAAGTCTGCTCCCATGAAGGACAGGATTTGTGATGGGACTAAGTTGGACTTTGGGTAATTGATGAGAAACCCTAGAGAGATCAGGGTATGCAAGGTGAGACGTAGGGACGTCGGAGCAGCTTGTTGGGTGGGAGCCCTGACCAACCAGTCTTCGAGGTAGGGGTAGACATGGACACCTTGAGTCCTGAGAAATGCTGCTACTACTACGAGACACTTGGTGAAGACTCATGGTGCAAGCGCCAGGCCGAATGGTAGCACTCAGTATTGATAGTGCTTTGGGCCTACCAGGAATTGCAGAAATTTGCGATGAGATGTTTAAAATTATGAGAGGTTTAGAACGGGTAAATGTGAATCGGTTATTTACTCTTTCGGATAGTAGAAAGACTAGGGGGCACGCCATGAAGTTAGCATGGGGCACATTTAAAACTTATCGGAGAAAGTTCTTTTTTACTCAACGCACAATTAAACTCTGGAATTTTTTGCCAGAGGATGTGGTTAGTGCAGTTAGTATAGCGGTGTTTAAAAAAGGATTAAATAAGTTCTTGGAAGAGAAGTCCATTACCTGCTATTAATTAAGTTGACTTAGAAAATTACCACTGGTATTACTAGCAACAAGTAGCATGGAATAGACTTAGTTTTTGGGTACTTGCCAGGTTCTTATGGCCTGGATTGGCCACTGTTGGAAACAGGATGCTGGGCTTGATGGACCTTTGGTCTGACCCAGTATGGCATTTTCTTATGTTCTTATGAGATGGAGTTATTACGATGTGTGTGTAAGCATCCTGGAGGTCTAGAGAGCAGAGCCAGTCTTCCCTTTGCAGAAGAGGAAGGAGGGAACCCAAGGTTGCCATCTTGAACTTTTCTCTTTGTAGGTACTTGTTTAAGGCATGAAGGTCTAGTATTGGGCGAATGCCACCTAACGTTTTTGGGATTAGAAAGTACCAGGAATAGAAGCCGACTCCCTGTTGAGAGTAGGGCACTGGTTTGATTGCTCTGGATCGAAGGAGGAAAGAGACCTCTTGATCCAGGAGTGGTGAGTGATCGGATGTTCCCCACGTCAGCCGAGGTGGGGAGTCCGGCGGAATGGCGAGAAAGTTGAGATAATAACCTTGAGTAATTATGGCAAGAACCCACTGGTCTGAGGTGATTGTGTGCCAGATGTTGCTGAAGTAGCATAATCGACCTCCCACTGGTATATGCAGTAGTGGAGGCTGAATGCTGCTCTCTAGGAAAGAGTCAAAAACCAGATGCTGGGCCTGGCTGAGGGGTTGTCTGTGGTTTTTGCCTGCGAGGTTGCCTGGACTGGCCTTTCTGGTAACGCTTAGTAGAGCGACCTTTGGACGGTGGAGGATAAGATTTCCTTTGGCGGTAGAAAGACTTTTTGGGATCCTTTCTGAATGTTTGCTTAGTGGGATATTCAGAAGGCAACAAGGAGAGTTGGCAAAGAGTCTCATTTTGATCCTTCAGCTGTGCCACTGCTTGTTGTATCTGTTCACCAAAAAGATTGTTACCAGTGCAAGGCAAGTCAGATAGTCTGTCCTGGACCTCAGGTCATAGGTCCGAAGACTTTAGCCAGACCCACCTCCTCGCAGAAATAGCTGTTGCTGATACCCTGGAAGCGGTGTCAAAAATATCATATGCTGATCTTATTTCATGTTTGCCCGCTTCTAATCCTTTCTGAGCCAGGGCATGTAATTGCTCTTGAGATTGCTTTGGCAGGGACTCAGCAAAGTCCTGTATTTGTTTAAAGAGGACCCTGTTGTACTGGGTCATATAAAGTTGGTAAAAGGCAATGCGGAATATAAGTATTGACCCGTGAAAGACACGCCAACCTATAGCATCCAGGAACTTTTGCTCCTTCCCTGGAGGGAAAGAAGAGTGAGGCTTGGAGCATCGGGCTTTCTTTTGGGCTGACTCAACAACCACTGAATGGTGATCCAATTGGGTTTTTTGGAAACCTGGAGTTAATTGGACTAGGTATGTGGTATCCACCTTTTGGTTAACTGGAGCCACCGAATCAGGATGCTCCCAATTCCTCTTCAGAAGATCAAGAGGACATCATGGATAGGGATAGAGGTGATTTCTTTAGGAGCATCCAGAAATTGCAGAAGTTCCATCATGTGGTGTCTATCATCCTCTTCTGTCTGAAATTGAAATGGAACTAATTCAGACATTGCCTTCACAAAATTAATGAAGGACAAATCCTCTGGAGGAGAATGCTTCCTGCTTTCAGTAGGAGAGGGTGGTGATGGTAAGCCATCGGTATCCTGGGACGAATCATCGGTCCATGTGTCATAGGGTTCATCACAGCACCCCTAGGATCCTTAGATGGACAGAATGATGGTATTCCTGAAGGTCCTGGTTGAGGCACCGAAGGAGTCACCAGAGGCATCGATGGAGGCACAGAGGGCATCGATGGGTGTATCAGCGGCATCGATGGTAGCAAAGACGCTATCGGTGACATCGATGGCAAAGGCATTGGTAGGACTCCCGATAGAGGAAGTAACGGTGTTTCTCCTTCTTCTGTCGATGAAAGAGGAATTGGAAAGGGCACAGGGCCCATCGGTGCCCCCGGATCCATCGGAGGAACAGCGGCGAGCAGCGCTTCCATCCTCGTTAGTAGCAGTGCCAGCGCTACGGGAATGGGATCGGTAGCCAGTTCAGGAATCGGCACCGGCATCGGAGGAATCTTGAAGCCTTGCATCGCTCTACCGATGGCCTCTTGAATCATCTGATCCAACTCCTCTCAGAAACCTGGAGCGTAGAGCCCCAATGCTGGAGGAGGAGGTGGAGGCATAGCCGAAGGGACCACCGTTGGAAGTGGAATCGCGGCTCCCATCACTGGTTCCGGTGAAGGTTGCCTCGGTGACCCGGAGCCAGATAGGGACGGTGCCTTTTCTGGACAGGTTTTCTTCGGCGGCGGCTCAGACAGTGGCGACATCGATTGCGTCGATGGTCTGAGACCTCCGGTGTCGATGTCGATGCTTTTCTCGAAGATCTCCTCGGTCCTTATGCTGAGGAGGAACAGAGGGAATTGATGGCCACGGAGTCATTGATGCCAGTCGGACACCGGTTGGTGCACAATACTGGTGCGACATAGACGGAGTTGGTTCAGACGACATCGAGGCTATGGACGGCATTGGAGTTTGTGACCAAAAGAGAAGTTCCATCTTCTCCATTCTAGCCTTGCGACCTTTTGGTGTCATAAGGGCACATTTGGTGCAAGTAAGGACATTATGCTCGCTCTCTAAACACATTAAACTGAGCTTGTGAGGGTCAGTAATGGACATTGTGCGAGTGCAGTCGGGGCATCAACAGAACACCGACACCATGGCCTCTCAAAAAATGTAGCCGTGGTGTGGTCAACGGCCAGTAGGTCGTGAGGGCCGAACTCAACAGGAATCAACCGGAATCGGGTAAAAAACTTACCGGACCACCGCGAAAGCAAAAATTGAATAGGGGGACCCCTGTGGGATAGAAAATTATGAAGTAATTCCGTGAGGAAAATTCCTGTCAGGAATCTCTGTAGAGCTCCTTAACCCACGTGGCTACTGCTGCGCGGAAAAAAGAAGACTGAAGGGGGACCCCTGCTGGTTGCAGGGTTAGTGCCATCCTGGGCATGCGCAGTAGGTGCCAGTCAAAGTTCTAGAAACTTTGACAAAAGTGTTCCGTGATTGGGCTCCATCCTGTGATGTCATCCATATGTGAGGACTACCATCCTGCTTGTCCTGTGAGAAACACCATAACGCATGGTGAGATGCAAATTAGGAAAAGTGGAGAAATTTAGAGTGGGATTTCTGGCCAAGTGAGCTGGCTTTGCAATGCCATATCACACAGTTTTAACTACATCTTTTTCATTTGCATTAAGCCGCGCGATATGGCTTTAATTTATTTTGCGATGTTTTCGCAAATAGCGTTTTCAGTATTTTAAGTTGGGGGGGAGGGAGAGAGGGAGAGCGAGAGTGATCCTAGCTATAAGACCCTCATACTAGGTAGGTATTTATACCTCTATAGGAGGCCCACCTAGCTATTCGAGGTGAGGTTTAGGTATTAGTGTAGGGGTTTGGGGCCACTTTGACATGCAGAGTGATTTATTGTTTGTTTTGAATAGAAGTAGTCTCATGACATGAACTATTGTCTTTATATATATATATATATATATATATATATATATATACTTTTTTTTTTTTTATCTGGAACAATTGTACTTTTGTCTTAATGTTTGTATTTTATTACATTGCCTTGCTGAGTTTTGTTTAAAATAAAAAAAAATTTAAATTACAAAAAAAAAAAAAAGAATATTGTTTCTGCATGTGTTTACTGCATTCCCAAAAGATCTCTGGAAGCATGTCTTTACATTGACAAATAAACAGGCAAGCATTTTTTTTTTACCAATTCATATATATTTAAATGTTCTTATTGGTCTACTACTGTATCAGTCTAGAATTCTCTGACTGTCTCCTTTTTCTGCACATGTAAAACACTGAGACTCTGTAAATATTGGCCTACATTAATTTCTCACTTTATAGTCAGTGCACATATTTTCACACTCTTTATAAAGCGATATGCTGTTGACAAAACTACAAAGGGGCCAATGTATTGTGTTAATGTTAACTTAAACTTCAAATGCCTGTATTATCTAACTCATGCAGTTAACACACATTAATACTGTTAACACTAACTCCAGCTAGTCTGCGCGTGTTAACATTAAAATCTATGCTAATGAGGTAATAAGATACAAGAGCATGCAAATTAGTGAAAAGTAACGTGCATTAAAATGTGCACAATGTAACTCAAATGCATTAATGCAAACAACTTAGTATACTTACATTTTTGCATTACTTTTCACATTAACAGTCTTATGTGAATACTTCACTGTCAGTATACCTCACTTGATTTCATTAACATCAGACATTAATACATATCTGAAACACTGCACTAACAGTACCTTAATGCATTTTAATGTCTAATGTTAACACAGTTCCATATTCCAGCCACTTCATAATGTATCAGCATATATCAGCAAGATTTCCATATAGGCTTTGATTACAAACATGCATTTTCTACATGCCCATTATATGGCATACGAAATCTCTGAAAGATGTTTCGGATTGCATAGAGGCATTACAGGCCTTTATTTTATTTATATAGCAAGGGGGTAATTTTCAAACAGCCCACCTAAATTAGGCAGCAAAAACACGTATAAGTTACACCAATTTTCAAATCAGACTTATGCATATAAATCTGCTTTGAAAATTATCCCACCAAATTTTCCTGCACCCAATTACAGCTGCTATTATGTGCATAGAAACTTTTAAGGAAAATTTATGCTCATACTTTTGAAAATCCAAAACTACTAACTTAAGCCTAAACCCTTCCTCATCTTTGTCCCAGGAATGCCTCCATTTCTGGGGGCAAACTTGTGCGTGAACAAGACATACTGTATGCATGTAAGTTTACCTGCATATCGAGCGAGCAATTTTATAACAGGCTATTTCAGCAGGTAAAGCAGTATTGAAATGGCTTTAAAAATTTAGGCCTGGATTTTCTAAAATCGCAGGCCTTAGTAAATTGCGTGGTACCAGGGGGCGAAGCAGGGGGCGGGCCTGCGAAAGCCGGCAGCGATTGTACCACTGTGGTGCTATTGCTGCCGGCTTTCGCAAACCAATAGCGCCACCGTGAAAGGTGGTGCTATTGGGCGCGTTACTGGTAGCGATAAGGGGCCTTACCTTTTCGCCGTCAGTGATGTCTTCGCCGCATCCGCCCCGGTGCCACCCTGACTCCTCCCCTTCCGGTGCCAATTCCGCCCGACTCCGCCCCGATCTAGCTATTCGAGCTAGATTGGGCGTGCAAAAGCTATTGAAAATGACCTCCTTAGATACACATAATCAGACTTCACAGTAACCAATCTGCCTATAGATCTGAAACTCAATTTATGGATGTTTCTATGAACCAAAACACAATGGAGTGAATTTTCAAAGGAGTTATACATATAAAAGTAGCATATATTGTAGCAATTTTCAAAAGCCCATTTACCCACATAAAATCTTTTGAAAATTCAGCGCTATGGAGTGAATTTTCAAAGGAGACACTCGTGTTAAAGCAACAATTTTCAAATGCCCGTTTATGTGTGTAAAACTCAGTTTTACGCACGTAAATTCTTTTGAAAATTACCTCGTAAATCTCTGCATAAGTCTCTCAGGTATTTGTTGTGATTAGAATAATAGTGCATATAAAAAATCACCACATAGAATACTTGCCAGGAAAACAGTATATAAAACTTACTGTCTCACCCTGGTATGCTCCATTTGTATCCTTCTTCTGTACATATAAATCACAGTCTCCATTTTATTTTCTGAAAGAGAATCAATATAATCTTGTAGTTCTTCAGGATCCTCAAATGTTTTGGTCTTATTATTCACACTGATTTAATTCTTGCTGGAGAAAACAATTGGAATCTTTCTTTCAGATTACTTAGTTGATCTTGTATTCCCAGAACATCTTCCTTTTCTTTGCTATGACTTTATTTAGATCCATGACAATCAAAATTGTCTTTCATTTCCATATTACAGCTGCCCAGACCTTGGCTTTTATTTTAAAAAGATTTCTGCTAATTGAGGGTATCTCAAGAATCAAATAACTGTAGATCTCAAGTATATTTCTTGTTGTTCATATTATGGAAAAGCACTCAGAGGCAAATTTTTAAAGGGATTTAGCTAAGCAACTAGGCAGTTACCCACCTAGATTCCCCTGGGTGAAAAATGTGCCCTTCCCAACAGCTAAAACAGTATGTTTGCTTCCATAACATGCATACTTTTAATGAGATTAAAAAGAGAGCCAAATTCTCCACTGTAATTTAAGCTGCATGATTTATATTCCTTCAACATCGCTATGACCATGTAATGCTTTTCTCAAGTCACTACACTGGCTCCCTGTCCACTTCTGCATACAGTTCAAACTTTTCTTACTCACCTACAAATTAATTCTAAAGTTTCTAGATGCTATAAATATCTTGTTCATGTAGCAGCTTGTTCTGGAACTGTCGAGAGGAGGGAAAACTTTAGAGTTAACAGTGATGGGGCCACTTGCCAATAGTGATCATAACATAATGAAATTTAACATAATTACCGAAGGTTGGACATTAAGGAAACTTACTGCGGTAAAAAGAGAGACTAGGATAAAATGAGGAAATTAGAAAAACAAAAAGAAGAGGCTGCAAAGGTTAAAAGTTTTCACATGGGATGGACACTGTTTAAAAACACCATCTAGTGAAAGAATAAGACCACATGACTACCTGCATGGTTAAATGGTGAAAGAGGCTATTAAAGCGAAAAGGGCAACTTCATAAACTGCAAGGTAGATCGAAATGAAGAAAACAGAAATGAACATAGGCACTTGCAAGTTAGTTGTAAGTCCAATATTTGGAGTTAGCTGTAAGTCTTAGCCAGCTATGTTTGGTTGGGCAAAAGAGCTGTCCTAAAGTTATCCAGCTAACTTTAAGATAGCCGGTTGCAATACTGAATATACCGCCAAAGACAGCCAGATATGTTTACTGTATTTGGCTAACTTTGCTATCCAGACTGTGTCTGAATATGAACCTCTAAATGAATGTTTTGCTTCACTCAGTAGTTTATTGAGGAGATATGAGTTTTGGATGAGGCTGATGATTCAAAGGAACTAAATCAAATCAGCTCAGCATTTCCTACCTGAGAATGTAATATCATAGGCCTTCTGTTGGACTTAATTTGTGTCCAGCTTCTATATTTATATATATATATATCTGTTATATAGTTTTTATTATGTATTTTACAAATGTGAATGTGTCATAACAATTAAGTATGTAAGTTGATACCTGCTGAGATTGGTAGATCAATGGGCTATATATTGTTTAAATAAATAAATAAAATCATGGTAAATCAGGAAGATGGAATAGAGCCAACTGACAAACTCAAGAGTAACAAATCACCAGGTATGGATGGTATATACCCCAGATTTCTGAAAGAATTTACAAAATAAATTGTAGACTTATTTCTGATAATCTCTAACTTCTTAATCAAATCGATTATAGTTCCTGAGGATAGGAGGCTGACCTGGTCAACGTAACATGCGTTTTTAAAAAGCAGTCTAGGAGTGAACCAAGAAACTACAGTCTGATATTGGTACATGGCAAAATGGTAGAAATAATCTGAAGAACATGATTACTGACCATCTGGATAGTTACAGATTAATGGGGCAGAGCCAACATGGATTTAGCAAAGGAAAGTCTTGCCTTTCAAATCTGTTATATTCTTAGTAGAAATTAACAAACGTGTAGATAACAGTGACTTGATTGATATAGTATATCTGAATTTACATAAGGCATTTAGGAAAATAAAAAGTCATGGGGTAGGAGGCAATATCCTATTGTAGACTGGTTACTGGTTAAAAGATATGAAACAGAGAGAAGGACTGAATAGTCATTTCTTTCAGTGGAGAAAGTTAATAGTGGCGTGCTCCAGGGATTTCTAATGGGACCAATACTTTTACAAATATTTATAAATGATTTGGAAAAGGGAGTGATGAGTGAGGTTAGATCACAAGCCAATTGTGAGGAATTGTAAAAGGATCTCAGGAGGCTGGGCTTCTAAATAGTGTGAGGGTGTTATGGATTTTGACCTGCCATCCATGGAGGTGGTAGACTGGAGCTCAGAAGAGAGAACTATTTTACCTGTGAGGACTTGGGGAAGCACTGCTGTCTATTCACAGTGTAGCCGATGCCTTCATGATGCTCACAAGCTTGATATGAAGATGGTATTGGATATCATGAGCTTGATGTGGAGAGGGGTATTGGAAATCAGTCCTCAAAGAGATGGGGAGGATTACCATTGGGGCGGAGGGGGGGGAAGGGTCAGGATGGACATTGGGGACTTAGGCATTGGATCTGAGGTCCAGGGGAGGGGGCAGCCTGGCACCAACTGTGGCTAGGAGCAGAAAAAAACTGGAACTGGTCACTGGTCTAGTCCACTGTGCTTCTACTTCACAAAGATCTTCCCACCCATGCCAGTGCCTCCCTCCATATTAGTAAAGTTGATACCCTTGAAATCCAGGACTCTAACCTTTAACGCATTTCTGCCTTTGCTCTTATACGAAACCACACTGTCTGATCACTGGCATTCAGCTGAGCACACTATTGGACACTAGAAGCACTTTTTGCTTTTTGTAAGTTCCAGGTATGGTATTGCCACCTCCCTTGAGGATTGTGTTGGGCTGGGGGAAGCCCCTTGAAAGAGTCCAGGATCTCTCTTTTATGTATTTCTGTAGATGGGATGCTCCAATTGACATCTGACAGAAGAAAATATTCTACCAGCAACACCTCCCTCTTCACTGCAGTACTATGCATGTCTGACTAAATCTCTAGCCAACTTTTCTATCTGTGCTAGAATTTTGTCAGTTTATAACAGTGTAAATAAAAGTACCATCTCCCATTTCCAAGATAACCTCCCGTGTCTTCTTTATTACCCATACCCCCCCCCCCCCCCCCAAGTATAACCTTAAATGGCTGCGGGGCCCTGAACAAATCAGCTTCAGAAAGGTCCCGGAACACTGATGTACATGGCTTTGTCACCAAGCTGACAGGAAATTATAATGCTGGGTGGGACTACTATGGCAGTGTGCCACCTCCCCCCAAAGGCATGGCATTCTGGATGATGATACCTATTCACTCCTCATTTATCCATGTCTCTGACAGCCTCATGAGGAAAATAGAAAACCATATAAGCACTAACAAATTAGATGTAAAACACTAATCGAGCAGACCAAGAGTGAATTTGAGGAAAGACTTTCCAAAGAGGCAAATCTAATAATAAAAACATTTTCAAGTACATTTGAAACAAAAATCCTGCAAGGGAGTAAATTGGGCCTTTTGGGTAGAGGTGGGAGATGAAAGGGGCACTACGGGAGGATAAGGCCATAGCAATAAATTGAATGAATTCTTTACAGAGGAAGATGATGGAGAGATACCCACTCTTGAACTGTCTTTTCTAGGTGATAACTCAGAAAAACTGAATCAAATCAGTGTGAATCTGGAAGAAGTGCTAGAACAAATTGACAAACAGTAGCAAATTACTGGGACCTGATGTTATTCGAACCAGAGTTCTAAAGGAACTCAAACATGACATTGCAGACCTACTACTGGAAATCTGTAACCTATCATTCAAATCTGCCTCTCTACTTGAGGACTGGAGGATAGCAAATGTAACCCCAATTTTCAAAAAGGGCTCCAGAGGTGATCTGAGTAACTACAGAGTAGTGAGCCTGATGTCAGTGCCTGGTAAAATTGTAAAAACTATAACTAAGAACAAAATCATTGTTCATATGGATAAATATGGTTTAATGGGAAAGAGCCAGTATGGATTTAGGAGTGAAAAGCCATAACTTACTCATCTTGCTAAAAATTTTAGGTTACATGAGATTAGGAACAGGATACTCTCCTATAGAGCTGTGATTAAAAAGAAATTATTTGTGATTCAGAAAAAAATTAAAGGCAAGGGTTTTCTAGCAAGTTTATGGGTAAACATTTCAGGGTAAACATACTATGTTTGTGTTTTATCTTGTATTTTAATGTTTTGTAATTGAAATATGGATTGCTTGTGTGTTTGGTATTTTCATTTGTTTTATTATTATTCATAATTTATTTATTTTTAGTTTTTACCATAATTTTTGACTGATTATCTATATAACTTGTTACCCACATTGAACAATTTTTTTAAAGGAAAGTGTGAATTAAAAGAATTTATAAATAAATAAAATAACCTATTAGAATTTTTGCAGGTGTTAAGCATATGGATAAAGCAGAGCCAACTGATATAGTGCATTTGCATTTCCAGGTGTTTGACAAAGTCCTTATATGGGCAGATTCCATAGGCCCTGCCATCACATTTCTATATTTCTAGAGCCTCCTTGGTAAAGTAAAAAAAATATGGGATAAAGAGGCATTGTCTACTTGTGGATTGGTAACAGTTTAAAAGACAGGAAAGAGAGTTGGAGAAAGGTAAATAGTGGTGAGTCCCAAGGATCTGTCCTGGGACCAGTGCTGTTGAACATATTCATTACTGATCTAGAAAGAGAAGCGATGATTGAAGTGATCAAATTTGCAGATGACACAAAAATATTCAGGGTAGTTAAAACACAGGCAGATTGTGAGGAAATACAGAAGGACCTTGTAAGACTGGAGAACTGAGCATTTAAATGGCAGATGAAATTTAATGTGAACAAGTGCAAAGTGATGCATGAAGGATGTGGTTAAGGCATTTAGCGTAGCTGGATTTAAAAAAGGTTTGGATAAATTCCTGGAGGAGAAGTCAATAAATTATTAACCAAGTAGACTTAAGAAATAGCCACTACTTATCGCTGCATGATAGCAGCATGGGATCTATTTACTGCTTGGGATCTTGCCAGGTGCTAGTGACCAGGATTTGCCACTATTGGAAACAAGATAGTGGGAATGATGGACCCTCAGACTGACCCACTATGGCAAGTTCTTATGTTTTTATGTTCTTATGTACCTTCCCAGATATTGTGGGCTGGGCATTGCCCAGCCAGGTTCCCACTGGCTATAGATAAATCCATCTTATTCACCCAGCTGCTCCTAACTGCTATCAGCAGAGAGATCTCTGTTAGAACAACTTCTCCTGAGCTTCCTTTGCTGGGTCTGAATCAGGCTGTGCTGAGATAAGATGAGCTGAATTGGGTTTCTCTCCCCAAATTACCCGGTAAGGAATACTGCATCTTTTAAATATTCTGATATTTCCCTGCAAAATCGTAAGTCAGGAAGCACATGTTTTTTATTTTCTACTTTTTGTCTTCTGTATTAAAGAATATTAGTGCAGCTATTGTGTTGTTTGTTAGACTCTGACAGATTGTGTCAGCCCCTTTTTGAGATGCCCACAGCTTTAGAGGATTTTTTTTTTAGATACCAACAGTTCAGGGAAAGATTTTCTTCAGTTAGTTGGAAGCTAGGGTTTTTCGGGCCTTCTTTTTTATTTTTTTGTAGTGAGCAGTAAATCTGCAAGTGAGATAGAAGAACCCAAACCCTCAATTACAGCTCAGGGAATTATAACACCTGGAGCTCAAGCAAAAGATTTTGTAGAAGCAGCCTAGGAAGTCAGCCTTTCCTTTCTTTACTGCCCTAATTATGGCTGCACTTGAAGATACAATTAAAGAACAGCACTAACAAATACAATTTTTAAACCAAGAAATACAGACACTCCAGGAGCATATTCAGAGCTTGTCAGAGCATGGGAGCAGATGTATTAGCTATTGGAAACAGCCCACAACTTGTTGAAAGCTGTCCTGTGAAAAAACTGTCTAACCCTCAACTTGTTACCTCCCAAATGCTTTGAAGGGAACTGGGGAAGTATTTGGGGTTCCTGCACTAATGTAATTTACATTTCCAACTTTATTCAGAGTTCTTTGAAGATGATGCAAGGAAGGTGTGATGAGTAGTTACCCTACTGACTGGTGATGCCCTAAAATGGGCTACAACATTGATGGAGCGAGAACAAAATACCACATCGGGGATTTTTCTACAAGAATTCAAAGAGATTTTTTCTGATCCCCACCAAAAAAGATATAGCAGAAAGGGGGTTAATACAATTATGATAAGGAATGGGCTCTGTTTTGTCTTATGCCGCCCATTTTTGTCAACTTCAGGGAGTCATGGGATGGGGCGAAGAGCCTTTGTGGCACTAATTCCAATTAGGAGTAAAGGAGAAAATTAAAGATGAATTGGCTCGAATCAAGCCCCATCTGCCTTGGAGGAGTTAATTAATACTTGTATACATATCAATATCCACTTGGGAGAGCGGCAAGAGAAAGGCAAGAGATCTTGAGCTGGTTAAGCCCCCCCCCCCCCCCCAAGAAGAACTCTGAAGAAGCCAATGGATCAGTGTGCTGTGTTGATCAAAAAAGCAAACAGAATGTTAGCAATTATTACAAAGGGAATGGCAAATAATGTCTTAATGCCTCTGTATTGCTCCATGGTGAGACTGCACCTTGAATACTGTGTGCAATTCCAGTCACTGCATCTCAAAACGGATATAGCTGCACTGGAGAAAGTACAGAGAAGGGCTGCCAAAATAATAAGGGGCATGGAACGGCTGCTCTATGAAGAAAGGCTAAAGAAGTTAGGGTTGTTCAGTTTGGAGAAGAGGTGACTGAGGGGGGGATATGATAGAAGTCTACAAAATCATGAAAGGACTTGAATAAGTTAATGTAAATCAGTTATTTTCTCTTTCAGATAAAAGGACCAGGGGGCACTATATAAAGTTAGCAAGTAGCTCATTTAAAACAGAACCACATGAGTGAAACGCGGCAGGACCACGTGAGTGAAACCGCTCCCACCCCCAACCCAGCCGGCCTATCCTAGCACGGCTTCAGGCCCTTTAAATCACCAACGCTTCCTGGGGCGTCCCTCTTTTTGCCGTGATTCAACTCAACTCACCTCCTCCGCTGTAGGGGCTCACGCGGTCGGCACAGCTTAGTCGGGGCAAGAGCCCACTCATCCGCCCCACTAGTGAGCCAGCAGTGACCCGGAGGAAAGGGTTAAGCAAGCAGAGAAAAAATTAGAGAATCACGGCAGGACCACGTGAGTGAAACGCGACAGGACCATGTGAGTGAAACCGCTCCCACCCCCAACCCAGCCGGCCTATCCTAGCACGGCTTCAGGCCCTTTAAATCGCCGATGCTTCCCGGGGCGTCGCGCGGCTGAAGGAGCACAGCCTAAGGGGCCTGCCCCTTAGTGCGCCCCTTTCTGAGCCACAGGATTCAGAACTAAGGCCCACCTTCCGCTTCACAGCCTCGCCACAGCAGTGCTACACGTAACTCACATGCAACTTACTTGCACCCCTCTCGCCTCAGCCTGCGTCTACTCAGCTTGCATCCTTCTACGTCCAGAACTAATCCAGCTACTTCCTGCACTCAGCCAGCTCTCATCCATCAACGTACTGCATGCATCCAGCTTTCATCCTCTACGTCCAGCACTCATCCAGCTCTCATTCCATCTACTTCCAGCACTCAGCTAGCCTCTTCCATCTATGTCCAGCACTCATCCAGCGCTCATTCCATCTACTTCTAGCACTCAGCTAGCCTCTTCCATCTACGTCCAGCACTCATCCAGCTCTCATCCTTCCAAGTCCAGCTCTCATCCTTCCAAGTCCAGAACTCATACAGCCCTCATCCTTCCTCATCCCGCACTCAGCCAGCTCTCATCCTTCTACGTCCAGCACGCATTCAGCCTCATCCACCTATGTCCTGCTCCCATCCAGCTTTCTTCCATCTGGCGGACCGCAGACCTCTCACCCACGCGACGACCATTGTGCGTCCCTCCGGGCAGCCCCCAAGGGCTCCATCACACTCAGTTAACACTTCAGCAGAGACTAGCCTCATCCAGTCATCATCAACTCACCTTCATCATCAATATTCTTTGGGGCTTCAATCATGTTCTTGTTCCCTATTCCCACCATAAAAAACCTCTACAATAACCAAAAAAACCGCTCCAACCCTACAGTCCCCCAACTTAAGCGTCTGATTCCAATTATGACGACCCCACTTACTCAATTCCTTGGGCTCAGCTTATTCTCACTAACACTCTTTAACGCCCAATCAATTTAAAAAAAACCACATGTAATCAATGACTATCTCCTGGACTCTCAACCGGATATATGTGCAATCACAGAAACCTGGTTGAAACCCACAGACCTAGCTCTAATAAATTAACTACCCCTTCACCTCTATGATATCTATTCAATACCTAGACCCAAAAAAAGAGGGGGGGGGGGACTCTTCTTAGCTGCAAAAAAAGAGCTGAGACTATCCCTACAGATCTCAATACATACCTCCCGTCTGGAATTTGCGCTTTTTAGCTCAAATCAGCTTCAAATTTGTTTACTCTACGCTCTGCCCGGCCTCCTAGATTCAGATCCATCTCCACTCATCAAGCTCATTGCCAAACACATCAAAGATGACACCCCAGCAATCATCTTGGGAGACTTTAACCTTCACATTGATGTGATCCCCCTATCCTCTAATTGCGACATGCTATTATCCTCCTTCAAAGCTTTGGGCTTCTCACAAATCGTTAATAGTCCCACGCACAAAGCGGGGCACACACTGGACCTTATATTCATAAATTCGGGCCTTACACAATCTTCCCCACCTCTTTGCTCCCCTATCCCATGGTCAGACCATCTAATGATCACAACGGATCTTCGTATTAAGGACAACCCTGTGACCCCAATCACCAAAACCACAATTCACTACAGAAACTCCTGCTCCATGGAAGACCTTACCTCCCATCTTTCATCGGAACTCACTAACCTCGACCTTTCCGACGCAGAAGCTGCCATCTCTACTTGGCATAGCATTACAAAGAAGGTGGCAGAAAAACTATGCCCCTTAAAAACCAAAGAGCTCGACCCATCCCATAAAAACAAAAAACCATGGTTCACACAAGAACTAAAAAACATCAAACTAGAACTGAGAAAAAAAGAACTCGCATGGCGAAAGAGACCATCTAATGTTACACTAAATGAGTACAAAACCCTCATGCACAGTTACAGAAACAACATCCTTCGCTCAAAGAGAGATTTTTATGCCAACAAAATTCACAATTTTTCCTTTGATGCCAGAGCGCTGTTCTCATATGTCTCAGAGCTCACTAAACCTACCTCACCAGTTATCCCTGACGATCAGGCTCAATCCAGATGCACTGAACTTGCACAATTCTTCGAAAACAAAATCCTCAATCTAACAGCACCTCTGGCTACCTATAATATAGAACCTCCTTCTCTCTACTTTCCCCCCTTCAGCCAGGAAGCAAACCTAGAATACTTCGAACCCACTTCTTCACTCGAAATTGAATCGATTCTCAGAAAGATGAAACCCTCCTCTCATCCGATAGATTCCATTCCATCTAAATTACTACTCACCATCCCAAGCATCATTGCGAAGCCCTTAGCAGAGATCATCAACCGCTCGCTAACCTAAGGATTAGTACCAGACTCGCTGAAACTAGCCACCCTCAAACCTCTCCTCAAGAAACCCACCCTGAACCCTTCAGACCAGGCCAATTTTCACCCCATCGCTAACCTCTCTCTCTCTGCCCTTCAAGGTATATGCTAACCTGGGTACCCGCTCCTCGGGGGCCCTCTGCTTTATTTCAGGTGCCTTACAGGGAACAGGTACTCGCTCCTCAAGGGCCTACTCTCCCTGCCTCGGTGCCTATACCTTCTACAACTGACCTGGTGGAATTGCATATCAACAGCAAACACCTAGTAAGTACTCTAACTCTCAGTCTATCTCATCCACAGTATCTCCTCGCTGGGAGACCTGCTGCGGAACCTCCTGACGTCATCAAGGAGAGAAGGGCTCCCTCTGCTGAGGTCCCTGAGACTGCAACTACGAGACTGCCTCACTACTGCCACCTCTGGTGGCTTGCTTCAAGCTGTGCAATAAAAGAACTCTTGTGTCTGTGTACTACGAGTCTAGCCCAGTGCTGTGGCTCCTCACGGAGCTCCTCCCCATGAGCGTGGTCACCTCCACAGCACCCAAGGATCCACAAACACACATAATTACAACAGATTGCTAACTCCATGGATCCGGCTCAGCTCACTGCACTGCAGGCCATTCCAGGCCTGGCCCAGCGGATCTCCGAACAGCAGACTGCGCTGGAAGGACTGACCGCTGCATTTAATCTACTGCACACACAGATGAACTTGCCTTCCACCTCAGATAAAGAAGCTAAACCATCTGAGGTGACGGTCAAGACTACTGTGCCTCTTGCAGCTCCCACCCGCTTCTCGGGAGAAGTCTGGAGATGCAGAGACTTCATTAACCAGTGCTGCATGCACTTTGCATTACAACCTGGCCACTTTCCCACTGTCTATGCCAAGACCACCTGAACCCTGAACCTCAGACGACATTCAGTTAATTCTACCAATAGATGACACAATTGAAAAAACACTAGGGCTAGCAAACATGTACCTAGACATAATAAAACAACTACTAACCCAAATGGAACTGGTTATAAACATTGACAAAACTGAATTCCTACATGTTGAAAGAAAACATACTGAAATTATTAAAACCCCAATAACTCTAAGAAATAACCAGAAAATAGAACTAGCCAAAAAAGTAAGAAATCTGGGAGTAATAATGGATTCAGAAATCAATCTAAAGCAACACATATCCTTAAAAGAAAGGGAAGGATACGCAAAACTCATGATCCTAAAAAGATTGAAACCATTACTCACACCTGCCCACTTCAGAACAGTTTTACAAACACTTGTTTCCAGCACTGATTACTCCAATGCACTCTTACTTGGACTACCCAGCACATCAATAAGACCACTCCAAATACTTCAAAATACTGCAGCCAGAATACTGACAGGAAAAAAAAAGAAGGGACCATATAACTGAAACTTTAGCAGACTTACATTGGTTGCCAATCGAATACAGGATAAAATACAAGGCCTTATGCACCATACAGAAACTAATATATGATAAAGAAGCAGACTGGCTAAACACAGCCCTGCGAGTCCATGTACCACAAAGAAACCTTCGCTCAGCTAACAAAGCACTACTAACAGTTCCCTCAGTAAAATCAGCAAAACTAACCCAAGTAAGAGAAAGGACCTTATCACTGGCAGGGCCCAATCTATGGAACACAATGCCCACTGAAATCAGATTACAGAGTGATATCAAATCTTTTAAGAAAACCTTAAAGACATGGCTCTTTAAACAAGCCTTTCCTAAAGAAATGGGAGGGTAGAGAGGTAGAGAGAAACCAAATCAGAGAAGCGCAGTTGAGAATGAACAGCATAACAGTTTTAAAAAATGCATGTTAATATAACTATGAAGAGTAATTCAATATTACACCTGGACTCGACCATCACTACTCAAACATCAATTTTATTAATGAGTTTGTAACCGTACTAAATTGGCACCTGTTAGAATGTACGATAACCTACCTATACATATCTTATTTTGTGCCTGTTTGTAAACCGTTGCGATGGTACATAACTTAGCGACGGTATAGAAAAGTTTTTAAATAAATAAATAAATATCCTGTCGTATCTAGATGGACGAGCATTGTCTTGGGCCTCTTCACCATGGGAGCACAAGGATCCAATTCTTCATGACCTTGAAGGATTTCTCGAACTCTTTAAGTCAGTTTTCGATGATCCTCCCCGGTATATCATTGCAGGATTTTCTTTGGTTCACCTGAAACAAGGGAACAAACCACTAGCTGACTTCGCTATAGAATTCAAGACACTGGCGTCTGAATTATCCTGGGACCCAAGATGCCTGAAGACCCTCTTCTTTGAAGGACTGAACTCCGGCCTGAAAGTCGAACACGCCGCTCGTGGAATGTCTGAGTTCTTGGCTGAGCTAGTGAAATTGGCAACGAGGATCGATCACCGACTTCGCGATAAGGTTCAAGAGACCAAGACTTCCAGGAGACTCTTTCTGGGTGAAGTTCGAGTCCAGTCCACACCCAGGCCTGTTCCTTCAGTCCCAGCAGCCAGCAAAAAAGAACCTATGCAGTTAGGCCGCAGCCACCCGACATCAAAAGAGAGAAGAACACGGAAGAAATTAGGGCTGTGTATGTACTGTGGACAAGCTGGTCATGCTGTCCAAACGTGCCCTATATGTCCAGGAAACTGGCAGACCTAAGTCCTGCGGGAGGACTCTTCTTAGGTCTCACCACTCCTTCTCCTCTGCTCTCTCTTCCTGTATCTTTGATCTGCGGACCCTTAGAGTACCAGACACTTGCCCTAGTGGACTCAGGGCAGGAAGCAATTTTATTCTTCAACGATTAGTGGGGCACCTATGGATCCCCACTTCCACTATGAAGCCTCCACTACTTCTTTCATCCATCCATGGAGAGCCCTTTCCGGGTGAAGTAACACTACCACCGAACTAGTGTGTCTTCGGACCGATGCCCTCCATTCTGAGACCATCTCCTTCTTTGTTTTAGAGAAGGCCATGCACCCTATAGTACTGGGATTACCTTGGCTACAGCAGCATATGCCTCTATTCAATTGGGCTACACTGGAACTGTCAAGATGGGGTCCAGACTGCCATGATAAATGCCTGATGGAGGTAGCTCCGTTACCCTGTATGCCTACCACCCTAGTAATGCCGGGGTTGCAGCCTCAATATGCATCTTTCCAAGATGTCTTTTCAAAAGAAGCTGCAGATGTACTTCCGCCTCCTAGACCTTATGACTGCGCTATTAATCTGAAGCCTAATATGGAGCCACCCAAGGGTAGAGTGTACCCCCTGTCCATGGCAGAAAATAAAGCCATGTCCAAATATATTCAGGAAAACCTCCAAAAAGGCTTCATAAGGCCATCCAAGTCCCCTGCTGGTGCAGGCTTTTTCTTTGTGGGCAAAAAGGACGGTACAATACGTCCATGTATAGATTACAGAGGCCTCAACGAAATAACAATAAAGGATCACTACCCTCTGCCTCTAATATCAGAACTATTTGACAGACTACAAGGAGCTCAAATCTTTTCCAAAGTGGATCTTAAAGGAGCCTATAATTTACATTGCATTTGAGCTGGAGAGGAGTGGAAGATGGCCTTCAACACTTGGGAAGGCCACTTTGAATATCTAGTGATGCCCTTCGGCCTGTGCAATGCCCCAGCTGTCTTTCAAAATTTAATGAACAACATTTTCCAGGATCTCCTCTATAATTGTATTGTTATTTACTTGGACGACATCTTGATTTTCTCTCTAGACATGACCACTCACCTGGGGGATGTTAAGAGAGTACAACAGAGGCTCCTTGAGAACCATCTCTACGTCAAGCTATCCAAGTGTAAAATTCACAAAGAGTCAGTGCCTTTCTTAGGCTATATCGTCTCCAATCAAAGCTTTCAAATGGATCCACAGAAGCTGAAGAGTATCCAGAAATGGGCGCAACCCACCGGGTTAAAAGCTCTCAGACGCTTTTTAGGTTTCACCAACTATTACAGGACCTTCATCAAGAATTACTCTTCACTTACAATGCCACTTACAGCTATGACGAAGAAAGATGCCAATATTGCTAATTGATCTCCAGAGGCTATAGCTGCATTCCAGAAACTAAAAGATGCCTTTTCAAGCAAGCCGTGTCTTTGATACCCAGATTTCTCCAAGCCTTTCATCGTGGAGGTCGATGCCTCAGACATTGGCGTAGGGGCCATATTAAGCCAGGCTGGTGATTCAAAGGTTCCATAACTATGCTCATTCTTCTCCCGTCGCTTCTCTCCTGCAGAGAAAAATTACAGAATAGGAGATAAGGAGCTTCTGGCTATTAAGATGGCATTCGAAGAATGGTGCCCTTGGCTCGAAGGAGCGCAACATCAAGTAACGGTCTTCACAGATCATAAGAATCCAGAGTACCTCCACCATGCACAGCGCCTGAATCATAGACAAACAAGATGGTCTCTGTTTTTCAACAGATTCAACTTTGTGCTCAAGTACTGCCCTGGAGATAAGAATATCAGAGCTGATGCTCTGTCTCGCTCATTCCTCTCCGAGGACATTCCAGAGGAACTGCAACACATCACTGACCCAGAGAAGGTCATATTGGCAGCTACCCACTCAGTACCTACATGAAAGACCATCGTACCCAAGGACCTCAGAAAGAAGTTATTGGCTTGGACCCAAGACTCTAAACTTTCAGGACACCCTGGCCAATGTAGAACCCTGTCTAAACTTCAGACCTATTTCTGGTGGCCCACCATGAAGGAAGACACATTCTCCTACGTCGCTTCCTGCACAAACTGCGCTAAACAAAAGATGCCGCCGGGTCATCCATGGGGTCTACTCCAACCCTTGCCAGTGCCAGAAGAACCATGGACACATATTACCACAGACTTCATGGTCGATTTACCATCTTCAGGAGGAAACAACACCATTTGGGTAACCGTAGATCAGTTCTTGAAGATGGCTCATTTTGTGGCTCTCCCAGGCTTACCCACCGCCATGGAGCTCACCAAGCTATTCGTTATGCACATCTTCCACCTGCATGGCTTGCCTAAGCACATAGTCTCCGATCGAGGAGCCCAATTCACGGCTAACTTCTGGAAGGCACTATATAAGAAGTTCAATATTTCCCTCGACTTCACATCGGCATATCATCCTCAATCCAACGGGCAAATAGAGAGGATGAACAGGACTCTCAAGCAGTTCATTCGTGCCTAAGTGAACACTTTCCAGATTGATTGGAGTGAACTGTTGCCCTGGGCAGAATTTGCCATTAATTCTCATCCAGCAACATCCACTGGATCAACACCATTCAAAGTGGTCTACGGACGACTACCACTGCCACCACTGCCACTTCCATTAACAGTGTCATCCCCAGCAGCTCAATCTACTGCCAAAGATATCCAACAACTTTGGACTCAGACAAAAGAGATGCTTGTTAAAGCAGGACTTCGAGCAAAGAAAGGATACGATGCCCATCACTGTAAGGCTCCAGACTTTAAGCCTGGTGATAAAGTCTGGCTTTCCATGAAGCACTTAAGGCTTAAACTTCCTTCAGCTTGATTTGCTCCCCGTTTTGTTGGACCATTTCCCATTCTCCGATGACTGGGCAATCTCACCTACAGTCTGAAGCTACCATCTACTTTAAAGATCCACAATGCATTCCACGTCTCACTATTGAAGCAATTGATCCTCAGTGAGTTCTCCAACAAGATACCTGATGTTACACCTATAGATGCAAAAGAAGACATCGAATATAAAGTAGACGCAGTTCTCGATGTGAGAAGACGAGGCAGAGTATGGGAATACCTCCTGTCTTGGGATGGGTATGGCCCTGAAGAAAACTCTTGGATACCAATGTCTAATATCCTGGATAAAGAGGACTTTCATCACTTGCATCCACAAAAACCAAGACCTCGTAGGAAACAGCGTGGACGCCCTTTGAAGGGGGGTACTGTTGCATCCGTCGATCCTCGATGGCTTCGCCCCGTTTGCCTTACCTTATTCACGGCTCCTCCCACTTAACTGGGCAAGATGGCTACCACCGCGTCTACAAGCCGACCTCTCTGGCGTCCCCGGAATGGCTATAGTGCAGCCTTCCGCCATTGCTCCTCCCAGGTACCTACTAGGGTGCATGTGCGCGAGCAACCCACGTCTTTGTACCACCCTTGGCGCGAACCTTGAGGGCGTTCCCTCATGCTGAAGTCACGCCATCCGGGTATATTACCTTCACTCATTTGCTAGCTTCCCAAGTTAGCAAGGACTCAAATCCATTCTTGTCTACGCTACTCTGCCACTTCCGTGCTGCCGCAGGAAGTTCTCTCTGCCCTTCGGGGTATATGCTAACCTGGGTACCCGCTCCTCGAGGGCCCTCTGCTTTATTTCAGGTGCCTTACAGGGAACAGGTACTCGCTCCTCAAGGGCCTACTCTCCCTGCCTCGGTGCCTATACCTTCTACAACTGACCTGGTGGAATTGCATATCAATAGCAAACACCTAGTAAGTACTCTAACTCTCAGTCTATCTCATCCACAGTATCTCCTCGCTGGGAGACCTGCTCCGGAACCTCCTGACGTCATCAAGGAGAGAAGGGCTCCCTCTGCTGAGGTCCATGAGACTGCAACTACGAGACTGCCTCACTACTGCCACCTCTGGTGGTTTTCTTCAAGTTGTGAAATAAAAGAACTCTTGTGTTTGTGTAGTACACATCTAGCCCAGTGGTGTGGCTCCTCACGGAGTGACTCCCCATGGTTGTGGTCACCTCCACAGCACCCAAGGATCCACAAACACACATAATTACAACACTCCTATTTCAAACGGCCGCTAAGAAATCACTGAGAGCCAAAAGAATGAAACTAATATGATACGTTGTATTCGTGGGGGATCGCGATTCGTTTCGCCAACCCACAAATACAACGAATAGGGACTTATGCATTGTGGATTGTAAATGCGTTGAAAATAAATGCACATCCCTAAAGGTTTTTTGTTAAGGAGTTCCAGAGCATAGGGTCTGCTATTGATATAGCTCTGTCTCTTGTTTTGTTTTAGGTGGTAGCTTTTTAAAGTCGGGATTTCAAGTAAGCTTTTGTCCTGAGATCTAAGTGAATGTGTAGGAATACGTGGATTAAATTTTATTTGTGAGGGTTTGATATTGAGAAAGATGAGTTTTGTGTCTTTTTAGAGATTCTCCTGAAGGATTTTTTTGCCATTGTTTTTCAAGTTTTCTTAGGTGTTTTTTTTTTGTTCCTTTCAGAGTTTCATTATACCAGGAGTTCATCGATTTTGTTCTGAGAATGCTATGTTTGAACATAAGAACATAAGAAATTGCCATGCTGGGTCAGACCAAGGGTCCATCAAGCCCAGCATCCTGTTTCCAACAGAGGCCAAACCAGGCCACAAGAACCTGGCAATTATCCATACACTAAGAAGATCCCATGCTACTGATGCAATTAATAGCAGTGGCTATTCCCTAAGTAAACTTGATTAATAGTCGTTAATGGACGTCTCCTCCAAGAACTTGTCCAAACCTTTTTTGAATCCAGTACACTAACTGCACTAACCACATCCTCTGGCAACAAATTCCAGAGCTTTATTTTGCGTTGAGTTAAAAAGAATTTTCTCCGATTAGTCTTAAATGTGCTACTTACTAACTTCATGGAATGCCCCCTAGTCCTTCTATTATTCGAAAGTGTAAATAACCGAGTCACATCAACTCGTTCAAGACCTGTAATGACCTTAAAGACTTCTATCATATCCCCCCTCAGCCGTCTCTTCTCCAAGCTGAACAGCCCTAACCTCTTCAGCCTTTCCTCACAGGGGAGCTGTTCCATCCCCTTTATCATTTTGGTTGCCCTTCTCTGTACCATCTCCATCGCAACTATACCTTTTTTGAGATGTGGTGACCAGAATTGTACACAGTATTCAAGGTGTGGTCTCACCATGGAGCGATATAGAGGCATTATGACATTTTCCGTTTTATTAACCATTCCCTTCCTAATAATTCCTAACATTCTGTTTGCTTTTTTGACTGCTGCAGCACACTGAGCCGACGATTTTAAAGTATTATCCACTATGATGCCTAGATCTCTTTCCTGGGTAGTAGCTCCTAATATAGAACCTAACATTGTGTAACTACAGCAAGGATTATTTTTCCTTATATGCAACACCTTGCACTTGTCCACATTAAATTTCATCTGCCATTTGGATGCCCAATCTTCCAGTCTTGCAAGGTCCTCCTGTAATGTATCACAGTCTGCTTGTGATTAACTACTCTGAATAATTTTGTATCATCCACAAATTTGATAACCTCACTCGTCGTATTCCTTTCCAGATCATTTATATATATATTGAAAAACACCAGTCCTAGTACAGATCCCTGAGGTACTCCACTGTTTACCCTTTTCCACTAAGAAAATTGACCATTTAATCCTACTCTCTGTTTCCTGTCTTTTAACCAGTTTGTAATCCACGAAAGGACATCACCTCCTATCCCATGACTTGTTAGTTTTCGTAGAAGCCTCTCATAGGGACTTTGTCAAACGCCTTCTGAAAATCCAAATACACTATATCGACCGGTTTACCTTTATCCACATGTTTATTAATCCCTTCAATAAAATGAAGCAGATTTGTTAGGCAAGACTTCCCTTGGGTAAATCTGTGTTGACTGTGTTCCATTAAATCGTGTCTTTCTATATGCTCTACGATTTTGATCTTAAGAATAGTTTCCACTATTTTTCCCGGCACTGAAGTTAGGCTCACTGGTCTATAGTTACCTGGATCACACCTGGAGCCTTTTTTAAATATTGGGGTTACATTGGCCACCCTCCAGTCTTCAGGTACAATGGATGATTTTAATGATAGGTTACAAATTTTAACTAATAGATCAGAAATTTCATTTTTGAGTTCTTTCAGTCCCCTAGGATGCATACCATCCAGTCCAGGTGATTTGCTACTCTTTAGTTTGATCTGGCCTACTACCTCTTCCAGGTTCACAATGATTTTGTTCAGTTCTTCTGTTTTTGGTTTGTATCGGGCTAACTTTGTCTGCTATTTCCGCATCTACTAAATTCTCCACCACTTAGGCACATTTATTTTATTTATTTATTTATTTATTTTAAAATTTTCTATACCGAAATTCCTGTATTAGATACAAATCAATCCGGTTTACAAATAACGGCAACTCGCCCGAGGCTTGATTGGCCGGGGCTTTTTACATTAAACAATTAAATACGGCTTAATTACGGCTTAAATACATAAACTGCGTATTACTCTTAACATTTAAACAGTTAAACAAGGCTTAATTACATTAAACAGTTACACAGGCTTATTTATCTTAAACAGTTAGGTGATTACAAGGCAATTAACGTCAGTGGATTCGAAAGATAGGAGCATGAAGCAGTAGGCTATGAGACCCCAACTATACAGATAATGTTAACAACCGTGAGTCTTGGAGAGATTATGGTAAAGGATGCATTGATGGAATTTATATATATATATATATTTTTTTTTTTTGGCTGAAAATAGTCAGGGGTTGAAGAGCTTGTCAGAGATAAGACTGAGGGCAAAAGGGCATTAGGTAGGGGGAGAGGTGGGTAGTGTAAGGAGGTGGGAAGGCTTGGTTACGTTCAGAGTCTGGGAACGCTTGTCTGAAGAGCCAAGTCTTTAGTCTTTTTTTGAACTCCGGTAGGCTTGTTTCAAGGCGTAGGTCTGGAGGAAGCGTGTTCCATTGGTGGGGACCTGCTGTTGATAGTGCTCTCTTTCTTAATAGTGATTTTGCTGGAGGTGCATACAGCGAGCCTTTGTATGCGCTTCTGATGGGTCTTGATGATGTGTGTGCTCGCAGTTGTGTCTGTAGTGTGATGGGGGCGATGTTGTGTATTGCTTTGTAGATGATGGTGAGTGTTTTGAACAGAATTCTGTATTTGATGGGTAGCCAGTGTAAATTGCAGAGAATAGGGGTGATATGATCTCTTTTCTTACTGTTTGTGAGGATTCTGGCAGATGCGTTCTGAACCATCTGTAGAGGTTTGATAGTGTTAGCGGGGAGACCGAGAAGGATGGAGTTGCAGTAGTCGATGATGAGACAGCACTCGCGCGCACATGTGCACACCAATATTAAATCATGCGTGCATGTGTGCACAGGCAGTGGATTTTATAACATGTGCGTCGACACGCGCATGTTATAAAATCGTTACGTCCATGTGCACATGCCGGCAACCGTGCGCACATGGACGCTCGCGTGGAGGTTGAAAATCTACCTTTAAAGACTAAAGACTTAATATAGTCCCTTAAATGGAGGGATTGTTGAGGGTGGGGAGCTCATCCCAGCAGGGCCCCTTTCTCTTATATTGAGTGGGAATTGGAGCCTGCAATATACTATTTTATATCCCTATTCCATTTAATTGGTTATATTATTTTAAATATAGCCAGTTAAGCCTAAAGTTATCCATCCACAGTAGGCCAGATAACTTTAGGATCCTCTAAGGCAGACCAAACGTTTTCCAGCTAAGGGCCTTATTCATCAAGGTATTTTCCCACAGACACGAATGTAAGAAAAGCCTTAGTGAATCTGGCACTAACTTAGCAGGATATTGCTGAAAATCAGCTATGTTAGTGGCATAATATAGCTTTGCTCTGGAATAATCCCAGAACACCCCTACATTATCTGGCTAAAATTTAGCTGGATAAATTCCCTAAATATTCAAAAGTCAGTATTTACACAGATAACTCACAAATTATCTGCTAAATGCCTCTGAATATGGACCCCATATGTTTGAATGTGTATATGCCACAACACAGAAAAATAAGAAAACCCAAGAAATGTATAGTTTTTCAAAATGTTTTGAGGTTGTTAATGTTGTAAACAAAGCTTATAGTCTGCCTTTAAAATGATATAAATCTCATATGAAGTGGCACCCATCAATTTGTTTCTCAAACTAATCTTAGAAAACATTATAAAGAAATGGCATTCAATGCTTTTATGTTTGCTTTATTAAGCACATGAAATTTCTCCTCTATTCTTTTGATGAATACTAGGAGTAACCTTTTCTATGTCAATATTGATTGTTTCAAAAGTTTAAATCTGCAAGGCTCTAGCTTTGGAAAGGAGATGTACTACAGATAGTCAATTTCGCTAGATCTACCATATATTAACCATATCATGCAAGTTTTCAAACTTTCTTTGCATTCAAATGATTTCCTATTTTTCAAATTCTTCAACATGTTAAATTAATAAACATGTTTATGTGAAAATACAACATTGTAGCACAGTAGTAGGGGTGAATGCTGATCCTCAAATGCTACTAACAGATCTGGTTTTCAGGTTAGCCAAATTGGCCTGGTTTTTGGATCAAATGCGTGGAAATATTCATGAACATTCATGGGAGAAAACCTGAAAACCAGACTTGTTTGCACCACTTAATGATTGGAGTTTGCTATCCCTGCCATAGTGTATTGAATAATCATTAGATAAGAAGGACACATGTCAACAAACCCCAATTTATTTTCTTTTCAAGCATCCTGTGGCAGAGAGGCAATACTTTGCTATGTTACATCACTAACCCTCCCTCACATTACTCCCTATTGTCCCATACTGTAGTAACAAAACATTTCAGTATGTGAGAACTGAAGCTGATTTGATTGTGGTAGAGGATGAACTACCAGAGGATATAGTAAAAGTACGATGGGAAAGGTAAAAAGAAAACCAAGATAGATGACAGTTCTGAAATCCAAACTACTTCAATGTGCCAAAGAGTTGACAGTGTCAAAGATGTCAAAAGCAATGGATAGATCAAGGCGGTTGAGGTTCAAGTAAAGGTCCTTGGCATTGGCTAAAAAGTGGTCACTGGTGACGTTGGCAAGAAAGGTTTCTGTGGAATGTAGCAGAACAAGGCCAAACTGAAGCAGATCTGGAATGCTTGAGATGAAAGAAAACCAAGACAGCTGAGGTGAATGGCACTTTTAAAACATGCTGTGTCATCTATGAAACTAGAAGCATGATTAGAATTGTAAAGAGGTAAGGGTGGTGAGCCCTTGGGCCACTGTTAAGTTTGCCAGCCTATCTTTTATGAGCACAAGATAGGCCTTAACAGGTGGCAGCTAGATCTTGTGCCTAACCAGCCACCACCCCTTTGGTTTGAGCCTGCAAGTTCTGACGGCAGCAGAGGTTTCCAGGCCTGGTAGAATTATGTAAAGACTGTGGTGGTCTGAGGTCGGGGGCAGTCAAAAAACAAAGCAGAATCAAGGTCAAGGCAGGCGGAAAGGAAAGTGAACTCAAGGTCCAGGATGAGGTCAAGGTAGGCAGAGAGCAAAGCAAAGTCAAGGTCCAGTTTGAGAGCAAAGTAAAGTCAAGATTATGGCTGAGGTCAAGGCAAAGAAGAGAGCAAAATGAAAACAAGGTCCAGGAAGAGGTCAAGCCAATGAGAAATCAGGCTATGGGAAGAAACCAAACAGGACAGACATGCGTGGACAAGGCTGGAACATAGCAGGACAGGAACACACAAAGACAAAACCAGGAACAAGGCAAGAACAAATCAGGAAGAAGGCAGAAACTTGTCGAAGCAATTAGTATGAGGGCATTATAGCTAGTCTCTCTCTCTCTCTCTCTCTCAATCACTCTCTCTCTCTCGCCCCCCCCCCCCCCCCAGTGGTGTTAGGTAGCTTAAATGACTAACAATGCTATGTGTGAAAACATCGCAAAGTGTGATAGAGCCATATCGCACAGCTTAACGCAAATGAAAGAGTTGTAGTTATTAGCTGCATTAAAACTGTGCGATATGGCTTTGCAAGTTGCAAAGCCAGCCCACTTGGCCAGAAATCCCACCCCTAACTCCACCCCTTTTCTAAATTAGCATCGCATCATGCGTTATGCGAAATGCACCATAACGCAGCTTGGAAAATAACCCCCTTAGGCCTGGATTCATCATTCTTCGCAGAATGATGAATCCTGTGGTGGGAGGGGGGCCGGTGAAAGCCCGCAGCCTTTGCATCATGGCGGTGCGATTTCTCCGGCTGCCGGCTTTCGCAACAAATAGCGCCACCGTGAAAGGTGGTGCAATTCGGCATGCTACTGCCGATGATAATGTTAGTAACATTATCGCCAGCAGCAAAGCCACCGCCAACTCCGCCCCAATCTAATTTGCATGCTATCGCACGCGAAAAGGGCCTTTTCGCATGCGATAGAGGCTTATCGCATGCGATACGGCTGTATCTCGTGCGATAAGCCCTTAGAAAATAAACCCCTTAGTTTTTAAGTCTAAAGCCTGTGAGATACTCAATGATAATATTTTAGTTTTGCCCATATCATGGTCAAATCATTGTTTGATCACATTTACCATGAAGAAGTAATGAACTCAATTACAATTTCAGGTATCTAGAGCTGATTTTAGAGAAGTTCATAATTTGACCTATGAGACTATCTATGATACTGAGTCTGTTCGATAAATAAGGATTAGCTGTTGGAGTGGAATGAATCTTTAAGATCTGCACATGACTCATTAGAACCGGAAAAAAATCTATTATAGGAGTTTAAAATGAACAGCCTTTGGTTTTATGATGGCTTATAGTTACTGAAACAGGTCAGGTAAACAGAAAGAAAATGGAGGAAAATTAAAATCATGACAACTTTACTGATTTATAAGAAGTTTTCTACTCATTACAGGCATGCAGTAAAATTAGAGGAAAATTATATTTTACAGAACATCTTAGATCAACTCAAAATTCTCAGCATATACTTTTTAAATATTGTAAATACACTGTCAGGATCACAGCATAACATTTCAGAACTGTCGGCTGAAGAGTTATGCAAACAATATTCTTTTTCTTTCACAATTTGGCTTTCATAAGTTTTTCAGTAGTGAATCTCTTTTGCTAGCTTTATCAGATACAGTCCTTAAAGGTTTTGATTCTGGCCAACCTTATCTACTGATCCTTCTGGATCTATCAGCAGCATTTGATACTGTCGACTACGAAATTCTGATCCAAAGATTAATTGATATTGGGCTGACAGGGACCGCACTGTCCTGGTTTAAATCATTTCTATAACGATCACTACGTTCAAATTTTTCCAAAAAAATTAGAATCTGGAGTCCCACAACGTTCGTTGCTGTCAGCAACTCTTTTTAACATTTACCTTTTACACTTATGTAAGCTTCTGTCTGGTCTCGGTATTATTCATTTCATTTATGCTGACGATATTCAGCTTTTAATTCCAATAAATAAATCCAGAGACGAAGCCTTGAAATTATTGGAGGTTTTTATGTCACCAATCAGACAGCTTCTTTCACAAATGAAATTAATTTTAAACACCCATAAAAGTGAATTGATTCTACTGAGTAGAAAATCATCCCCTGACAATATCATTGATTTTAAAAACAATTTTATGCAAATTAAATCGCTCCTCAAGTCTGTGACTTACATTTTATTATTGATCAAGAATTCCTTTTTAAATTAGATATTAATAGAAAGGTCAAAGAGGGTTATTTAAAATTACAAGTTCTTTTGGAATTTAATGATTTTCGAACAGACTTGGTTTTTTCGACTCTAGATTACTGTTGGAGGTTGCCTGCCTCCAATATTAGATCACTGCAATTATTGCAAAATGCAACTGCCAGAGTACTAATGAGAGGAAGGACATTTGATTACTCCTACTTTGGTATTCAAGCATTGGCTTCCGATTAAGTATAGAATCGAATACAAGGTATTATACCTAGTTCATAAATCATTAAACTATGATAAAACAGAATGGTTAAATGCTGCTCTTCCCTTACATGTACCAGAAAAAAATCTAAGAGAAGCAACAAAGGCCGTCTTAATATTCCATCGATTAGAAATATACACTTATCTGAGGTAAGGGAAAGCAAATGTTGCTTACCTATAACAGGTGTTCTCACAGGACAGCAGGATGTTAGTCCTCACATATGGGTGACATCATCAGGATGGAGCCCAATTACGGAAAACTTCTGTCAAAGTTTCCAGAACTTTGACTGGCCCCTACTGGGCATGCCCAGGTTGGCACTAACCCTGCAGCCAGCAGGGGTCCCCCTTCAGTCTTATTTGATAGCTACAGGAGTGCCGAAAAGATAAAACAACAAAACGTTACAAACCCAACACCGTGGGGTGGCAGGCGGGTTTCGTGAGGACTAACATCCTGCTGTCCTGTGAGAACACCTGTTACAGGTAAGCAACATTTGCTTTCTCACAGGACAAGCAGGATAGTAGTCCTCACATATGGGTGAGTACCAAGCTGAGGATGTCCGAACATGCACCAAATGTACCCAACAGTGTGCAACAGGCACAACAACTGGGGTGGAATTTGGTAGAGGGCATCCTGAACCCCACCGGGCAGGCAGAAGGGTGTTGGTACATCACGTTGGAAATAGGTTACGCAGGACAGATTGGCCGAAGATGGAATCTTGTCTTCCGGCTTTGTCTAGGCAATAGTGGGCTGCGGCACCGATCGTAGGTGTGCTACTGAAGTCGCCATGGCCCTCACAGAGTGTGCTTTAACACAGTCTTGAAAAGGAATGCCTGCTTGCTGGTAGCAAAAAGATATGCAGTCCGCCAACCAGGAGGAGAGAGTCTGCTTACCCACAGGTTGCCCTAGTTTGTTGGGATGGAAAGAGCACACTGCTCTGTTACCTGTTACTGGGAGAACCACTGTCCACCAGCTCCTGTGGAATACATACTTGGGCAGCGAGGTAAAGGGGTCTTCTCCACCTATGGCCTGTCAGGCATTGCCACAGGTCATACAGTATGTTCAAACACTAATATTCTGCTGATAATGATGTGTGAGCAACAGTGGTTACCTGTAAACTTCTGAACAGCACACCTGTAGGGAGATTAGTCCATTGGGGTTCTGCAGCATCTAAATTATAGTGGTTCTGTTAAGAGTCAGTAAAGTATAAAGAATATTTGTATCACTGGGTGTCACACACAATTCAGTTATTAATTATGACTCTGTTTATGCGGCCATGGAGGACAGAATCCCTGACTGAAGGTCTGCCACTGCAGGTGGACATCTGGAAGCTCTCAGCCCTCGACCTCTTGCCATACAGGGTGTAAGTTGTTGCCTACATGTCCACACCAGTGTGTGGCCTGTGTATGTAGTGGTTGACAAGCCAGATGCAACACTGAACACTGCCATGCTATTTGTCAGCACCCTTAGGCACATCTTGCTTCCCGGGCACATTCCACCTCATGAAGGACAGGTAGCCATGTGTGAGGATACAGCATGTAGCGTTCTGCCTGTTTAACGTCTGCCCATCCAGCTAGTGGAACTCCTGGACCACAGAACTGTGGCGCAGCTTGGAGCACAATTGTTAAGGATGCACATGTGCTTGGCCAAGTGTGATGTTTAACAACACTGTAGCTGGGCATGGCATCAGCTCATGGCAACCTTTGAGGAGGACATCTCCGGGTGCAGCTTGGTGGCGTGCTGCCAGAAGGGTGCACCCTTATAAGGTACAGTACATGGAGGCTCTATGTGTAAATCTGCATGGTATCATGGTTGAGGGGCAAACGTGAGAGCGTTTGGTGCAGAGGGAGGGTGTGTTACGCAGAGGCTCGGTACCACCTGTACCCCGAGATGCCATCCTGCTATGGGCTGGTGCAGTAGCCACCCACATCGTTCTCATAAGGGCTGCGACACACACCGACACGTGACATTTACACTAGTTGCGTGGGATGTGCATGCATGTATTGTGGGCAGACTGGGTGGAGATAGGGTTGTGGTCAGAGTGCAGACCGAACATCATCCCAACTGTTCACCTTCCTGCCCAGCGTACCATTGTACTGTACCGTATGAGGGCGACAGTGCAGTGAATCCTACATACGTTATGAGCCACAAATGTTTCCAGTATTATGATAGAGGCAGACATTAGTTTATCACCCTGTCTGAACCCCTGTCATCCTCATCACTGCAAGTAGCAAGCGTGGAAACCGCTGTTGCAGAACAGTAATGTGTGTCAGCTAGTGGATTATCACTCACACCCATGCATGTGCTAGTGTTCCAAACAGCTCTGGAATATGGTGTGCATAGGTTGTGTGCTGAAAGGCTATTCGCCTGTATCCGGAGACCTCGCACACATTCATTGTTCCCACTCATTGATCACCGATTCTTCCTATGCCACAACCAGGTGACTTGCCACACAGGGGTAGTACACATGTTAGGAAAAGGGAGTGGCCTGTACATCAATATACCTCATTACCTGCCTAGCCGTATATCTGGCCCCCTTCATGCATACATTCCACCCTGTGCAGCCTCCTTTAGTATTCTGCCACCTCCATATGGGCGACACATGGGTAATGCGGGTTCAGCGAAAGGGTTGCCCTCTATGGACCATTTCACATGTGGGTATTTACTTCCTTTATTTGCACATCCGGACCTGTGCTGGATGGCTGTGTGATCATCTGTCAATAGTGACAATAGTTAGTCATCCTACTCAGCAGTAAGGCTGCTATGATGAGGCGTTGGTAGAGCCAACACGGTTATGATGGGCTGTGTTTGCACGAGCATCAATGACTGTTTGTCTGCTCACCAGGAGCGTGCTGTAGGGGTACAAATGGCTGGTCGGAGGTGCGTCCCTAGTCCACAAAATGCCTTCTGTGCTATCGAACCAACTGCAGTGGCTTACGTGGTACCAGCCACACCCAGATCCTTGCCTTGTGCCGCTGTGACCCTTTTGTGGGCGCTTGTGCTGCCCATCTGTTGCGGCCCTGTCCGAAGAGGCACTCTGTTACAGTCCTGAGAGCCTCATTGGCATTTTGCACACATCTCCATGTTTAAAAACATTGCAGCCAGCTACTTTCGGCACCTTATAGACATTGGAAGGGCACTTGACAGCACATTGAGGGGGACTGCATCCTTGTCACATCCACCTGTCAGTCCTCTTGTGAGGACTCACTCCTCAGTAAGGGCCATCGATCACACAACAGAGCAGTATACACATGCATGCATCCTCCCTCTGCCAGCCTGGCCGATCAGCTGTGCTGCTGGTGACGGCCTGTCTGCGAGGTGGCTGCCAACAGTCAGGCCATCACCATTGTGGCGAAATATGTGACATGTGGGTTGGTACCCCTATGTCGCAGCTCAGTGCAGACAGCACTGCTGACAATTTCTACAACTGACATGTTATGACAGGAGTATGTACGGGCTGCATTAAATGGTGGCTGTGGGTCCCAACAGGGGACATCTATATCATGAAGAGTCTGACGGCCTGTGTGTGTGCTCGTTCCATGAGCATGCATGGCCAGGTGGCTTTTTCCTTGCTTGCCAGGCACACTGTGTTGATCACTAACTGCATCACATAATGTGTGCCCTATCAAGCATGACACAGGTGTGTGGTACCCCTTGGATGGCAGGTGTGCTGTGGACACCAACCCTGAGCTCTGCTGCTATTCCATCAGTAGTTGTACTGTGACTAAGCAGTTCATAATGTTGCTGGGGATATGATGGGCAGGGCGTGACATACTGTACTAATATTCACAGACCATATACATGTACGGTACACAATGTGCACATGAGGATCTCATGATTGACATTCCTACACAAGATACACGGTGGCTGCACCGTGTAGATAAAGTGGAAAAATTCCAATGGAATTAAGGATCAAATTACAGGATTTAGACATCAGATGATCCATAACAAGCCACTGTGCGGCTCGGCAAGTTAGCCAGATACAAAATTATTCAAAGTCATTAAATGACAAGAGATTTGTGAGAAATTGCAAGAAGACAAAATGCAAGATTTCCCATTGGGAGCTAGCATCCAAAAAAAAGAATATAGGTGTCTTCATGGGTAATATGTTGAAATCCTCTGTTCAGCATGTGGCAACAGCCAAGAAAGCAAATAGTATGCTAGGAATTATTAGGAAAAGAATGGAGAATAAAACAAAGAATATGATAATGCCTCAGCATTGTTCCATGGTGCAACTGTACCTTGAATATTGTGTGCAATTCTAGTCACCACATCTCAAAAAAGATAGAGCAATATTAGAAAAGGTCAGAGAAAGGCCACCCAAAAAATAAAATGGATAGAACAATTCCCATATGCGAAACAGCTAAAGAGGTTAGTGCTCTTCAGTTTCAGGGGAGATATGATAGATATCTATAAAATAATGAGTGGAGTGGAACAGGTAAATGTGAATCAGGTGTGTGCCAGGTGCAAAAAGCTCCTGGCTCTCAGAGAATGAGTCCAATCTCTGGAGGCTATATTGGCAGATCTGGAGGAGCTGAGGCAGACAGAGATATATAGATGAGACCTTCAGAAACATAGTAGCCAAGTCCCAAATCCTGTCTGGCAGCCCGGATGTTGCCTTAGATCAGAAAGGTCTCCTGGTTGGAGAGCAGGTCCTTGCTAGAAGATCACTTCCTACTAGTGATGTGCATTCATTTGCAATGAAATAGGAAATAAAGACAATATTTTCTATTTCTTGCATTTCAGGAAGCAAACAAAATGAAAGGAAAACCCACGAAAACTTAAAAAATGGCATGGGCCATCCATTGCTCCTACCAAGTAACAGGGGCCAGCAAATGGCACCGGTAGCCCCTGTCACATGGTAAGGGCAAAGGGCCACCGGCACCATTTTGATTACTGGCAGCCAACGGCCCAAGAGCGGGCCGTTGGTCACTTCCGGGACCACCACTGGACCACCAGGAACTTTTGGCAAGTCTTGGGGGGGGGGGGGGGGGGGTCGGGAGGATTGGGAGGGTGTCTATAATTAAATTTGAAGGGTTGGGGGGGGGGGTTATTTTCCCGAAATTGGATGAAAAAAGTTTTTGATCCAGGAAGTGGACTGAAATGGCCCACCCTGGACCCAAAATCAAAACTCCAACGAAAAAAAAATGTATGGACACCTCTACTTCCTACTACGTCAGTGACCTTGTAGCAAGGACCTGCTCTACAGGTGATACATTGTCCTCTCACACCGAGGATGAGTCTCCCAGGGCTACTGCCCAGGAGGGAAAGGTTAAGTCAGCCATTATAGTTGGTGATTCAATTATTAGAAATGTAGATAGCTGGGTGGCTGGTAGATGTGAGGACCTCCAGCTAACTTGCCTACCTGGTGCGAAGATGGCAGAGCTTATGCAAACCTAGATAGGATTTTAGAAAGTGCATGTGAGGAGCCAGCTGTCATGGTACATATCGGCACCAACAACATAAGAAAATGCGGGAGGGAGGTTCTGGAAGTCAAATTTAGAATTTTAGGTAGAAAGCTGAAATCCAGAATCTCCAGGGTGGCATTTTATGAAATGCTCCCTGTGCCACAAGCAGGTCCCCAGAGGCAGGAAGAGCTCTAGAGTATCAATATGTGGATGAGACGATAGTGTAGGGAAGAGTGTAGGGAAGAGGGATTTGGTTTTGTAAGGAACTGAGCAATATTTTGGGGAAGAGGACGACTTTTCCGAAAGGATGGGTTCCACCTTAACCAGAGTAGAACCAGGCTGCTGGCATTAACTTTTAAAAAAAAGGTAGAGCAGATTTTAAACTAGAACAAGGGGAAAGCTGACAGTCACTCAGCAGGGCATGGTGCAGAGGGAGTTATCTTTGAAGGATACTAATGAAACAGGAGAGTCTGGGCATCCCTACAGAGAGGTTCCAATGAAAGAAAAAGTAGTACATGTAACTATAAGTAAAGAATCACCTGTGCTAAAGGATGATTTTCATGAAAGTTTACAAATTATTTATAATAGGTCTGAAATTTCATTTTTGAGCTCTTTCAGAACCCTGGGTTGGATACCATCTGGTCCAGGATGGTATGCATACACTTTAGTTTGTCATTCCACTCTACTACATCATCCATGTTCACCATGATTTGGTTCAGTTCAGCTGAATCATCAACTTTGAAAACCGTCTCTGGAATGGGTATCTCCCCAACATCCTCAATAGTTTCCATACCGCTCATCGAAAATAACATCACTGATGATCCCAAAGAATTGATCAATATTTGGAATAATTGCACCACTGTGTAAGAGTAACCCAACCAGAACCAAAGTCGCTCCTTGGTTTTCTTGTTCCCTGTTGACTCATAAATGAAAATTGCGAGCACTTGAAACAAAGTGGAAAAAATAGAAAAGCGCATACAACCTTTCTTTATTTAATGCAGACCTTGCCTGAAATCGTACAGCAGTAAATAATGCTAAAAGACAATTTGTCACTAAACATATTGAAGAATCTAACATCAACCCAAAAATTCTATGTAACATTGTAAAGTCAATCACCAAGCATAACAATAAAACTACCAGATATCCCAATATAGATCCTCCAACCGAACTAAATGGAAATTTGGCAAAATTTTTGATTCAAAAATTCAAACAATAGTTTCCACATTTCCAACTACAATCCTTACTATCACGAATACCCAAGCTACTCAGTCATGGGATACTTTCGACACAGTAGCAAGTACGTAAATCTTACAAATTATCTCCAAATTGAAACTGTTATCCCATCCCTGCTCAACATATCCATTCACCCTATTTAAGGCCGTTAAAGAGCACATTGCTCTCCCTATAGCCAATATTGTCAATTCATCACTTGTCACAAGCTGTGTTCCTGATACTCTAAAAATCACCGCAGTTACTCCAATCCCAAAGAAAACTAGTAACAAACCAGATTTCTCTGATTTTCGCCCAATCTCATCACTGCCTTCCCTTGCCTTCCCTGCCTTCCCTTCCCTTGCCAATCTCATCACTGCCTTCCCTTTCCAAAATAAAATAAAACAACTCACTTCTTTTCTTGATAAACATTCCCTCCTTGATCAATACCAATTTGGATTCAGGCCCAGTTACAGTACTGAAATGTTATTACTCTCCAGTACCAACATCATTCAACTACAGAACTTCATACATTTCTGTCTTTCTAGACCTATCTGCAGCCTTTGACACTATAAACCACCAAATCTTGTTAACCTGTCTTTCAAATATAGGAATTTCAGGTACAGTTTATAATTGGTTTTTCTCATATCAAATAGATTCCAACAAATCTTTGTCAATCAAACCCGTTCCATCCCATTCACTTTGAGCACAGAAGTCCCAAAAGGATCTGCCCTCTCAGCCATTTTGTTCAATATATATATCTCGCTCCTATTTGTCAACTGCTTTCTACATTAGGCGTGATAAACAGAATATATGCAGACGATATCCAATTCTACTTTCCAACGAAACAAACCTGGACAGATGCTTTTAATTTTCTAGAACTATGCCTATCAACCATAAAGAGGTGGTTAGCATATAATAAATTAAGCTTAAATTTATCCAAAACTGAAATACTCATACTAGGTAACCTCCCCTTTCAAAAAATATCCCTTCCCCTATTCTGCACGACAATTGCACCATTAACATTGCAAGACAAGTCCACAATTTAGGCATCGTATTAGACCCTAAATTAAACCTAACCACACACATCAAAGCACTTCAAAAAACCTCATTTTACAAAATGGTCTTCAGCACAACAGAGGCTTTGGAAGACAATGCCGACTTACATGTTCTTCTAGACTATACCAAAGTTTTCTGCACCAACTTACCGTGGTGAAACATCTGGGCCAAAGGTGACCTATCCTTTTGCCAATGAGAGTGGGAGGAAGAATAGATGTTTCTATTTCTCTGCTTAGGTGACACTGACCTCTTTTTAATTGGAGGTTCTGGTCTGCCTGGGAAAGAGGATCTTTTTCCCTTAGGGGGAGAAGCCTGATAGATAAGTTTAAATTGATGATCCTTGGTGGCTCACAGAGGCATCATTCCATAGACTGTGCAATTCTTGGAGTCATGAGAAGATCCCAAACATCATATGCAGAGCTTGCTGCTACTGCTGCTCATTTTGCTTATTGCTGCCTGCTGTGGTTTTGCTCCAGTTGCTCCACAAGTGTTGGATTTTGCTGTCTCTTCTCTCCCAGATTTGCTCTGTGAACTGCTGTATTGCTCCTACCCATTGCCGGCACTAGCCCTGCCCCTTTTCAGACATCACTTGATTCCCCTACTTGAAGCCTGAGGTAATGCCAAAAGTACTGCACGCCAGGGGGTGCACTCCTTTATGCGTAACTTCAGGCAACTTTGGGTGAGTTAGAGCAAGTTTTTTTGCTATGGACGGAGCCCCTACCTCTCTGTTCTTTGTCTCGCCATGCCTTGATATCTTAACAATGGCAGATTAAACCTCCACTCTTTTTTTTTTTTTTTTGTGTGTACTTCATTTTTTAACTACTGGCTCACTAGTTTGTGAGAAAACTGATAATTTGAATATATTAATGAAATACTCTACTCCAGAAAATACTGGCAAGGGATGGTATGGTCAATTACTTCGTCATAAGTCTACTCCTTAAAAAAACATTCTTAGAATCTCTCATAGCATGATTATTGCCTGTAATCTGCTGTTGGCCAGCCCTTGTTCAAGCTTAGCCAACCTCTCCCTGTTTCTTGTGAACAGACAGGTAATTCAGAAAAAGATCCATGTGCTGATAGACCTGTTGAGGGAAAATTCCCCTGATGTGTTATGCCTGACCAAATCTTGGCTGTTACTATCAGACTCGGTTTTGTTGAAGCAATTGTGCATTGCTGGCTATGTTGTGTTTTCTAAACCACGGGAGAAAAGAAGAGTTGCCAGGCTCCTCATTGTTGCCAGATCTTCCTTGCAGTTATCATTAGTCCATATTGAGGATATCTCTCCATTAGAATGATTTTATCTGACCTCTTCTTTAAGCTGGAGTCTCTGTTTAGTTTATGTTCCACCTGGTTTCTTGACCACTAACCTATCAGAATTTGTTGATAGTCTCTTATCTGCCAAAGTTGCCATCAAGAATGCCATAATTTTGGGTGATTTTAATACAAAGTTTGATACTTCTCTTCCTTCCAATGCATGTAAGGACTTTCTAGCTGTCATGCAGTCCCTCAGATAGATTCAGTTGATTCACTTTCCTACTCATAAAAGCTATCACACCCTTGACTTACTGTTTGTTTGCAAATGAATGGGTATCAGTTGACTCTTACTGTGTATCACATACTAATGTTGCTTGGACTGATCACTCAATTTACTGTACGATAAATCATTCGGATATTCCATTTCATAAGGTTAATATCCCTTACAGTATTTTGCGACATCTCCAATTGAGGTTGATCAGCTGTGCTCTCCGTGGCTTCCTACTCTTAAAGATCACTGATTTTTGTCCACTATTGAAAAAAGTCAACTTAGACCCCTCAGACCTTTCAAATTAACACCCTATTTCTTCTCTGCCCTTACTATTTAACATTATCAAGAACATAAGAAAATACCATACTGGGTCAGACCAAGGGTCCATCAAGCCCAGCATCCTGTTTCCAACAGTGGCCAATCCAGGCCAAAAGAACCTGGCAAGTACCCAAAAACTAAGTCTATTCCATGTTACTGTTGCTAATGGAAGTGGCTATTCTCTAAGTGAACTTAATAGCAGGTAATAGACTTCTCGTCCAAGAACTTATCCAATCCCTTTCTAAACACAGCTATACTAACTGCACTAACCTCATCCTCTGGCAACAAATTCCAGAGTTTAATTGTGCATTGAGGGGTAGATTTTCAAACTATGCGAATAGGCCTACTTTTGCTGGCGCATCAGGCGCAAGCAAAAGTACGCTGGATTTTAGTAGATACGCGCGGAGCCGCGCGTATCCACTAAAATCCTGGATCGGTGCGCGCAAGGCTATCAATTCTGTATAGCCGGCGCGCGCCAAGCTGCGCAGCCTACCCCCGTTCCCTCCAAGGCTGCTCCGAAATCGGAGCGGCCTCGGAGGGAACTTCCTTTTGCCCTCCCCTCACCTTCCCCTCCCTTCCCCTACCTAACCCACCCACCCGGCCCTGTCTAAGCCCCCCCCTTACCTTTGTCGGGGGATTTACGCCTCCCGGAGGGAGGCATAAATCCCCGCGCGTCAGCGGGCCTCCTGCGCGCCGGGACGCGACCTGGGGGCGGGTCCGGAGGGCGCGGCCACGCCCCCGGGCCGCCCCGGGCCGTAACCACGCCTCCGGGCCCGCCCCCGAAACGCTCCCGGCACGCCCCCTAAACGCCGCGCGGTTCGGGCCCGCCCCCCGACATGCCCCTGACACGCCCCCCTCGGAGAACCCCGGGACTTACGCGAGTCCCGGGGTCTGCGCGCGCCGGTGAGCCTATGTAAAATAGGCTCACCGGCGCGCAGGGCCCTGCTCGCCTAAATCCGCCCGGATTTGGGCGGATTTAGGCGAGCAGGGCTCTGAAAATCCGCCCCACAGTGAAAAAGAACTTTCTCCGATTAGTTTTAAATGTGCCCCATGCTAACTTCATGGAGTGCCCCCTAGTCTTTCTACTATCCGAAAGAGTAAATAACCGATTCACATCAACTTGTTCTAGACCTCTCATGATTTTAAACACCTCTATCATATCCCCCCTCAGCCGTCTCTTCTCCAAGCTGAAAAGTCCTAACCTCTTTAGTCTTTCCTCATAGGGGAGCTGTTCCATTCCCCTTACGATTTTGGTCGCCCTTCTCTGTACCTTCTCCATCGCAATTATATCTTTTTTGAGATGCGGCGACCAGAATTGTACACAGTATTCAAGGTGCGGTCTCACCATGGAGCAATACAGAGTCTTTATTTATTTATTTGTTGAGTTTTATATACCATCATTCGGTAAAGCCATCATAACGGTTTACAAGGTTCAAAAAGTATAACAGGATGCATATTGAACACACATGAGAGACCTCGGATTACAAAGATATTAACTAGAACTAGCACTACGGATTGCACGAAGAGGTGCACATTTTCCGTTTTATTCACCATTCTGTTTGCTTTTTTGACTGCATCAGCACCCTGAACCTACGATTTCAATGTGTTATCCACTATGACGCTTAGATCTCTTTCTTGGGTGGTAGCACCTAATACAGAAGCTAACATTGTCTAACTATAGCATGGGTTATTTTTCCCTATATGCATCACCTTGCACTTATCCACATTAAATTTCATCTGCCATTTCAATGCCCAATTTTCCAGTCTCACAAGGTCTTCCTGCAATTTCTCACAATCTACTTGTGATTTAACTACACTGAACAATTTTATATCATCTGCAAATTTGATTACCTCACTCATCGTATTTCTTTCCAGATCATTTATAAATATATTGAAAAGTAGGGGTCCCAATACAGATCCCTGAAGCACTCCACTGCCCACTCCCTTCCACTGAGAAAATTGTCCATTTCATCCTACTCTCTGTTTCCTGTCTTTTAGCCAATTTGTAATCCACGAAAGAACATCACCACCTATCCCATGACTTTTTACTTTTCCTAGAAGCCTCTCATGAGGAACTTTGTCAAACGCCTTCTGAAAATCCAAGTACACTACATCTGATTCACCTTTATCCAAATGTTTATTAACTCCTTCAAAAAAGCGAAGCAGATTTGTGAGGCAGGACTTGCCTTGGGTAAAGCCATGCTGCCTTTGTTCCATTAAACCATGTCTTTCTATATGTTCTGTGATTTTGATGCTGAGAACACTTTCCACTATTTTTGCTGGCACTGAAGTCAGGCTAACCGGTCTGTAGTTTCCCGGATCGCCCCTGGAGCCCTTTTTAAATATTGGGGTTACATTAGCTATCCTCCAGTCTTCAGGTACAATGGATGATTTTAATGATAGGTTACAAATTTTTACTTCAGAACTCTGGGGTGTTTACCATCCGGTCCAGGTGATTTACTACTCTTCAGTTTGTCAATCAGGCCTACCACATCTTCTAGGTTCACCGTAATTTGGTTCAGTCCATCTGAATCATTACCCTTGAAAACCTTCTCCAGTACAGGTACCTCCCCAACATCCTCTTCAGTAAACACCAAAGCAAGGAAATCATTTAATCTTTCCGCGCTGGCCTTATCTTCTCTAAGTGCCCCTTTAACCCCTCGATCATCTAACGGTCCAACTGACTCCCTCACAGGCTTTCTGCTTCGGATATATTTTAAAATGATTTTACTGTGAGTTTTTGCATCTACAGCCAACTTCTTTTCAAATTCTCTCTTTGCCTGTCTTATCAATGTCTTACATTTAACTTGCCACACTTTTACTTTATCCTATTTTCTTCTGCTGGATCCTTCTTCCAATTTTCGAATGAAGATCTTTTGGCTAAAATAGCTTCTTTCACCTCCCCATTTAACCATGCTGTTGTGTTTCGCACCAGCGGCCGCCCGCGGGCGCGCCCCCCCTACCTGGCCGCAGCGGCGACCCGCCGCGGCAAACAGCCCCAAAGGAAGCCCGGACCCAGGGCAGTTGTTCCTGCGGGCTGGAGTGGGCCCGCGGGGTGCCCCCTCGCCGGGAGCCCTCCTAGCCTCCCCGGGGCTCAGCGTCTTCAGTGCCGGGAGGATTCAAGATGGCCGCCGCCATAGGATCCAAGATGGCCGCCATCAACTCATTTGCATTTAAAGGGACCTGGTCCCTTTAACTAGACTCACCTGCTTCCAATGATCCAGAGCAGAGGAAGTATATAAGGAGGCTTCCTCTGCTCATTCCTCGACTTGGCAACGTCTCCTGTGAGCTTTGTCCAGTCTGCTTGCTTCGGTGAGTTCTTTGAGCTTGGCTTCTGCTTTGTCTTCCTGGTTCCTGACTTTGGATTGGCTTACGGTGATTCTCTGGTTCCTGACTTCGGATTGGCTTACGGTGATTCTCTGGTTCCTGACTTCGGATTGGCAAGCGGTGATTCTCTGGTGCACGACTTTGGACTGGTGAGCGACGACCCTCTGGCACTCGACCTAGGACTCCCTCAAGACTCCGTCTCCAAGGGCCCACCTAAGTCCCAGCGGCCCGGGTCCCTACGGGCTCCTCCTGGGGGGACCGCGGGCTTCCAGGGCGAAGCTCCAGTTGGCCTTTGCACCGTTGCTCTGACCTCCATAGGTCCACCTAAGTCCCAGCGGTCGGGTCCCTACGGGCTCCTCCCGGGGGGACCGCAGACCACCAGTGGTGAAGACACAGCGCCTCATCTCGTCTCTTCATCTCCTCTGTATTCGCCTCAGCCTCCAGTGCCAAGGGTCAGCTGGTCCCGGCTCCTGTTCTGCCTCGCCACCCGACAAGAGAGCCTACGGACCCTCCGAAAGTATACCACCCTCTTGTCGGCCAAGGGTCCACAAGCCTGAGCATAACACATTCCAGTAATTGTTTTGCCTTCTTTCCACCTTTCTTAATGTGTGGAATACATCTGGACTGTGCTTCTAGGATGGTATTTTTTTAACAACAACCACACCTCTTGTACACTTTTTACATTTGTAGCTGCTCCTTTCAGTTTTTTTCTAACTATTTTTCACATTTTATCAAAGTTTCCCTTTTGAAAGCTTAGCATGAGAGCCATGGATTTGCTTACTGTCCCCCTTCCAGTCATTAATTCAAATTTGATCATATTATGATCACTATTGCCAAGCGGCCCCACCACCTTTACCTCTCTCACCAAATCCTGTGCTCCACTGAGAATTAGATCTAAAATTGCTCCCTCTCTTGTCGGTTCCTGAACCAATTGCTCCATAAAAATGTCATTTATTCCATCCAGGAACTTTATATCTCTAGCATGTACCGATCATATATTTACCCAGTCAATATTGGGGTAATTGAAATCTAGTCCAAAGAGAAAAGAAGCAAAACCTTGCACGTAAGCAAGTATCACAGTACTGTGATACTTGCTTACGTGCAAGGTTTTGCTTCTTTTCTCTTTTCTCTTTGGACTAGTACCGTATTACTGAAGCATTTAATGGCTACTGATGATTACATATTCAGTTATTCGGAAGCAGCCGTGAACGCGGTACTTACAGCCAGTCCATTCTTTGAGGACTCCTCGTTGGATACTATCACTCCTGTGTCCTGGACGGACTTGATTAATACTCAGAAACGTTTGACCAGGGCTGAACTTCATTCCTCCATGCTGATAGAATACTGCCGCATACGTCGTATTCCTAGGGGACTTCGTATCCAGAAGGAACCCCGCTTACACACGGATAACACCACTTTCCTTACGTGTTGGAATAAAATACTAAACAAATGCTCTTTGGATTTGATGGTCCTGATTATTGAAACCAACAAAGGGCTTATTGAACAACTCAAGATAGAAGTTACACAGAAATTGGATACTATCAAAGCTTCCACTGCAGTGGAATCATTTGAACAACAACTAACTGAGTTTCAGGACAATCTGTCAAAGTTTCGCACAGATTTGAAAGCGGTGAAATTTGGCAAATTCCAGAGAGACGCAACTGACTATCAGTCTGGCTATGTGTACAAATGGATGAATCAAAAACCTCCCAAGAAGGTTACGTTTGCCGAAGACTCTTCCTCCTCTGGCGACTCCTCAGCAGAAGACTCTATGGCTCAACGACAGCGAGGCGGCTCTCGTCGAAATCGGGCACCACCTTCGGAGGACGCCCAGGAACAAGCAGCAGGGTCAGTTGGGGATACATCTTCTGGACAATTCTCCTCCTCCCGTTATTCGTCAATCGCTGCCTCTTTTTTAGACTCTGGCCACAATCAACGGAATACCCGCAGCACGCGATCGCGGGGGACTGGATCAACTCAGCGCATACAGAGACCGGCACGCACAACGCGAGCGCAAGCGGACCCGTGGCAGTGACTGAGGAAACAGTTTTTAACTTATCTTCCCGG